>NW_006921735.1:3127620-3142462 GCF_000298275.1 Orycteropus afer afer
ACCAGCCACTCCTCGGAAGGAAGGTTGGGCAATCTACTTCCATAGTGATACTGCCTTGAAAACCCAAGGAGGGGTCACTATGAGTCAGGTCTGACTTGACGGCAAATAACAGCAACAACATGAGGAACAAATTTGCTTTACTCCCATGCCAGAGAAGCTTTTAAGGGTTTAAATATTCTAGCATTGACCACCATATAGTGCAATTCAATTTGGGAGCAAACATGAATACTGTTAAAACCTAGTTTGGTATTCCATGTAGGGTACAACTATGAATAAAAATAATCTCTGCCTTTTAATTATTTTTAGTTGATATAAAAACATACAACAAAATTAAATACAGGATATAAATGCTGAAAGGACTATACAAAAACTAAAATGTGTCATGAGAAGCAGAGAAAAGGACTTATTTTGACATAAGGATGGGGTAAAGACTTCATCAAAGAGTTGCACTTGAACAGTCCTTGGAAACAGAGATAGAATTTTCATTGCCATATGAAAATAAGGTCAGGTTAACCATATGTTTATTTGGTGAATATCTAGAATCTCACTTAGAAAAAGATTTATATTAGTTCCCGTATATTTTATGGGTTGTATTTTCTATTATTTGAGTTTAGTTTAGTAATCAACATCATTTGATATTGACATAATATAACTTTTAAGCAGATACTGAAATGTGTAGGTGATGACCACATATCCAGTGGCTGTCAGATTAATATCCTTGTATTTAGAGAGAAAAAAAAAAATTATATTTTCTTTGGAAAAAAACAAATATATAGAACAGATCACAAATAATTGAGTCTTCAAACAGCAAAACAATCTGACATATGGTTAAATATTTAGATTTAGCCCTCATGTCCATGTGTGTATGCATGTGTGCTTGCACACATGTATGTGCATATGTATATGTGGTTGGGGATATTGTTGTTGTTGCTATGGGCCATCGAGTTGGACCTGACTCGTACCGACCCCTCCTTGGGTTGCCAAGGCAGTATCACTACAGAAGCAGATTGCTCAACCTTCTCCTTCCGAGGAGTGGCTGGTGGGTTTGAACCACCAGCCTTCTGGGGAGCAGTCAAGTGCCTTAGGCACTATGCTACCAGAGCTGAGGCACAGAAAAGAAATGTATTACATAATCAAAAGGAAAAGAGACCAGAAAATATCATTGTAATTTTAACGTTTTGTAATTTAGCAAAAATTAAAAAAAAAAAAGTGCATTAACTGTTTTTAAAGATTCCAGCAAAATATTGATAGAGATTAAAAAAGTTGTATATTTTGTTTTACATAGTTAACTTACATAGATGAAGTCAAGTAGTTATACTTAGATAGCATAGCATTAGAAAAAATGCATTAAACCTTTGTTCCTAAGTTGTCCCAATAATAAAAACACTTGAAGGAAATGCAAGAAACAAGAAAGATAATTAGCCAAGTTTACTTCTAGGTTTAGAATACAGTTTGTGTTAATAATATTCAACAGTCTCAATATTCTTTCAGTCCAATAGAGTTAGGGTGGAGTTGATTCCGACTCATGGCAATACCATGTGTGTCAGATTGGAACTGTGCCTTAGGGTTTTCAGTGGCCGATTTTTCATAACTAGATCAGTAGGCCTTTCTTCTGAGGTGCTTCTAGGTGAACTCAAACCTCGACCCTTTTGGTTATCAGCCTGTCACGCTTATTATTGCACCACCAAGGGACTCCCAGTCTTCTTCACTAGGTCTTAAACCATACTAAAATAATGGCAATCTTTTAAGAGAATGAACAAAGAGATTAATTATATGAGACAATAGATTGTATGTGGCATCTTCAGTTGTCTCAGATGGACAGTTTGGATCTGAGTAGGAATTTTCCTCGTGGATATAGAGGTTTCCAAAATTAATTCAGAAATTCTTCAGGATCCACAAAAATAGGAGGTAGGGAATCTAATAAGGGCATTTCTAGGGTCAGCAACTTAGAAAAAGCTTTGGGACTTTATATGTATGTGTGGTGAATGAGTTAAAACTTACACTTCAATTAATAATTCACAATTTCACATGACCCTAGGCAACACAAGTGGAGGGTTTTAACCTTATTCATGAGGGAATTGGAGCATTAAATCCAGGCCCACTTTCCCACCGTTAAAGCTTACAGAATAGCTTTTTTTCAATTATTTTATTTTATTTTTTTTTTAAGGCAGATGCTTTTGTGTGAGATAGAAATTAGAGCTCAAATCCTCAAGGTCAGTTTACCTGCTGTTATTAAACTTATGTGCAGCTAAATCATCTTCTGTGGATTTTGGGGTAATAATAAGCAGAAATAAAGCACAGATAATTTGCATCAGGAAGACAAATTACACCTAGCCAAATAAATCCAGTATGACTGTGCCCTTTTGAAAAGGCAATCCAATTGCCTATCTTAAGAAAATAATAATTCATCTAAGACTAAATAAAGTCTGGAGTAGATCATTAGCTGGGCAATGAGTTTTCATGCCAGTCAATCTGATTTTTAATCACATAATTGATTATATGCTTTGAAAGTGAACATTTGAAAATAGTTAGTAGTGCTTCAAAAATCATTTACCAGACTTGGTATTAACACCAAAGGAAAGAGTTATCTGGCATTGACTATTAGGTTAATTGGGAGCTCTGATGGCGTAGTGCCTAAGGCATTTGACTGCTAACCAGAAGGCTGGAGGTTCAAACCCACCAGCCACTCCTAGGAGGGAAGATTGGGCAATCTACTTCTGTAGTGATACTGCCTCAGAAACCCAAGGAGGGGTTGCTATGAGTCGGATCCAACTCGACAAACCTGATGGCAGTTAGTTTGTTTTTTTGGTTTTATTAGGTTAATTAATGTATACGGCCAGTAAGTGTGATGGTTGTAGGTTTTCTGTAATGTGTGTAAATGGACTATTTTCATCAAACAGAAATTCATTTCCTTATCGCCCATGGCTGTCCCCTCCCATTGGCATATCAGAATTTAGATAGGAGAGCAAATCAAAATGCAATTAGACTTTATGGATGTGCCAAATCTGAGGGAAGTGTCTCTAAGGTGGCTGGCTGAAATAACATGTCTGTGTTCTTCTTTGTAATCTCGTAGTTGGATGTATTGGACAGACTGGGAAGAAGATGAAATAGATGACAGCGTGGGAAGGATCGAGAAGGCCTGGATGGATGGCTTCAATCGGCAAATTTTTGTGACTTCAAAGATGCTGTGGCCAAATGGTTTAACTCTGGATTTTCACACCAACACATTATACTGGTGTGATGCCTATTACGATCATATTGAAAAAGTGTTTTTGAACGGCACTCACAGAAAGGTAAAAGACAAATGCTGCTGTTTTTAACCCACAGGGTTCTTCTTTCACAGAGCCTTGTTGTGTTGTGTTAAAAATACTTTCAAGTTTATTTTTACCCTTCTGAGGTGGCTGCCAATAGTCTCTGTGGGGTGGTGAAAGGAGGCTGAGTGTTAAGTAGTGCAGCTGGCACTTGCCTCCAGGAGACCAGGCCCCGCTCACTATGGTATGCCAGGATTTGTGGGATTTTTAAAAGAAGCTCTCAGGATATCAGAGCTGTTTTAAAATGCAGTTTTATTCTACATTATTGAAGACTTTACTGTGAGCAAAGAACTTAATTCTATACACCTATTTCAAATATTTGCAGTTATTTAACCTGTATGTTATGAGACAGTAATTACAATGCATTTACTTGAATAAAGAATTTCATGATATAGAAATTGTTGCTTATGAAATAATGAACTGAACTTCAAGGCTGTTGACTTGAACATATACCAACTTCCTTTTACCCTTTTTGGGTTAATCGTTTCAGAATGATTTTTAAATTCTTGGGCAAAATTGAGGATAGTCTGGTTGATTGTGAGGCAAAAGTATAGTTGACAAAACATCATCTCTATATTCTAGCTTGTAATTAACTAAACACACGTAATACTATGAACTGACTATATCCGTTAAGTAGTTGAAAAATGGAATATTAGAAAATGCTAGCATACTTCCTTGCCCCTATTCTTTGTGTTTTGCAAAAGAGGATTCCACAATTTTATAATCAAACTCATTTTGGGTTCTGTTTAGAGAATAAATAGTAATTAATCAGTTGTATATTTTGACACTAGTTGACTATGACAGTGCTTTGAATATTTTCACAAAAATAAGATCCGTTGATATTTAATCTAATGCCAGTATTAAAGAGATGCTGCATAAATAATTATGATTCATTTGACTTTGCTGGTATGTTCAAAATATTCATCATACTTCAATGATCAGTATGTTGTAACCTATATGGAGGTAAGAAAATAAAAATAGGAAACTCTCAATTATTCAATAAGTGATAATTTGTCATGATGATGAAAGAGGCAAAATTTGAATTTCTAATCTTTAATTTCCTAGATAATTTCCTCAGTTCAATAACATAAAATGAAGTGAACATAAAATTATTTTCTGCATTGTATATAGTATTTTTAAAATGATACACATGGTGAGAAGTAAAAAAATGTATATATTATTATTTTTGTAAATGTTCCCCTTATTCTTTATTCCCCTTCTACTATTCTCCATGTGAAGTAGGATTTGAATATTTTTCACATGATTGTTCCTTTTAAACAAAAGTAGCAAAAACATAAAACTAGAATGTAAATGACTATATTAAGATAATCAAAACCAAAATTAATCTGTGAGACTTCTTAATATATACAATATAGTAATAATGTTTCTATATTCAAATATTTATCTTCCTTCTTCTCATCTCCAAGATTTCTTTAAGTTGCATTTATGAAATTGAATTTGGAAGATCTTTTTTACTCTCAGTGCCAAAAGACCATGTCATATCCTGTGCTATTTCATGACACCATTACAACATACATAGAGAAACTAATTATTCAGATCAGTTTCTGTCTTGATACACATGGTCCTGGAGTCTCATAAAGAAAAAAAGCTAGAGAAAACAGCTTTGAGAAAATTTAGACAAATGACATATAAATGATCTTCAAATAGCATATCCCCAAAACAGAAAATAGGCTCATGTTTTGGAATTCATTTCAATATTTTTTAATTTTTTTCATATCTACTGTAAGAAAATATGAGTCATCAGTTACATATCAATAGTAAGCTTTAGAAAACATTATTTTCTTTAAATAGTTGTGCTTTAAAAGGCCAATTCTGATATTCATGATGTATTAATTTTTTAACAGGTTGTTTACAGTGGGAAAGAGTTGAACCACCCTTTTGGACTGTCACATCATGAGAATTATGTGTTCTGGACAGATTATATGAATGGTTCCATCTTTCAACTAGATTTGGTCACAACTGAGGTTACACTACTGAGACGTGAAAGACCACCCTTGTTTGGGCTTCAGATCTATGATCCACGAAAGCAACAAGGTATTAAAAGCCATACAAAATTGCTCCTGAATTTCACTAATACTTCCCAGTAGGTACAAAAAGGTTTCCTTTTGACAGTGTTTTTGAAGCTTTGAGATAAAAAGTGTCCAGTTCAATCCAAAGTTAATCAAATATTAGACTAGGGTGCTATAATAACTTATTATTTAGTGTTCTAAATAGCCTGAGTAATGCTGGGAATTCTATTTGAGTGACATTCAAGGTTTTCTCTAAATACTTCCTTTATCATGTCTTTGTTTTTTTGACTGAAAAAGGCAGTTTTTTATGTAAAGTAAAATTATGATCTTAATGTTTTTAAAAATAAGTACTCTAAAAAGTGAGACAAATTATTTAATAAGAAAAGAAAATTATGGAAAAGTGTGTTATGCAAGGAAAAGGCTATTCAAATTAGTATTTTAGTATATAATTCTGGATATTTTCTCTATATATTTAAGAAACATTTCATTGTTTTAGATGATGTGAAAAGAAAATAATATATCCCAATGTTTATATTTTATGAAAATCAGATAATATTATTATATATTTTGTCTTCATGAATTATTAATATGGCCATCTTGCCAAATTGCATGGCTCAGAACTTAAGTACAGGTAGTCTTATTGCCTATTATTAATCTCTTTATAAATTCAACCTTTATTGTCTTTGCAAGTTGGAAACATTACATATAAACTTACAGATGCATTTTAACATTGTATGTAGTACAATGTTAAATGATAAGATGTAGAAAAACAAAAATGGACAGTCGTAAGTGTGGTTCATTGTATCTCAAATACTTTGTAAGTTGGGAATTACTTTTATTCAGCAAAGAAGATAGTTTGGTTAAATTATATGGTAGATTTTTGTTTAAATAGTCATTTCCACATTTTTTTGAGATATCCTCAAAAAAACAAACAATTTAACTAGTGAGAATTTCCATAAAATTGGGTTCAATAAATTATATACTGAATTTCTCCATACCTGTATTGCCAGTAGGGAGTTATCAACCACAATAATTTTTTAAGGTATTGCAGCTAAATCACAGATATTACAGCAAACTCTTTCATGCAAGACTTCATTTTTTTTTTCCATTCTATACTTAAATAGCATTCCTTGCATACAAATGCAATTTTATAAAATAACATCAGTAAGTCATATAAGAAATAGCAATAAGACAAAAGTATCTTTAAAAAGAATAAAAATTAAATTATTTGGGATGATGAAGCTATGTCTGTGTCAAGAAATGAATAAAGACAACTCCCTGGAAAGACCAAGCTGTCTATATTTGCTATAACATCCACATGAACCACCCTCCCTCCCTACAGCATTGTAGTTTGTCTACACAGAACTGGAGGCAAGACTGTGAACATGAACATTTCTCATCTTCTGTAAGATCTTGTTTTCAGGATTATTGTTTTCTCTGACTTCACAATCATTAGTTCTCTGGAGTTTATTATACATTCACATTATCAATTTCTAACCTCTTTAGAAATTGCCCCTTTTGAATGTCATTGATGATTTAATTTGATCTAAAGTCCATGGTATTTTCACAGAATTCATCTTAAAACTTCCAGTTGAAATGGAAGGTTGATCAGTTAATGTGTGGTAGAAATATCCTAGCTTGTTTTTAACTAGATTTACATTTAAATCTAGTTCCAACACCTCTTTCTGAAACTTTAGATGTATTGCGAAAGACTTAACAACAAAAAAAATGTTTTATTCATAATACTTTTGAAAATATTAACTATTTGTTATTTAAGAATAAAGATCTTACTGAACATAGTTACTGACACTCAATTTATATTACTTCTTTTGCCCTAACCATTTATTAATCAAGTATATTGTGGTAGTTAAGGTTGTGTGTCAACTTGCTGGGCTGTGGTTTTCAGTGACTTGGCAGCTGTATGTAGTTATTCCCCATGATGAGATTGCAATCACCTGTATGGTGGAATCTGTTGTGATCAGCTAAGTAGTTGCTTTCAGGGTGAGGCCTGTTGCCAGCATATATGGAGAAGCTTTGAGGAAGGTCTCCAGCTTTTTGGCACATTTTTGGATCCTACATTTGGCTGAGTCTTCATCTCTAGTTCTCGGACTTGAGCCAGTGGCCTGCTGCGTTGCCTGTTGATCTCGGTGTTGTACTATTTTATCTGCTGACCTTGGGTTCATCAGTCTCAGCAGCCTACAGCTAACTGAGTTAGGAGTTGCCTCTAGCTCCAATGGGCCTGGAGCAAGAGACAGAGTGGAAACCCAAGGTTTGAAGGGCCTTTAACCAGATCCTAGACCCAACACTCTGATTTTGGACTTGTAGCCTCCTACCTGTAAGAGAATAGACTCCTGTTTGTTTATCCATCAACTTGTAGTATTTCAGCAGCACAAGAGAACAAAGTTTCACACATGCACACACATACATGCACCCCCCCACACACACATAGATAGATAGATAAATATTTTTCTATTTCCTGTCTTTGTGTGTGTGTGTGAGAAAGAGAGAGAGATTAGGGTGAAAGTTTACAGACCAAATTTGTTTTTCATTCAACAATCCATACACAGTCTGTTCTGTGACATTTACTACAGTCCTTACACTGTGACAACATTCTTCCCAGTTCCTCCCTGCACCCACGCTTCCCTTCTTCCTTTGCATCCCCACCTACCTTCTTAGCTCTATTCCTGGGCAAATGCTATCCTCTTGATATCATACGGTTAATTATTGTAATAAGTACATATCCTCCTCATATTATTGTTCACCTTATAGGTCTATCTATCATTTGGCTGCCAGTTGAGTTATGGGGATTCAGTTCAGTTTCTAGCCTGAAGAGTGTCTAAGGCCCATAGTTTCAGGGGTTCCACCAGTATTCATCAGATCAGTAAGCCTAGTTATTTCTATGATTTTGAGTTCCATCACACATTTCCCCCCACTCTATCTGGGACCTTTTACTGTACAGTGATCAGCAGTGGTAGCAGAGCACCATCTAGTTTTTCTGGCTTTAGATTTGTAGAGGATGTGATTCACATGCTCCATTACTCCTTTGGACTAATTGTTTCCTGTGTCTTTGATTTTTTTCACTTATCTTTGTTCTAGAGGGGGAGAGACCAATAGTTGCACCTTAGGTGGCCACTCACAAGCATCTAAGATCCAGTCGCTCTTCACCAAAGTAGGATGTAGAACATTGTTTTTGTGGACTATGTTATGCCAATTAATCTTAGTGCCCCCAAGACTATGGTCCTACACCTCCAATCCTAGAGACTCATTCCCTTAAGTTGTGTGGTTATGACTAAGATGTTCCCATAATTTTGTCCCCTGTATATGCTACAACATTTGTGAATATATTTGCAGCACATATAAATATATATGTAGAGGTAGCCTCTGCCAAATCTGTATATATTCATGGATGTAGTTACATTTGCTTTCCAATTCCTGTTCAGCTTGAGTGTCTAACTATGCACCCCTCATAAATTATTGTTATTATTATTATTGCAAAATTGTGTATGTAATGGTATTCACCCTTGTTGCCTTTCACTCTTGCCCTCCTCCTTGTCTCTTCCACTGTCTTGAACATTTTGTGTTGACCTCCCTCTTACTGTATATTTCCTTTGCCTTAAGCCATGTTGATATGTGTCTACCCTCCAATTGGTGATTGTCCCTCACTTCCTTTGCCACACCTGGCAACCTACAAAGTATAATTCTTTTTACAGTAGTGGTCTCACATAGTAATTGTGCTTTTGTAATTGACTAATTTCACTCAGTACAATGCCCTCTAGGTTCATCCACATTATGAGATGTGTTGGAGATTCATCGTTATGCTTAAACTTTGAGTAGTATTCCTTTGTGTGTATGTACCATAGTTTGTTTATCCACTCTACCATTCATGGGCACTTAGGTTGTTTCCATCTTTTTGCTACTGTGAATAATTCTGCAATGAACATAGATGTGCATGTATCTATCTGTTCATATCATTACTCTTATTTCTCTAGGATATATACCTAGTAGGAGGATTTCTGGATCATATGGTAGTTCTATTTCCAACTTCTTAAGGAAGCATCAGTTTAAGGTGCTTAAGAAAACTTAAGGAAAGTGGTAGCTTTCCACAGTGATTGTACCATTTTACTATGTCACCAGCAGTGTATGAATGTTCCAGTCTCTCCACACTTTCACAAGCAATTTTTTTTTGTTGTTTGTTTCCCTGATTTTTTTATTAGTGCTGTAGTGAGATGATTTCTCATTGTTGTTTTCACTTGATCTCTGTAATAGCTAATAGTCATGAGAATTTCTTTCTGTGTTTGTCGGCCAACCGAGTGTCTTCTTTGCAGTAGTGTCTGTTCATGTCCTCTGGCCATTTTTAAATTGGACTTCTGGTCTTTTTTTTGTTATTCAAGTGTTGAAATTTTCTATAACTTTCAGAGATTTGTCCCTTGTCTGATATATCTGATATATTGTTGCCCCAATTTTTCCCAGCCATACAGACTCTCTTTTTCCTCATTGACAAGTGTTTAAATGCTCACAAATGTTTAATTTTTAGGAGGTCATCCTAGTAGTTTAGTTTGTCATCTGGTGTTTGTGCGTTCTTAGTTATGTTTGGTAGTGTATTTATGTCATTTATTGGGCCCTTTTGTTTGCCTCTGTTTTTTATTTGATGATCTTTTTTGTTTAAGATTTTACATTTACATCTTGCACCTATCTAGGGTTAGTTTTTTTTCTATATGGTGTGAGATATAGATCCTGTTTCATTTTTCTGCAAATGGATATCCAGTTTTGTGAGTGTCATTTGTTAAAGAGTCTATCTCTTCCCCATTTAATGGGCTTCAGCAGCTCTGGTTGTGTAGTGCCTAAGGCATTTCACTGCTAAACAGAAGGCTGGTGGTTCAAACCCACCAGCCACTCCTCAGAAGGAAGATTGGGCAATCTACTACCCTAGAGATACCACCTCGAAACCCCAGGGGAGGTCACTGTCAGTTGAATCAACTCAATGGCAGTGAGTTTGGTTTTTTAGCCCTTTGTCAAAGATCACTTGTCCAAAGGTTGGTGGATTTATTTCTGGGTTCTCAATGATTTCCCTTTCTTGCTTCAAGAAGCACATATTTTTTAAAGTGTCTTCCTTATAAACATTTCAAATAAATATTTAAAAGAGTAATATTTCAGAACCATATACAACAAAGTACATACATCTGAAAGAGGAATATATCAGGTATTTGAGAAGGTGGCAAAGGTCACAGAGTGCTATGGGCATATAACTGTACAATGCCATTCCTTAGATGGACAATGGTGTTTTAAAAGTAGTTTTTGTTTTCCTTTTTCTTTTAATTAAAGTCATGGGTGAGGTAGTAAAATGGAAACTGAGCTCTAATTAGTTAAATATTTATCAGCTTTTATTTTAGAATCCATTAGTTTTGTCTTACTGTGAGAATGTGTTTAGTGAAATTGATTATTTTTCATTAACTTATGTGAAAATAATCAATTAGCTTGAGTTGTCTACCAAGCCTCCTTAAAGTTAAAGATTGACTACTACTTAACTGGATCTTTTGAACAGAAAATAAAATATGGAAAGAATGTATGGTCAACACCTTCTTCACTCATTCAATGGGCATTGAAATTGGAAAATCTACTCAATCTCTTAATGATTTAGTATCTCTTACTACATTGATTGAATTAACTAGATTATAAAGTAAAATGTGCTCAACTGTTGAAAAGTAGATATGCTATATTACCATGTTATAATTTTCTCTCAGTGCTTCTTCTGTTTGCAGCTTTTGAACATCAGAAACTAATTAATATGCTTATATCCAGCTAGATGCTGTCTTGTTAGACTGTTTTTCTAAGGGCACAAGAGTACCAATTGAATAGAAAAACAAAAAACCTCTAAATGGTACGTAAGACTATTTCTTCATGAAATGCAGTAAGTTAGTCTCCTTGCCTAATGTCCCTCAGGTGCAGCCACCACTTTTCTGTGGTACAGGCTTGCATCTTGCTATGATAGTGAACGAGATTCAGTGGTGGTTTCAGCTTAAGATGGACTAGGAAGAAAGACCTGGCAATCAACTTATGAAAATAAGCCACTGAAAACCCTATAGATCACAACTATCTAGCCCACAATTGATCCTGGAGTTAGAATAGGACCAAAGAATGTGCCATTGTGTGAAGGGTCACCATGAGTTTGGTCCTAACTGAACGACAGCTGACAACATTCCTTTGTAGTCTCTTTCTCTTTCTCTTCTCTATCTCTCTGTTTCTCAAAGATAGGCTGTTTATTAATATATGTACACATGTGTAGTATTTGTTCATATATGTGAAGAGCTAGCTGACTAGCTAGACAATATTAACATATACCTTATCTCTTTATTTTCAGATTTCCATTTTGGGGATAATCACTATCAAATACCAACTAGTCTTTTAATATTGTTAATACACTTGCATATGCATACATACATATACATGAAAGTCCAAAGCAAGTTAAATGTAAACATAATATTCGATGAGCATGTAGTTCAAAAGAGAAAAGGTATAATTTGTTAGTTTGTCCTCAGATGGATATTTTTTTCAAAATTGATTCTTTTGAAATTATACTAGATGAAACACATGATTCATCTGGACTCTGGATCTCACCACAATAGTCTTTATCAAATTTTTAGGATGAATATGAAATCTAGTGTCTCAAGCTAGATTATCTCTCTATGAAAAAAAAGAAATTCCCATATGTCTGTGTTTCATATTAAGTACAGAGACTTCAAACTTCACCTAGGACAAAACTTTAAGAAGTCAAGAATCCAAGAGTGTGGTAGTTATGTTTGTGTTTCAATTTGGCTGGGCCTAGTTGAGTGGCTGAGCAACTGATGGTAGTTATTCCCCATGATGAGATTGGCAATCAGCTCCATTTTGGGATCTACCACAAGCAACTGAGTAGCTGCCTTTGGGATGTGGTATGCTTCTTGTATATAAGGAGAAGCCTTGGGAATGGTCTCAAGCATATGGCACACTTGGACCCTGCATGTAGCCATGTCATTGCTTTGCACCCTGCTATGCTCTGCCCACCTTGGGACTTAAAATGGACTTAAGTTAATGGCCTGCCCTGTGGTTTGGTAACATCGGGACTGTGCCTTTTGACTTGTCAACCTTGGGGCTTCTCAGCCTCAGTAGCCAGCAGCTGTCTGAGAGAAGAAATACCTCTAGCTCCAGTGGGCCAGGAACAGGAGGCAAAGCTGGACCCCAAGGTTGAGGGGCTTTCTCCCAGCCCCTAGAGCCTGGAACTTTGAAGTTGGAGTTTTCACCTCCCAAACTGTAAGAGAATAAACTCCTGTTTGTTAAGGCCATCCCATTTGTGGTATATTCTTGTCAGAGCGGTACTAGGTAACCAGAACTAGGAGGATTATAAGAAAGGGATTTCTTCTTTCCACAGTTTTGAAATGTATTTAGATAAAAGGAAAAATAAAACAGTTGAATCCATTTGTGCTGCAATTTGCTAGAAATAAAAGATACGTCTTTAACAAAACTTGAATTAATAAATCCATAAATGTGGAGATTTTAATATAGGCTTGTGATGTGGTTTCATAAATAATTGTGTCTTTGTTATTGTTCAGTGAAAGTTATAATTTACCTTTAGATAAAAAGTATAAACAAAGTATAAAAATACAAAGTACAAAGCATAATATGTATATTTATATATATTATATATAATGGATCAGTATATAAATACTGTGTGGATCATAAAAGGTTATGGATAACATTGTGAAGAATGGGAATTCCAGAACATTTAATTGTGGTCATGAAGAGCTTGTGAATAGGCCAAGAGGTGATTGTTCAAATGGAACAAAGGGATGTAAGATGGCTTAAATCAAGGAACGTATGTGTCAGGGCTTCATCGTTTCACCATACTTAGTCAATCTGTGTGCTGAGCAAATAATCCAGGAAGCTGAACTATATGGAGAAGAACACAGCATCAGGATTGGAGGAGGGCTGATTAACAACCTGTGATATGCAGATGCTACAACCTTGCTTGCTGAAAATGATGAAAATTTGAAGCACTTACTGATGAAAATCAAAGACTACAGATTTCAGGATAAAGAAAATAAAAATCCTCACAAGTGGACCAATAAACAACATCATGATAAATGGAGAAAAGATTGAAGTTGTCAAGGATATCATTTTATTTGGATCCACAATCAACACTCGTGAAAGCAACAGGCAAGAAATCAAACAGTATATTGCACTAGACAAATCTGCTGCAAAATAACTTTTTAAAGTGTTAAAGAGCAAAGATGTCACTTTGAAGACTAAGATGCACCTGACCCAAGCCATGATATTTTCAGTAGCCTCATATGCATGTGAGAGCTGAGCAATGAATAAAGAAAACCACAGAATTGGTGCATTTGGGTTGTGGTGTTGGTGAAGAATCATGGATGTACCTTGAACTGCTAGAGTAGCAATCAAATCTGTCCTGGAAGAAATATAGTTGTAAAACTCCTTAGAAGCAAGAATAGCCAGACTTTGTCTCTCACACTTTGGTCATGATGTCAGGAGGGAGAAGGACATCAAGCCTGGTAAAGCAGAGAGTCAGCGAAACAGAGAAAGACCATCTACGAGATGTATTGACACAGTGGCTACAATGATGGGCTAAAGTGTAGCAATGATTGTGGGAATGGTGCAGGATCTGGCAGGGTTTTGTTCTGTTGACCATAGGATCACTATGAGTGGAACTGATTCAATAGCATATAACAACAAAAATATACACACACATACAAAAACACAAATACAAATACATATATACTTGCTCATGTACAAGTGAGAAAAATCCCTTTCTTATTACAATTTTATTATACCCACCCACATACTCTGTGCCATGTATCTACACCCCAAATGATGATTCCTGTCACTCAAACTGCTATATCAAATGTAACATCATTTATTCACATATTCATCAAATATTTATCAAACATGCACTCTTTTCCAGGCATTCATTGTAAGATAGAGAATTACTCTACTCCTTTAAATGATACAACATTGGGCAAAACTGACCAGGTTATTGTCCAGACACACTACTATATAGAACTAGATTTTAAAGTTATGCCTTAATTGCTTTCCCTCCATATTTGATTACAAAATTTTTGTCTCCAAACAGTATAATCTAGAATTTTACTTTGTTGATTTTAAGCACATTTTTCTTTCACTTATATTGATCTACTTTTATTTTGGTATGCATAAATAGATTAGGGTTTAAGATCATGAAGTTAGAATAAGCACCTATTTCTAATTATTAATTAGTAGTGATGATGATGACAACAATGATGATGATATTAACTCTATAGAAAAAGTAATATCCCTTATTCTAAATCCTTATTACAAATAAGCAGTTCTTAATTCTAGAACTTGAAAAATACATTAAACTCTTTGATTTTTGATAATTTCACCTGTAATTTAGATTGTTGTTGTTGTTGTTGTTATATGCCGTCGAGTCGGCCCCGACTCATAGCGACCCCTCCTTGGGTTTCCGAGGCA
>NW_006921735.1:3144097-3149263 GCF_000298275.1 Orycteropus afer afer
GGATTCAGAAGAGGAAGTGGAACAAGGGATATCATAGCTGTTGTCAGATGGATCTTGGCTCAAGGCAAAGAATACAAGAAAGATGTTTACTTGTGTTTTATTGACTATGCAAAGGCATTTGATTTTGTGGATGATGACAAATTGTGGATAACATTGAGAAGAATGGGAATTCCCAAACACTTAATTGTACTTATGAGGAACCTGTACCTGACCCGGAGGCTGTTGTTCGAAAGGAACAAGGGGACACTACATGGTTTAAAATCAAGAAGAGGGTGCATTAGGGTTGTATCCTTTCCCCATACTAATTCAATCTATGTATTGAGCAAATAATCTGAGAATCTGGACTATATGAAGAAAAATGTGGCATTAGGATTGGAGGAAGACTCATTAACAACCTGAGATATACTGATGATACAACTTTGCTTGCTGAAAGTGAGGATGACTTGAAGCACTTACTTATGAAGATTGAAGAATACAGTCTGCAATATGGATTACATCTCAATATAAAGAAAACAAAAATCCTCACAACTGGACCAATAAGCAGCATCACGATAAATGGAGAAAAAATTGCAGTTGCCAAAGAATTCACATTGCTTGGTTCTACAATCGATGCCATTGGAAGCAGCAATCAGGACATTAGACAACGTGTAGCACTCAGAAGGTTGGCGGCAAAGGAACTCTTTCAAGTGCTGAGGGGCAAAGATGTCTCCTTGAGGACTAAGGTGTGCCTGACACAAGCCATGATATTTTCAATGGCCTCATGTGCACGTGAGAGTTGGAAAATGAATAAGGAAGACCAAAGAAGAGTTGATGCTTTTGAGTTGTGGTGCTGGCGAACAATGCTGAAAATACCATGGACCGCTAAAAGAACTAACAGATCGGTCCTAACATTCAATTAACTCTTCCATTTTTATTCCATGGTCATGGGAAATACAGAAACATCTCTGGAAGCTGATTAAAAATTTTGCATCTCCTCTTGGAAAACTCCTGAGCTAAGCTTAATTATCCTTTTCAAAAATCGGTGTTATATCTTGAATTATTAGTTTCCTTTGTTTTTAAGTATATTTTGTATTTTTTTATAATTAAAATGACTTCTCAGAATAATGCAAGTTTAATTTACTTCTCAGTATAATGGAAAGAAATAATAAAAAAAAAATTAGACCATTTCTTTTGATCTGTGGACACACAATGATAATGTATAGGAATAATTTAAATATGTTAAATATTTATTGCATACAACAAAGTTTCAAGTTCAGATTTTTTCCTCCATGTAGTACATCTTGCCCCTGAGGCCCACAGTTTAATAACCTAATCTGTCACTTTAATCACATTTTTGGCACTTGCACTTTAACTGCCAATATGATTTTAATCATTTTATTATTTAATTGAACTTCTATAAATAGCTAAAAGCCCTTTATTTTTAATATTTAGGCAAGATCTTCTGATAAATTATTGATATAAAATGCAACATAGTGATGTAAAATGGCCCGGGTGTTTACAGTACCAGTTGGATTGCTAGTGTTGCTATGTTCAATGTAAAGGTTTATACATATATACCTAAATATATACATCTTTTTATTTGTCTTTCTAACTTGTAGGAATAAATGCCATCAATACAGTGATTGCCTAAATTTTATTTACTTTTACCTTTACCTTTATAAGGAGCTCTGGTGGTACAGAGCTTAAGGCATTTATTTAACTGCTGACCAGAAGCTTGTTGATTCAAACCCACCAGCCACTCCAAGAAAGGAAGATGCATCATAAATCCACTTCTGTAAAGATTTACTGCCTTGGAAACCCAATGGGGGGGGGGTCCCTATGAGTCACAATAAACTTAATAGCTGTGGGTTAGGTTTTTAGTTTTTTATTTTCATAAAACGTGATCTCTAGCCTTCTCAAAGTTTTACTTGATTTTATCTGAGAATCTGGAAGGGTGTCTCACGTGTGGTTATTCACATTATTTATTCATTTTAATTTCTGGTCATACCCGCTGTATCAATGTTCCTTGCATGCCTCATCACTGCCTCTGATGATTACCTCCAATAGGACATGATTTTCATTCTTGTATACTGAACAGTCTCCTGATACTACAAGACAGCTCTTTATTTTTTTCTTTTTATCTCTTTCTAAAAGTTCCCAGAGTTTTGAAAGGAATTAATCTGGTATTTCCAGTTTAACCCCAGTAGAAGTTTAAATACTGAAAAGCCTCTGCAAAAAGTATATTTTGTTGACAGGTTATTGTACTGAGTATAAACCCTCACAAAAATCGTATCAAAATCAACCAGAATGGGAAAATGAATAATACTGGATCAAAGTTAGGTCTGTATTTGCTGTATGGCCTTTGGAATTTTGTTTCTTCCTCTCTCACATATTTTTTAAGTAGTGGGTCTATTGGAAAATCTTATTGAAAATCACAAACTGAAGAGCACACATTTTGTTTTATTATTTTCTCACCAGAACCAGAAACAGATTTTAAATTACCATAAACCCCAAAACTTCCTTTAATGTTTGTGTAACATCTTGACAGTTGTGCCAGAAGATGTTGGCGTCTACCTTCAAAAAATTTCATCTGAAATATTAATTTCTCTTTTCAAGGAAACCTTGGCCTTTCAAGGAGATGTTGTTGTTGTTGTGTCCCCTTAATTTTGTGTTTGCCATTTTTTCCTCTTGTGACATTCAGTGCAATCCCCACATTATAACAGTGTTCTTCCCACATCCTCCCTACACCCACCCCTTCCCTTCATCTCTCCCCTCCCCTCCCAACTTCCTAGTTCTATCCTTAGGCAAATATTGTCATCTTTACTCCATATGCTTGATTGTTATAATGAGTGCATTCCTTCTTGATGTTCCTGTTCACTTTATAGGTCTGTCTCCAACTTGACAGTAGTGTGTTGGGTTGTGTTGCATCATTTGGCTCCCAGTTGATCACGAGGGTTAAGTTCAGGCCTTAGCTTGAAGGGTGTCTAAAGACCATAGTCTCAAGGTTTCCCCCACTCCTCATCAGACTAGTAATCTTGGTATATTTATTATTATTATTATTATTATTTCAAAGATTTTGAATTTTATTCCACATTTTCCACCACTCTGTCCAGGACCTCTTATTGTGATCCCTTTCAGAGTGGTCAGCCATGGTATTTGGGTATCATCTAGTTTTTCTGGTCTCAGAGTTGTGAAGGCTCAGCTTCACAATCCTCCACTAGTCTTTTGGATTGATTGTTTCCTGGGTCTTAGATTTTCTTCACTTTGTTCTGGATGGGGAAAGACTAATAGTTGCACCTAAGATGTCTGCTTACAAGCTTTTAAGACCCTAGTCACAACTCACCAAAGTAGGCTGTAGAACATTGCCTTTTTGAACTGTTTATCTAATTGACCTTAATGTTCCTGAGACTGTGGAGCTGAGCCTCCATACCCAGCAACTCATTCCCTCAAGGTTTTTGGTTATGACTAAGATGTTTTCATAAATATATATAAGTTTGACAGTGGCTATCTCTACATATAAGTTTATATGTGCTGCAAATATATCCATGAATGTTGCTATATTCATGGAAATACATTCATGGATATATAGTCCCATTCCCTTTCCCACTCCTGTTCAGCTTGAGTGTCTATCTATACATTCCCTCTTAAATTATTGCTATTACTGATTTTACTGCTCATTTTCAAACCTTCCCAGATATCCTATGCCTTATGGAATCTTTAGCACTGACTTGCCAACATATTCCATGCACAAGAGAGAAATATCTGTTACTGTCCATAATGCTCTTTCTATTTCTGTTCATTGGTGATCTAAAGTCACATTCCAAGATCTAGTGGTCTACTTTCCAGAGAACTCAAACTTGTATACAGTAGACTTAAACTGAGAAACAGTGTTGGATAGACTCCCTTCTTTTCTCTCCACCCTCTCTCTCTCCTGGTACCTATCTGTACACAGATCTCTGTCTTCTCCAGCCAATATACAAATTGATTACTCCTTTCTACTAAAGACTCATTGCCATTGAGTTGATTTTAACTCATAGCACTCAGCTGCAAACCAAAAGGTTATAACTCATCAGCCACTCCATGTCTGCTTCCTTGAAGATTTAAAGCCTTGGAAACCCTATGTGACAGTTCTACTCTGTCCTATAGAGTCACTATGAGTCAGAATCAACAGGACAGTAGTGAGTGGTTTTGTTTTTGTTTTTTATCTACCAATGCATCATATATTTTCAGACATTTCTGAATTTCATTTATCATTTATTTGGAACTCTAACTGTATCATTGGCCATATAATATATGTATGCATATATTATTGTTGTTGTTAGTTACCATCTAGGTGATTCTGACCCATGGTGATTTTATATGTATACATATTTATGCCATGAATAGTTTCAAGGAAGAAAGTGGATCTAAACTGGCTAACTGTGAATAGAATTTCAATTATATGACCCATTTCCTTCCCTTTTCTTGCAGGTGACAATATGTGCAGAGTAAATAATGGTGGCTGTAGTAATCTTTGCTTGGCCATTCCAGGAGGCCGAGTATGTGCCTGTGCTGATAATCAAGTTTTGGATGAAAATGGGACAACTTGCACTTGTAAGTTTCTCTTTTTGTTACATTTACTTTTTATATGTCACACTCTAAAGACTAAAAGTAGACAAAACCAGATGAAGTAAAATTAAAATCAAATTTGGAAAGAGGAATTCAGATAATTGCTTAGTCTTGATTATACCTAAATTGCAAGTAATTAAATGAACTAACTTGTAATATTCAGATTGATAAGGCTAATAATGAAGTTTTGGAAAGTATCGTGTCATTGCTGCATGTAGTTTAGTAGAAAAAAATAGATAGATATATGCCACAGGGAGCAACTATTTCATTACATTTTCAGTTAACCTCACCATCAATATTGCAACGAAAATGAGGAAGTGTTGGTTGCAAAGATGATAGATATGTTTATGCATAGCATAGATAAATTAAATTACTTGTAAGGCTCAATTATCTATATTGTTTGGTGGTGAAGGGTAAAGAAAGGCACAGAAAGAGGCTTTTGGACTATTCTGGACTTCCTCAAAATAGTGAATTGACTGGTTGACTGACTGGGATTATTGACACT
The DNA here is from genome assembly GCF_000298275.1 of Orycteropus afer afer. NCBI lineage: Eukaryota > Metazoa > Chordata > Mammalia > Tubulidentata > Orycteropodidae > Orycteropus > Orycteropus afer. The sequence goes on from NW_006921735.1 coordinate 3,149,190, forward strand.
TTATGATTTTCATTGACCATCCTCACCTTACGCCATCTTATTATTCTAATTTGACTCTTTTTGAAATTAGTCAT
>NW_006921735.1:3152003-3154361 GCF_000298275.1 Orycteropus afer afer
ACTTCCGTAGTGATACTGCCTCGGAAACCCAAGGAGGGGTCGCTATGAGTCGGGGCCGACTCGACGGCACATAACAACAACAACTACTATTTTGAATTCCCACTACTTGAGAGGAGGACTTAGCCTCTTTTTTTATTATCTTCCTTAATTTTAGTCCTTCCTGATATAATAGAGAATTTCTGCCCAAGTGTATTATTTTGATTCATTAAACAGTAAGTCTCTTGTTTATAAAAATATCTTTGACATTTATAACTAATTTGTTAATCAATTTTACATATTATTTAAGACTTCATGAGTTTCACTGGTTGTATTACTTACTCCTGAAAATTAGGCTACATGATTCCCATTACTTATTTATTAATTTCTATTCATGTATAGGATATATGGAGTATAACTTAAACTAACTTCTTCAAGAAGATTACATGGAAATATGTTCCTGCATTTTTGTGTATTCCAAATATGTGAATAGTAGTTATATTAACTATTGGCTAAACAATTTTCTTTTTGGTTAAAAAAATTCTTTGAAATTTTTAAAGCTATTTTAAATTTTATTTTGGAATTATATGCTTCAAAACACAGATATAAATTTTACTTGTCTGGGAAAGATATTTTCTTTATTGATGTTGTTAGTTGTTAGGTACTGTCGAATCTGCTCCAACTCATAGCAACCCTGTGTACAACAGAATGAAACATTGCCCAGTCCTGGGCCAGCCTCACTATCTTTGCCATACCTGAGCCCATTGTTGCAGTCACTATATCAATCCATCTTGTTGAGGACCTTCCCCTTTTTCACCGATCCTCCACTTTATCAAGCATGATATCGTTCTCCAGGGAATGATCCCTTCTGACAACATGACCAAAGTAGGTGAGAAGAAGTCTGGCTATTCTAGCTTCCAAGGGAAATTCTGGCTGCACTTCTCCCAGAACAGATTTGATAGCTCTTCTGACAGTCCATGGTTCTTTCACTATTCTTGGCCAACACCACAGCTCAAAAGCATAAACTCTTCTTTAGTCTTCCTTACTCATTCTTCAACTTTCAAATGCGTATGAGGCGACTGAAAACATCATGGATTAGGTAAGGTGAACCTTAGTCTTCTAAGAAATATCTTTGCTCTTCAGCTCTTTAAAGAGGTCTTTTACAGCAGATTTGCCAGTGCAAAATGTCATCTGATTTCTTGACAGCTGCTTCCATTGGTGTTGATTATGGAAACAAATAATATGAAATCTTTGAGAACTTCAATCTTTTCTCCATTTATCATGATGCTGCTTATTGGTCTAGTTGTGAGGATGTTTTTTTTTTTCTTTATGTTGAGGTGTAAGCCATACTGTAAACAATAGTCTTTAATCTGAAAATGCTTCAAATCATCTTCACTTTCAGCAAACAAGTTTGTGTCATCTGCATATAGCAGGTTATTAATGAGTCTTCCTCCAATCTTGATGCCAAGTTCATCTTCATATAGTCCAGCTTCTGGATTATTTGCTCAGCATACAGATTGAATAAGTATGGAGAAAGGACACAATCCTGATACACTCCCTTTCTGATTTTAAACCATGCAGTATCCCCTTGTTCAGTTCAAACAACAGCCTCCTGGTCTGTGTTCAGTTTCCTCATGAGCACAATTAAGTGTTCTTAAATTCCCATTCTTTTCAAAGTTGTCCATAGTTTGTTACGATCCACATAGTCAAATGTTTTTGCATAGTCAATAAAACACAAGTAAATATCTTTCTGGAATTCTCTGCTTTCAGCTGACAGCCATCTGACATTAGCAATGATATCCCTCATTCTATGTCTTCTTCTGAATCCAGCTTGCATTTCTAGAAGTTCTGTCAGTGTATTGCTGCAACCATTTTTTGAATTATCTTCAGCAAAATTTTACTAGTGTGTGATATTAATGAAATTTTTTTTGGTAATTTCCCCATTCTGTGGCATCATCTTTCTTTGGAATGGGGATAAATATGAATATCTTCCAGGCAATTGGCCAGGTAGCTGTCTTCCAAATTTCTTGGCATAGATAAGTAAGTACCTCCAGTTCGGCATCCACTTGTTGAAATATCTCAATGGGTAGCCTGTCAATTCCTGGAGCCTTATTTTTCACCAATTCCTTCAGTGTAGCTTCAACTTCTTCTTTCAGTACCATTGGTTTTCAATCATATGTCACCTCATGAAATGAATGAATATTGACCAATACTTTTTGGTACAGTGATGCTTTGTATTCCTTCCATCATCTTTTGATGTTTCCTGAATCATTCAATATTTCACTCATAGAATCTTTCAATATTGCAATCTGAAGCTTGAATTGTTTCTTTAGTTCTTTCAGCTTGAAAAATACTGAGCTTGTTCTTCCTTTTTGGTTTTCT
>NW_006921735.1:3154461-3154933 GCF_000298275.1 Orycteropus afer afer
AGCCTGGTAGAATTTTGCAAGACCAATGACTTATTCATTGCAAACACCTTTTTTCAACAACACAAATGGCTGTACATGTGGACTTCACCAGGTGGAACACACAGGAATCAGATTGACTACATCTGTGACAAGAGGTGATGGAGAAGCTCAATATCTTCAGCCAAAACCAGGCCAGGAGCTGATTGTGGAACAGACCATCAACTGCTCATAGGCAAGTTCAACTTGAAGTTAAAACAATTAAAACAAGTCCAAGAGAACCAAAATATGATCTTAAATACATCCCTCCTGATTTTAAAAACCATCTAAAAATAGATTTGATGCATGGAACACCAATGACCAAAAACTAGAAGAGTTGTGGGATGATATCAAAAATATCATCCATGAAGAAAGCAAGAGATCACTAAAAAGATGAGAAAAGAGGAGAAGACCAAAATAGATGACAGAAGAGACTCTGAAACTTGCCCTTCAGTGG
>NW_006921735.1:3155328-3168710 GCF_000298275.1 Orycteropus afer afer
TTTTTTTTTTTTTTTCCCAAATGGTACTTTTTTTTTTTTTTTTTTCCCAAATGGTAACTCAGTGCCTTAGTCTCATGGGTTCCACTAGACTCTCTCTGACAGGTAATTCTGGTCATTTTTGTGTTGTTGAATTTTGTTCCACATTTTTCCTCCCACTCTATCCAGGATCTCCAGTTTTGATCCCTTCCCAAGTAGCTGGGCACCATTTAGTTCTTCTGGTCTTGGGGTCATGAAAGCTGAGGCCTTCATGGTCCATCTTATCCTTGGACTATTTGTTTCCAGGTCGTTTGATTTTCTTCACTGTTCTTTGATTCAGATGAGAGGAGACCAGTAGTTGTATCTTAGATGGCCACTTGAGAGCTGTTAAGACCCCAGTTGCTACTCACCAAAGTAGGTTGTAGATCAAGATTTATATGTACTATGTTGTGCCAATTGAATATGCTGTCCCTGAGACTACAGTCACCAGTCACAAGCCTGGTGATTCTCTATCTCAAGATGTTTGGTTGTTTCTGAAAAGTTGCTACAACTCTGTCTTCTGTTGCTTCTGTAATACATGTGGCTAATTTTGTAGCACAAGGACATATGTAAGATTATCTTCAGCCAAATCGATCTTTGGTCAAGCATATATTCCTGTCCTCCTACCCCCACCGGATTTTCTCACTTGTGTATACATTTATCCGTAGCCCATGTTTGGTGTTAGTAGTAATGAAGTATTTTGCATGAACTAGTATTAGCCTCTGTTGTCTATATCTTACATGCATGTTTCAGTGTCCTTCCTTTCCCCAATGTCATCATGCTGGTCAGACTCTTTCCATCCCTTCCCTGCTCTCACCCAAATCAACATGTGACCCCAACTAGTCTGAAATTTTTCCTCTCTTTCCTTCCCATCCCTGGTAACCAACAAAGTGAATTTTCTTCCCTGAGTAAACCTTTCCTTGACTTTTTAAAGTAATGGAATTGTATAATATTTGTCCTTCTGTGATTAACTTATTTCACTTGGCATTGTTGTTGTTGTTATATGCCATCGAGTCGGACCTGAATCATAGCGACCCCTCCTTGGGTTTCTGAGGCAATATCACTACAGAAGTAGATGTTTTCCAAATTCATCCGTGTTGTGAGATGATTTGTGTATTCATAGTTATTCTTTAATGTTGCCTAGTATTCCATTGTGTGAATGTACCATAGTTTGCTTATCCATTCATCTGTTGATGGGCATTTAGGTTGTTTCCATCTCTTTGCTATAGTGAATTTTGCTGCAGTGAACATGGGTATGCATATGTCTATTAATGTCCTGTCTCTCACTTCTTTAGTATTTATTCCAAGTAACAGAATTGCTAGTTCAAATGGTATTTCTATTTTCTATTTTTTAAGGAAATGCCCTACCATTTTCCATAATAGTTGTTCCACTTTGCAGTCCCACCAGCAGTGTATGAGAATTCCAATCTCTCTGCAATCTCACCAGCATTTGTTATTTTCTGTCTATTTGAACTTTGCTGTTATAGCCGGGTAGATGATATCTCATCGTTGTTTTGATTTACATTGTACTGGTGGCTAATGATCATGACCATTTTCTCATGTGTTTGTTGGCCACTGGTACTTTCCTATCTTTTTAATGACCTCTGCTTTCTTCATGTATAATGTTCTTGATGTCATCCCACAATTCATCTGGTTTTCTGTTACTGGTGTTCAGTGCATCAAATCTGTTATTTAGTTGGTCTCTAAATTCAGGTGGGATATAATCCAGGTCATATTTTGGCTCTTGTGGACTTGTTTTAATTTTTGTCAGCTTCAGTTTGGTCAGTTGATGGTTTGTTCCACAGTCAGCTCTTGGCCTTATTTTGGCTGTAGATATTGAGCTTCTCCATCATCTCTTTGCACAGATGTAGTTGATCTGACTCCTGTGTATTCCATCTGACAAAGTCCATATATATAGCCATCATTTGTGCTGTTGAACAAAGGTATTTGCAAGGAATATGCCATTGGTCTTGCAAAATTCTATCATGCAATCTTCAGTGTTATTTCTATCACTAAGGCCATATTTTCCAAATACTGGTGATTCTTCTTTGTTTCCAACTTTTTCATTCTAGTCACCAGTGATAATCAGTACATCTTGATTACATGTTTGATCAATTTCAGACTGCAGAAATTGGTAAAAATCTTTAATTTCCTCATCTTTGGCTTTGGTGGTTGGTGCATAAATTTGAATAATAGCATTAATTGGTCTTCCTTGTAGGCATATGGATATTATCCTATCACTGACAGCATTTTATTTAAAAATAGATCTTGAAACATTCTCTGTGACAATAAATGCCACACCATTCCACTTCAATTTGTCATTCCCGACATAGTAGATCATATAGTTGTCTAAATCAAAATGGCTAAAACCAGTCCATTTTAGCTCACTAATGCCTAGGATATTGATCTTTATGCATTCCATTTCATTTTGACAGCTTCCAATTTTCCTAGATTCATACTTTATACAATCCATGTTTCGATTATTAATGAATATTTGCAGCTGTTTCTTCACATTTTGAGTCATGCTACATCAGCAAATGGAAGTCCCTAAAGCTTTACTCCATCCATGTCATTAAGGTTGATTCTACTTTGAGGAGGCAGCTCTTCCCCACTTATATTTTGAGTGCTTTCCCACCTGAAGGGTTCATCTTCTGGCACTATGTCAGACAGTTTCAGGGCTATTCATAAAGTTTTCCAGTACTATATCAGACAGTGTTTCACTGCTATTCATAAAGTTTTCACTGGCCAATTCTTTGAGAAGTAGATGGCCCCTTCTTTCTTCCAAGTCTGTCATAGTCTGGAAGCTTTGCTGAAACCTGTCCACTATGGGTGACCCTGCAGGTATTTGAAATACTAGTGGCATAGCCTCCAACCTCACAGCAATGTGGAAGCCACCAAAGTTTGACAAACTGACAGATGAGTGCTAGGCTTTATTCGTAGGAGTTTTTAAATTGCTTGTAAGAATAATTTCCTTAAAAATTAGTTTTCAAAAATATCCTTTCCTTGAAGCATCAAATAGATCTTTCCTTTCTTTTTTCTATATTAATTTTTTTATCCTTATTTTATTGTTGTTGTTTATTTTTCATCAGATAAGAAAAGTCTAATAATAGACAGGGATTAAGCATTACTTGGAATAACATAAATTTTGTCCAGTTACTTGCCTGACTAAATATTTTATTAGTTATTTAAGAAAAGATACAGTATATGTGCACATTTCTTAGCCTAATTTTCAGTCTCTACCAGTGATTTGTCAAAAATTGTTTTCCTGGCATAAAACTGAATACCTGAATGTGTTAGACTGGGTTCTCTGGAGAAACAAAACCAGTATATATAGAGAGAAAGAGAAATTTATCTTAGGAAAATGGTTCACACGCTTATAGAAGCTGGCAAGTCCAATGTTCTTGGATCAAACATCAAGCTGGAGGCTTTTCCTGACTCACACAGCTGCAGGGGCTGAGGAGCTCAATGATGGTAGGCAATATATTGGCTGTTGACTTCAATGAATGACAGATCCAAGATCTCCAGGTCAGATGGTGGACTGGTTTGTTCAGGGACAGTTGTAGGCAGCACAACAGAATCCCTATCCACAGAAGAGTATCTTTTTTCCCAGGTTGTCCATAAATATACTGGAAACAGGCCACAGCCCCAAGGAAACTCCCTTTCAATGAATTGGCTGCTCAAAACATATATATCTGGTCCCATCAGGGGAATAACCACATCACAACTGCTTAAACCACACTGAATTGTGGTCCAGCCAAGTTGACACACAGCTCCATCTATCACACTGAATAACTGACCTTTTGAACAGATGGAGTACGTGTGTGCACACATACACACACAAATAGAAGCCTTTTATAGATTTCTGTCAGGTCTCATCCTGACTTTGTTCCTCCCACCTCCTAAGACTTCCTCTCAAAGATGGAATGTAGGACCTGCAGGCAACTCCTTTTCTGGGAGGTGCAGACATTACATAGAGTCAGTACAGCAGGACCAAAGGGTCTCTCCTCCTTCCTAAAGATGGACAGGCTTATTTTTCCAGTGATATAATTTAGAGAGATGCTTCATCAAATTTTTAAATCTAGTCCTAATGGCCTTGTAAAAAGTCACAAAGTTTTCTAAAAAATAGTGCTAACAGAATAGCCAAGAGAGTCAGCTCTCAGGGAGCTCATGAATATTCATAGGGAGTTGGTGGGAGTATACATACATCAGCTCCCAATTAAACTGAAAGTTTTCGGAAAAGTTCTTTAAATTTAAATATGTAGATCATAATTATGTGAATGATTGGCCAGCAAATTTTATTTCCTAATTTTCATCATGTTATGCTCCATTAAAAGTGTTCGTATTATTTTCACATTACCATTTCTATATCTGTCACAACATAAATATAGAAATAGAGATAAATCTATAGATTGATGAGAAAAATAGTATAAAAGTTATGGCAAAGATAACTAGAGAGGAAAATATCATGAATATAGAAATGAACTGAGATAAGCTGAATTAAAAACAAAAAGCATAATAATAAAATATCAAGAAGGTAAAATCTTGCCAGGATTTCATTATTACTTCAACAAATTGTTAGTACTGACATACATTTCTCATGTTCATGTACCTTTTCCTGGCTCAAAATAAATAAATTAATAAATGGTTGATTGATCCATAGAAATCCATCATTTCACTGCTGTCTGTTGAGACTTTGCGTACACTGCAAGTGGAATGTAGAAGGAAAGGCTCACTGAGGCACAACATTGACCTCTATCCTAGCCTTTAGTTCTTAGACTCAGCTTGTGAGAGAGCAGGGGAATGACATATCTCTTTCACCGGACATTGTGAAAGAGACATACATGTCATGCCATGTTTTGGATCCTGCCAAGGCCATGACATGAGCTTTTCACTTCCACATAAATTTCATTGCTCAAACCTTCCCTTAACTGCTCCCTTACATGTTTCACTTGCTGCTGCTCCTCATACTTTATTATTCTAGTTAGGTGCAGGCAAATAGGCCTGACTCATGGCAACACATACACGAAGGAACAAAGCTGCTTGGGCCTATGCCATCCTTATGGTTGGTTGTGGATCAAACTGTTATGATCCCTGGGCTTTCATTGGCTAATTTTTGGAACTACATTATCAGCCTTTCTACCTTGTCCATCTTAGTCTTGAAGCTCTGGTAAAAACTGCTCAGTGTCATAGCAAAATGAAATCCACCACTAATAGATAGGTTGTGGCTGCACTTGAGATGTTGTTTATGTGATCAACTTTGTCCTTCACATATATTTTAACAGGATTTCACTGGTATTAATATATAATGTTGGGAAAAGATACACTGGGCTCTTTACTTGAGCAATGAACTGTATTAGAAATGGTCCTGTCACTTTCTCCTGCTCTATGGATCAATTATAAGTTTTGCCTTTTTCCTGCTTTGACTACCAGCCTCTCTTCCTTTTATCTTGCAACCTTTCATCCAATTCTTATTTAAGTTCTACCTTCTGCCATGCCACCAAACTAAACAAAAACAAAATATTTTCACTAGTTCCTTGGAAGCCAGAGACAAAAATATCTTAAAAGGAACTTTAAACCAATGTATTCTCCAGTGGAAACTTAGAATAATTCAGACTAACAGACTGAACTGTGAAACAAAGTGCAAGAACATATGAAGTATCAATTTCTAAATAACCTTGGATATCTCTGTACAAATAAAAATTAGATGACTTTTGACTAGTAAAGAAATACTACACTGAATATTAGTTAGTTGCCCTGCGGGTGTTATAAAATTTATTACCATGGTTGTACACGTGTGATTACACATCCAATGAAAGTTACAGGGTTTCTTTTCCTGAGATTATTGGTCATTTCCTAATATCCATAATTTAATTCAATGTAAGGGGCTAAGAAAGGTTATTTAATCTATACTTGTTCAACTAAACAGTGTTAAATGATAGTGCCAATTCTTCTGGGCTTCTGATTTAATGCAGGCTTGATCAGGTGAATTGGTGTCAACTGGATTAACTTTGTAATCTATGTCTATCAGTGTTTTGGTTACCTAGTGACACTCTGACAGGAATATACCACAAATAGGATGGCCTTAACAAATAGGAGTTTATTCTTTCACAGTGTGGAGGCTTTAAGTCTGAGTTCAAAGTGCTAGCCTCTAGGGGCTTGGTGAAAGCCCCTCAACCTTGGGCTTCAATTCTGCCTCCTGCTCCAAGCTCACTGAAGCTAGAGGCTTTTTTTCACTCAGACAGCTGCTGGCTGCTGAGACTGACAAGCCCTAGGTTGACAAGTAAAAAGGCACAGTCCCGATGTTAACAAACCACATGGCAGGCCATTAATTCAAGTCCATTGAAAGTCCCAAGGTCGACAGAGCATGTCAGTCTGCTGAACAATGACATGGCTACCTGCAGGGTTCAAGCATGACATAAGCTAGAGAACATTCCCCAAGGCTTCTCTTTATATTCAGGAAGCAGACCACATCTCTAAGACCACTACTCAGCTGCTCACAGTAGATTCCACCAGGGAGTTGATTACCAGTCTCTTTATGGGTAATACTACATCCAGCTACCCAGCCACTCAACCAGGCCCAGCCAAATTGACACAAAAACTTAACTACCACAATAAGACAAAATAGAGATATTGCAAGCAGTGAGACATGATTCTCCTGGTTTCAGTTGTCCTCATTGAATTGACAGCAAATGGACAAAAACTCATTGGCAGATGGTCAACTCAGAAGAATTGACCAAGAATTGATTCTCAATTGAATGCAACATTAGACTATACCAGAAGAAGCATGCAACCATCAGGAAAATATTAGCATTGTACTAGATTGATTAAGGATGAATTCTAATGCCAGGCATGGAAGGAATCAAGAATGAGTGTAGGCTGTACTCTCTGTCCTTATGAATCTTGTGTACCATGATCAAATCCTCTCACAATTAGAAATGAGGTATAGTGTAAGATAGTAACTTGGAATTTACTGTATGTGAAACATGCATAAGCCTAGCTGATCAATTATCAAATGGGTTTTATATTTATCTTGACGTCTTTGTAGGAAAAATCACAACCTACAACTGAATAAATGAGGACTTGGATGATCGGAGGAAAATAAGTTAGGCTCCTGAAAAATCAATAGTCACTGTTTAAATAATAGCCAGATCATTTTGTCTGGAATAAGGATACAATGGTTCTTTTTATGCTTCTTTAGCAGCCAGAAAGAAAAGACTGTATTTTCTTATGTGCCATACTCCCTAGAAAGCAACTTCAACATTTCAAAAACATTGGTCATCCAGGGGATAGCATTGCACAATTATGTGTCAGTGGTACTCCGTGACCTTTCCACCTTTTGAAACACTAGATATATGCTTCTGTCAGCAGCAGTGCTCCACTATGGCTAAGCCATTTATCTGTTTGGCTGTGACAAGCCTTATGTTCTAGGATATATGCAATCTAATGTGTAGTAAAAAGTTTAAGGCAGTAAAAAAGTTAGAAGCCCCATCCATATTAATATTTATGGCCTACTGTGAGTAAGAACTCACAGAAGATTATGTACAACTTAGGTTGGCTGCTCAGAAGACCTCTCTATCTAATGAAAGGTCATCTTGCTATGATCTAAAGGAGAAAAATCAAAACCCATAGCAGCATTTTTCACACTGTCTTCCTGTGTAGTTGAGCTTATATAAGGACCTCCAATAAACTACAAGTTCAACTTTTCTGTGAGGTTCTTTTATCTCCCTGCTCAAATAAAGAAGCACTGTAATCCAAAAATGTGAAAACAAACAAGCAGTATCTTAAATTAAAAAAAAAAAAAAATCATAAAGTGAGACATATAGGACAATAGGAAAGCTATATTTTTTCAAGGGGACAAATTCTGTTGGGGCTGAGTTATCATAGTTTTTATATAGTCTATAGTAAGCTGTGGTAACATAGTGGCTAAGACACTTGACTGCTAACCAGAAGACTGGTGGTTCAAACCCACCAGCCACTCCTTGGAAGGAAGATAGGGCAATCTACTTCCATAGTGATAACTGCCTCGGAAACCCAAGGAGGAGTCACTATGAGTCGTGTCCGACTCCACAGCACATAACAACAACAACACAGTAAGACACCAAGGAGCTCTGGTGTTGTACAGGTCAAAGCATCAGGCAGCTAACCAAAAGGTTGGCAGTTCAAACCCACCAGCCACTCTGCAGGAGAAAGATGAGGTAGTCTGCTTCAATAAAGATTTACAGCCTTGGAAATCCTATGGGGCAGGTCCACACTGTTGTATAGGGTTGCTATGAGGCAGAACTGACTCAATGGCAGTGGGTTTTCTGGAAAGTCTTAGTAAGACATCAATATAAGGAGGAGTCAGGAAATTAGTTTAGAATAGCTCACCACATTGGGGTTGAAAAGAGAAAAAGAAAAGTTATAAGCTTCGGTTATGGACACTACACTACACTCAAGAATATGTATGTAATCCACCTGCTTAGCTGAGATGTAAATTTGAGATGATTGAAAACTAAATAAAGCAAAGCCAATATTAGTCATGGCTCCTTTATTAAGACATAGACAATAACTCCAGCAGTAATTCCACTAGTCTTTATGAAAGAAAAATACATAATTCTAGAATTTATATTCCCCTTTGGAAAGTCTTAGAGAGTCCTGAGTAAGTCTTCTGATTTCATGATCTAAGAGAAGGTGTTATAAGACATATGAGAACAAGTTGGTTCTTGCCAGGTGTATCAAGATTCATGTTATTTTGTTTTGACTTTTTTTTAATATTACATCATTGTCAGTTTTCTTATTGGTGAGATCATATAATATTTTTACTAAAGTAGTCCTGACAGTAAAAGTATAGGATTTACATCAGTTTTCAAACCCATACAACTGTAAAGTAGAGGGTCTAATTCCAACACTTGTTCATATCCTTAAAGCAACTTGTGACACCCACAGTCTAAATTCAGTCCCATTAAGCACTAGAAAAAAAGTGACACACATGGGACCTTTTCTGTATGTTCACTTTTTTATGATGTAGGAGATCTTGAACTTTTGAGGAGAACAAGTCCCAAACCTCTCTCTGCCTCTATCTTTGCCTCTCTCTCTCTCTTTCTATTTCTATATCATTCTTTATTTCATTAATTTAAATGAAATTCTTCCAAGTAATATAAAAAGAGAATTAACTGCTGAACAAGTTGATGCGGCATTGTTGTCTTGAAGGATTTGTACAGTGCTCAAAGAATTTCTCACTGTAATAATGAATGTCATGTAAAAATATCTGTTGTTAGATGCAGTTGGGTTGGAATTGTCTATCTGTGAATTCCAGTATGTTAGTCAACAAATATTTTTGAGTATCTCCTATGTACTAGGGTCTGTTCTCAGCATTGTTCCATTCCTGCATTCAAAAAATCTACTCTAGTAGAAACATCAGATATATAAAAATTAAAATATAATTTCTTTATAGAAGCTTGTGCAAAATATACAAGACATATGATTTGCAATTATAGGAGTTACTTGCTTTCTAGTGTGAAACCAACTATGTTTTCTACATCACCTTATTGACTGTCACAAAGCTTGATAGATTGCCTGGCATCCAGCCCAAGTGCTTTGAGAGATGATGTTACTACACAATTCCATAAGATTAGGTCATGACAGTACTTTTTGAAGTGTTGTACTGCTTTCTTAACTTGATTATCACCTGACACATTAAATTTTTTTTTTTTTTAATTGATGGACATTGCTAGCTCAAAAGTAACCAGTCTTCTCCTATCACATATTCTGAACAAACATCATAGTCAACAATGCTAATATGGTTTCCTTGTGACATAAAGGTTGATTCCATCTGGAAGACTTAGGTTAGTGCTTTATTCAGTTAATGATACCTCATGCCCTGGAAGATGTGACTATCAAAATCCAGTACCTAAAAAATAATCAGTTATATTATGTTAAGAACCGTGAAGCTATTTTTACCCTAGTTGCATGCTCACAGATTAGTCTGCCAAAGTTTCATAGATCCTCACAGAAATCATGAGATTCTAGACATGAAGTATTTTTTTTTTTACTTACAGCCCAGTAGACATCATGAGTTTCATGTTTGGAATGGTGCCCCCCCCTCCCACAAATTTGTTGGGAGCCAATGTACAGGAAGCCTAGGTGAATTTTGCACAAAGAACTTCAAGTTTAGGAAACCCGCAACATTATAAGGGTCTGCTAACATGGTGTAGTGCCTAAGGCATTTGACTGCTAATCAGAAGGCTGGCGGTTCAAACCCAACAGTCACTCCTCGGAAGGAAGGTTGGGCAATCTAGTTCTGAAGTGATACTGTCTTGGAAACCCAAGGAGGGGTCACTATGAGTCAGATCCGACTCAACGACAGTCAGTTTGGTTTTTTTTTTGTTTTGTTTTGTTTTTGTTTAAACAGACCTGTTCTGTTTTTGCCATAGAAGAAGATATTATCTTTATTTTCCTGGTCAAAGAACAATCTGCTCTCTGACCCAGAAGGAAATATTATATTTTCCAATACTATTGTTTTGGTTACCTCTGTGCTGCTTTAACAGAAAATACCACAAATGGGATGGCTTTAACAAATAGTTTATTCTCTTACAGTTTGAAGGCTTTAAGTCCAAGTTCAAAGTGCCAGGCTCTAGGGGCGGGGTGAAAGTCTCTCAACCTTGGAGTTCAGCTCTGCCTCCTGCTCCCAGCCCACTGAAACTGGAGGCTTTACTTCACTCAGACAGAGGCTGGCTGTTGAGGCTGACAAACCCAAGGTCGACAAGGGAAAAGGCACATCCCCAATGAAAAGGCCCATCTCCCAAAGCACATGTCAGGCCATTGACTCAAGTCCATTGAAAATCCCAAGATCAGGAGAGCAAGTTGTTACTTGGCTACACACAGACTTCAACTGTGCCATAAATTCAAAACCATTCCCAACGTTGTTGTTATATACAGAAAGCAGACCACATCCCAAAGGCAGCTACTCAGCTTCTTGTAGGTCCCACCATGGAGCTGATTGCCAGTCTAATCGTGGAGAATAAGTTGCCTAGCCAGTCAACCAGGCCCAGCCAAGTTGACACAACCTTAACTACCACAACTATTAACCATACAAGCATTTTCTTTTTTTTTTTTTAATTAGTGGTAGAAGATGTACAGAAGTGGTATGGAGAATTACCTGTTACCTAACATATTACAGGATGTAGAAGCATTACAATCAAGCTGAAAAGTCAAAAGACAATTGTATATGTCTCATTAAATTTGTTATTAGAGATATAGATGATGAATAATTATTATTATGTATGATATTTATATACATAAATGACATTGATACAGGTCAATATCAGAAACAATAAACATAAAATGATGAAATTATCAGGAGGCTGGGTCCACTAGTTGTCAATCAATTGCTCATAATTTGTTATGAGAAATGGAAATGAAACTTTAGACATTGCCATCATCCTTTTATAAAAATTGCTTTCTTTATATAAGCAAACATTATTTTAAAAATAACAAACAAACATATATATTTGAAACTATATTTAAAGAAAGTTTGGAAATTCTTCCTACTTGTAAAACCATTCCATGATGACATAAATATCATATGAAAAACATAGGAACTCTATCAATTTAAAGACCTTATTTCTAATTTGATTATTTTAAGGTGTATTTAGTTTGTAAGTATCAATGCTTTGTTTTAAAATATCAGTATTTAGCTTTAAAATATTGTCTGGAAGACCAGTTATCTTGGTCTCTTGAAACAGGGTGCTTACAGATGTCATGATCTGGTTGAAGAGCCCTGCCAGCCCACCCAGAGTCACAATAACATCAACCTGGAGGCCTTTTATCTTTGCTCCATTGGAGCAGCTGAAGACACTTGGTAGACTTAGTGTCATCTTGATCAGGAGTTGAAATGAGCTGCCACCACTTAACAGTGTAGAACTCTCTGACTTCAGTCCTAATAGTGTCAAAGTCCTCATTGATGAGTTCCAGCAAAAAGCTTTTCCACTCTTGTTGGGTGACATCATGTAAGCTGTTGGCACCTCCATCAGCACAGGCTTTAAAAACAGTTATATTACAAAGATGATGAAAACAGTTTTCCAAAGGGTGATTAACAATAAAAAGACAATACTCCAAATTCTTAGTAGGAAACAAAGGCTCCAATATGGACTGGCCTAATGGCAGGCAGAGCCACAGACAAAGTACATGATGGCAATTGACTGCTTGATGCTGGACTGATGAGCCTCAAAAAGTAATACCTTTTAAGATCCTGGAGTCCAGTTGGTCAAATTTATAATAAGGAAAATTTGCATGCTATCTGTGATCAACTGCTGATATTTTGGGAGAATATTTGATCCTAGAGATAATTAAATAAATCCCAGAGAACACTTTGACTTTGTTTTGAATTGTTTTCCTCATTCCCAGTTTCTGCTATTCAAAAAAAAAAAAAAAATCCTCAGTTAATATAGGAATATTAACATTTGTTTTATGTTTTGCTCACTTGAGTCACACACACACATACACACACACACACAGCAACTCTGGTGCAAATGACCACTTCAAAACGTTAAAAACAGAAATGTCATTTTTAGGATTAAAGTTTGTATAGGCCAAGCCATTGTGCTTTCAAATGCTTCATATGAATACAAAAGGTGGACTATGAAAAAGGAGGACCAAAGAAGAATTGATGCATTTGAAATATGATGTTGGAGAAGAATAGTACCAGAAAAACAAAAACAAATGTGTCTTTGCAGATGCACAGTCAGAATTCTCCTTAGAAGTGAGCAGGGCTTCCTACATTGGCCATTTAATCAGGAGGGACCAATCAGTGGAGAAAGGCATCATGCTTAGTAAAACAGAGGGTCAGAGAAAAAGAAGAAATCTCTCAATGAGATTAAATGACCCAGTGGCTGCAGCAAGTAACTCAGGTATAGCATTGATTGTGAGTGTGGCTCAGGACCAGGCAGTGTTTCCTTGCTATGCATTAGGTCAGTGGCACCATTGTCTATCTAACTACCTATCTATCTTTATTAATCAAGTTGCTTACTTTCAATGTACAGACATGACATTGTTAGAGCAATTAATTGCTGCTTCAGCATTTTGTTACTGAAAAAACATCAGAGTTAAATAGGGCAGAAACATTATAGTCAGTCCATGCATTCAGTGCCTGCTTTTCTGAGGAGGAAACAGAAGAGATCTAGATTACCTTTATTCTAACTGAATATTTCATTTGCTATACTCATTCTTTTTCACTCTTGAGGTCTTTAATAAAAGTGTTTGGATCTATTGTGGCAGCTCTTCCCTTCCAGTCCCATGAACCCATATTCTTTGTGCCTTGCTGTCTGCTTGTCTGAAGAAGACTCCCTGCAGGCATGGTGCAGGAGGCACACTGCCTCCTCCATTCTTTG
>NW_006921735.1:3169675-3170184 GCF_000298275.1 Orycteropus afer afer
CGTCTTCCTTTTTCATTGTTCAGCTTTCACATGTGTATGAGGCAATAGAAAATGCTATGATTTGGGTCAGGTGCACCTTTTTCTTCAAAGTACTACCTTTGCTTTTTAGCACTTTAAAGATGTCTTTTGCAGCAGGTTTTCCCAGTGCAATATGTCTTTTGATTTCTTGATTGCTGCTTCCATGGGCACTGATTCTTGATCCAAGTAAAATGAAATCCTTTACAAATTCAGTATTTTCTTCGTCTAAGATAATATTTATTGGTCAAATTGTGAGGATTTTTGCTTTCTTCACATTGAGGTACAATCAGTACAGAAGGCTGTAGTCTTTGGTCTTCTTCAGTAAGTGCTTTAAGTCCTCTTCACTTTCAGCAAGGAAGATGTGTCATCTGCCTGTCACAGTTAGCTAATGAGACATCCTCCAAATCTGATACCACATATCCTTTATATAGTCCAGCTTCTCAAATTATTTGCTCAGCATACTGAGATTAGAAAACATGAACTATATGGAG
>NW_006921735.1:3170469-3171824 GCF_000298275.1 Orycteropus afer afer
ATAACAATGATATTTTTGGATTATTCGATTCTTTCTTCAACCCTCAACTGGACCTGAGTTTTTCCTCCCACTGGAAGATTAGTAAAGTTAATCTAACCATCATTTCTGTGTGCTGTTCCTTTTTTTTTTTTTTTTTCCCTTTAATTCTCAGTGAAATCTTCTATAAAATGAAAGTAATAATTCCTTAGCATGGCTAACTATGCATTATTCTGGTGATCAATTGAGATTATAAATAAAAATCCTTTTAAAAGTAAAATTATAAACTCAATATAAATATAAGGTAATATTATATTATTAGTATTGGTATTAATATTTTGGTCACAGCTGTTTAGAAAAAATCTTTAAAATTCTTAGTGGAATAATTATTGACAGAAATTTTCTCATTCCTGAGATAGCTTTCACTACAATGTTAAGAAGTTTTCATATTTTCTAAAGTAAAATGAAGTAATTTTTTGTTTGTATAACACAATTTACAGTGTAATACATTGTTTTAGATAATATTTTTCATATATCTTGGATATTTTTTTTAACCCTAGTTAATCCTGGAGAAGCATTACCTCATACGTGTAAAACTGGAGAATTTCGCTGCAAAAACAGACATTGTATCCAAGCTCGGTGGAAATGTGATGGTGATGATGACTGCTTGGATGGAAGTGATGAGGATCCAATAAATTGCTGTATGTTCTCCTTTGAGTAATCTTAATTTTTTTTTTTCCCTGAATCTTTGAATGTGTGAATTATCCAAGAAGTTTGTGAAAATCTTAAAATATCTTTGCCAAAAATTAAACTCATTGTTTTCCATCAGTTATCATTTGTAAAGATTATAAATTACCTTCTTTGTAAAATTTAAAAGTAATGATTTTTGTCACCCTCCTCCAGCCAAATAGTATATTTTTGGTTCCTCCAAAAATCATCTCCTTTCCTTTTCTATGGTGCAATTAGCATCATTCCAAAGCCAGAAGGTTGCTGAGGAGACCGCTTTGGATCTTTGAATTTGAAGATGGGGAAGTAAATTTAATCTCCTTAAGACAGAACTATTTGTACAAAAGGTCACGATCCACACCATTGCTCCTTCGCAAATGAACTTTGAAGAAGATCCAAGGAAACAGACACCAGTTTAGAACATGTTATTACTTAGCTTCTTTGGCTTATTGTATGGCTGAAACACATATGGAACACTCAAACAGAAATGAAAGTTTTGATTTATCTTTTGTTTTGGCTACTATTTAGCTATTTACCATTCACTGGAATTCATATTTTTTTAATTGTCATTTGCGTGAATGTTTACAGAGAAAATTCATTTTCCATTCAACAGTTCATACACATTTTGTTTCATGACATTGGTTGCAATCTTC
>NW_006921735.1:3172329-3173356 GCF_000298275.1 Orycteropus afer afer
TAGCATAACTTTCACCTGAAAAACTTCACTTTACCAAACATAGACAGACCCTCACTTCAACATTATATACTTTTTTTATCGTCAATCCCATTAATAAGTACAAAGTCTGAACCTCACAATAAAATATGCAGTCCTATAAGGGAGCTCTGGTGGCATTGTCCCTAAGGCATTTGACTGCTAACCAGAAGGCTGACAGTTCAAACCCACCAGCCACTCCTCGGAAGGAAGGTTGGTCAATCTACTTCCATAGTGATGCTGCCTTGGAAACCCAAGGAGGGGTCACTATGAGTGGGATCCAACTCAATGACAATGAGTTAATTTGAGTATATAGAGGCTATTGCTCAAATGTTTTAGGATAGGAGGAGGATGTCAACTGATAGTAAAAGTTTCCGCCCCTACATTTTTGCACAAATGCCATGTTATTTAGTGATTAAGTTAATTGCCTCACTCCTCAGACTCTCCATATTTATTCATGGTCTTAATGAGTGCTTCCTACTTAGAGCTTTCTCCCTGTTCATAAAAGAATGAATATTTGTTAGGAATACAAATGTTTCATTGTGGTATTCATGTATTAGACATTCAAGCCTATGCTTCCATCTGTGAGCTAGTTTTATTTTACCAATACACAAAAAACTCACATCCTACATCTTTTTATTTTGCTTATTTTATGAATTAAGAGAGGAAAATTATATGACTGAAAATCAGAATAATATATTATTATGGGAAAGCCAATTCATGCTTTTGCTTCCAGATAACACTGAAAGATGTATGTAAAGATGTAATTTTCTATCCTTATTTAGTGAATTTTCTGCCAAGATGTCCTAAACCATGCACAAATAATAAAATCATATTTACATATCTAACTTGGTGGCTGCTATTACATACACACACACAAACTTATCCATTCAACAATTATTGTGTGCCTATTGTGGACCAGAAATCCTTGTAGGCTCTGAGGTAAACAGAAGAGATAGCAAACAAATAATCAAATAAAACTTGTCCTCAATGATTTTATATTCTAGTGGGA
>NW_006921735.1:3176449-3179287 GCF_000298275.1 Orycteropus afer afer
CAGGCCGAATGGTGGATTGTTCACTCATGGACAGTTGTAGGCAGAATCGCAGATAATTAAGTTTGGTCATTTACCTCCTCTCAAATGTTAATGCGTAAATTGGGCTCCCGTCAAATTAATGCAATGTGTGCCCTGCTACCCACCTCCATTCTTTCCTTAACAAAAGTCCTCTTCCCATACTACTTCAAGAAAAGTTTTCATAGAATAAAATCTGATCTTATTATTTAAATAACTACATAACTATCAGGATAAATTCTAAACTTCACTGATTTGCATATAAGGTTCTTCACCTTATGCCCCATGCTACTATTTTTAGCCTTAAGAGTCTATCATATATCTACTTACTTTGCCATGATCAAATTGCTCTACCATAGATCTAAAAAAAAAATATGTCCTATTTCTCTATCCTACACTATCAGTTCCGAGTCTATGGAATTCACCTCAGTTTACCATCACTTCCTTAGAGAAGTCTTTGAATACCAGAAACATCCTTCCCAACACAGCTCAGTCAGAGTAGAACATTCATCTCTTGTACATTCTGTTATCTTGTACATCTTTGGCAAGCCATATTTCAATTATTTTACTTATCTGGTGTAACCATTAGACTAATAACTCCATGAGGAGACACATTATGCCTTGATCATATTTGTTTGCTCAGAGCCTCACATAGTGCTTGACACATGGATGAATGAATAATTAAAAGAGTGGATCAATGAAAAGTTAAATATCTCCACCTACCTTCCAGCAGTATGGTCTCTTCTTGATGCATTGCAAGAATTCTGAGCAGCAATGTTCTTGGAGTCTCATGGCTGTTATTCCAGCACAATATATGTCATTCCAAAGGATTACTTTAGGTTTTAAATACTTATCAGTTGTGACCTTGCATTCTGTAATCTTGTTTTTTATCTTTCACAAAAAGTATACCTAACTTCTCAAAACCAAACCAAAAGAGTATGGGTTGTATTTGTGTCTTTTTGAATTCCCATTTGTATAACCGACAAAAATGCAAGGTTCTTTGATCAAAATTCACTGATATGGATATGTGTACATTTGCCACTAAAATTTTGACCCTGTAATGCACTGGATGATTTTTATTGCCCATGTATCTCTATTCCTGATAACATCCCTGGAGTGAGTACGAAATGTTAATCATGCCCAAATGCCAGAAAATATAAGGGCTTTCCCCCTATCTTCATATTATGTATGAATAAAAACTTCCTATAAAGTGGTAAAAAAAAAATAAAATAAAATAACCTCATTACAAAAGCCACTTCAAAGCAATAGTGTTTTCTAGAAAATGCACAGATTTGCTATGCAACAGCATGGTTCTTTTTCAAATTCTAAGGAAAGCTAATAACAAAATTCATTTTAATCATATTGAAGTACAAAAACTGGGCAAAAGGAAAATTATTTTATAAAGAATGTTAAACTTTTGAAACAAATATTGAAAAGCATGCCAATTCAGTTAGGAATTGAGCCTCCAGAAAGCAGGAAAAATAATCATAGAAGGTTAATATTAAGATTGCTCCCCTGTTGTGCTTAGATATTGGCAGTTTAATCCTTAGCTGTGCCCAGCTTCTGTATGAGAATTGGCCTCTGTCCTCTGCATTTTCATGTTTGCATATTTATTTGTTTGTACTAGGAGTGAAAATTTACGATGATCATTTTAGTTATTAAAATTATGTAGGATCTCATATTTAACATCAACTCCAGGTCAGGTATGATCCACTATTCTTTTCGGTGTGTTTCCTTTCAGTCCCAAAAAACATTCAACAAATCATAGTAAAACTGTGCTTGCTTAATATTTTAATAAATATGTGAGTGGATGTGTGCTGTTAAAAGAAGGGATTTGGATATATGTGATTAAATTATTTTTATTTTTCATCCATACTTGTTATTGTTAACATTAAATTTTGAAATTAATTTAAATGTTTTGGGGATAAATTAGAAATAGAGTTACCATTTGTTTCAAAGTATGAAAAAACAAACTTAGTGATATAGTTGGTTTGGGTAAAGATGTGAAAAATGAATACATTTACTTTTATATCAAATTACTTCATATCTCTATAGTATTACATTTTAGTATAGCCTAGCATACTAATAGTTGCTCTAAAGTATGAAAATGAATGAAGAAACCATGCTGCTTTTGTACTCTAATGTTATGATAATTATTGTAACTTCTCTATAATTCAGTGTAATCTCACTTTCCTCCAATATTAAATGATTAAAGTTGCTTCCTCCTCCCACCTCAGTCAATCATAGCTGCCCTGATGATCAGTTTAAATGCCGAAATAATCGCTGTATCCCCAAGAGATGGCTTTGTGATGGAGCTAATGATTGTGGCAACAATGAAGATGAATCCAATCAAACTTGCTCAGGTAAAGATTTGCTTGTATGTGTATGTAAATCTCCTCCAAACTTCATCTCCATAAAAATGCAGGTCAGTGATTTGAACTAAGCTGAACTTTCTCAGTGCTGATGATCTGATTATTGCAGTAGTAAATGAATTCAGAGTTTGATGCCACAGAGGACAGAATACAAATTATCTTTTATTTAATCCTTGGGTATAACTCAGCTTTCCAAAGTAATTTGGCACTTCATGTATCCATATGGTTTGACTGTCAACTTACTACTTGGACAAAACTTGTCCCTGCTAAATCTTACTTGGCAGTAGAGTTGGAGGTTTGTTAGCATGCTGTGATGTAAGCCATCTTTCAAGGAGGACTTTTCTTTTTTACCTTGAAGAAATAATTTATATATTTTATTTAGTCTGCCCTGAAATATCTCTCTGAATAGTTTTCTGTTCATGACACATTATGTATGTGGGTAGTTTTTTTT
>NW_006921735.1:3179842-3182717 GCF_000298275.1 Orycteropus afer afer
CTTATCACCATGAACAAAGCATCGCTAAAAACAAGAACAAAACAGTCACCCTGTTGTCTAACCTATCTATGTCTCTTATTCAGTTTTATCTAATGACGTTTTTGAGGATTCATGGGTCAGTTATTCTTTTGCCATTTGACTGAAGGCCAGGCACATAATTTAAGGATAACTGTCTATTTTCATGATTTCTATGTGACACATAGGTTGGTTTATCAAAGACCTCCTAGCAGGAATGGACCTCTAAGGACCTCATCTGGTTCTACATCCCTGCCTTTAAGTCTTCCCATTTTATAATGAAGCATTAGAGAGTGAATTTGCCTGAACTCACATCATTGGTAAGAGTGTAGGGTGAGTTGTATCTTCACAGTCATTGCTCTTTATAACAAACTATACACCAAAGATTAGCTAGACTTGTAGGTATGGTCACTTTAACTTTGCTCAAATTGCTCTTGCAATATAACTGTAATTAATAATGAAGTGTTTTTCTAAGCCAGGGCAATAGTTATTCTTTAAAGGTTAGAGTTCAATTTGGAGACTGTGCTTTTTCGTATTCTAAACAAATACATTTTCACCTTAAAGTAGAAAGCATCAATGTCTCTATTGATGTCAAATTGATTTCTCAATCCATAATGCCATGTTTTCTTTTGTTTTTCCTATCAGGTATTTAAAATCTTATTTCTACATTATTTTATAGAGGTTTTGGTAAAAATGTACGTAGTACAAAACAGGATCCCATTTGACAATTTCTGCACAAATTGTTCATTGACATTAGTTACATTTATAAAAATGTGCCATGTGTGTATATGTGTATTTTTATTTTATTTTATTTTTTCTGCTCCATATTTTTCTCCCAATCTTTCCCAGATCATCTATTGTGACCCCCATCAGAATGGTCAGTGGTGGTAGTTGGGCATCATCTAGTTCTGGTCTTAGGGTAGATGAGGTTGTGGCTCAGTATAGACTTGTTTCCTCTCTGAGCTTTTAATTACCTTATTATTTTTCTCCTGGTGAATAGAGACTTGCAGTTATGTCTTAGATGGCTATTTGTAAGCTTTTAAGACCCCAGACACTAATCTCTCCACATCCTTGACATTTGTTATCTTTTGTTTGGTTTTGTTTGTTTGTTTGTTTGCTTGCATCAGTGACATATTAATTTTGATTTGCATTTCTAATGGCTAATGATCATGAACATCTTTCATGTATTTGCTGGCTGATTAGATGTCTTCTTTGGTGAAGATTCTGTTCATGTCTTTTGTCCATTTTGTGAGTGTCTTTTTTTTTTTTTTTTTGTCTTTTTGTTCTTGAGTTCTTGCAGTTTTCTATAGATTTCAGAGATTAGACCCTTAACAGATAAGTCATATCCAAATATTTTTTTTGTTGTTTATTTACTCTTTTAATAAACTCTTTTGAAGTGTAGGTTTTTTGTTTGTTTGTTTATTACTTTTTATGAGGTCTCATTTATTTACTTTGTCTTCTTCTATTCATGCATTTGTTGTTACGTTTATCTTATTTTTATATAACATTAGGTGCCATAGTTTCCTCATTATGTTTTCTTCCAGGATTTTTATGTTTTTGTTCCCCCCTTAAAACTTCCACTTTGAGTTAGCTTTTGTTTGTAATATGTGATATGGATCTTGTTTCATTCTTCTGAAGGTGGATATCCAGTTTTGTCAACACCATTTATTAAAGATCTGTTTCTGCATCACTGATTGGACTTTAATTCCATGTCAAAATTAGTTGTCCATAGATAAAAACAAACAAACAAAAAGTAAATCACTGCCATCAAGTTGATTCTGACTCACAGCAACCTCCTTTGGGTTTCCGAGGCAGTAAATATTTTTGGAAGTAGATTGCCCAGTCTTCCTTCCATGGAGTGGCTGGTGGATTTGAACTGCCACCCTTCTGGTTAACAGTCAAATGCCTTAGACACTACACTACCAGAGCTCCTTCTGAGTTCTCTATTCTACTCCATGTGTCTATGTGTCTATCTTTGAACCAATAGTAGGCTGTTTTGATTATAATGTCTATAAAGTATGCTTTAAGGAGCTCTGATGGTGCAGTGCCTAAGGTGTTTGATAACTAACTAGAAGGTTGGCAGTTCAAACCCACCAGCTGCTCCATGGAAGGAAGATGAAGCTACCTACTTCTGTAAAAATTTACCACCTTGAAAACTTATTAAGTCAGAATCAACTTGATGACAGTGGGTTTGATTTTCGGTTTTATAACGTGTTTTGATATTGGGAATGTGAGGAATTCTGGTTTATTTTTCTTCAATATTGCTTTGACTTTTCAAGGTTTCTTTCATTTAACTATGAAGTTTGTCATTAGTTTTTCTGTTTCAGTAAAGAAAATTATTGGCAAATTTATCTGGAGTGCATTGTATCTATAGATTGCTTGGGCAGAGTTGATATTTTCCTATGTTAAGTCTTCTAACACATGAGCACAGGATAGTTTTTTATTTTTGTAGATCTCTTTTAATAGTGTTTTATAATTTTCATTGTATTAGTTTTTTATGCCCCTGGTTAGGTTAATTCCTAAGTATTTAATTAATTTGAGGTGGTTGTAAATGGTATTATTTTATTCATTTATTTTTGGAGTAGTCTTTGTTAATGTGGGAACTCTGGTGGCATAGTGCCTCAGGCATTTGACTTCTAACAAGAAGGCTGGCAGTTCAAACCCACCAATCACTCCTCAGAAGGAAGTTTGGGCAATCTACTTCTGTAGTAATACTGCCTCAGACACCCAAGGAAGAGTTGCTTTGAGTTGGATCCAACTCAAAGAATCACATTTTATCATGGTATGTGAATTTTTTATTATGTTGCTGAAATCTGTCAGCTAGTGCTTCCTTGAAAATTTGTGCATCTATATTCATAAG
>NW_006921735.1:3184487-3185685 GCF_000298275.1 Orycteropus afer afer
TTTTAATCTTTTCTCTATTTTTATGTTGCTTATAGGTCCAATTGTGAGGATTATTGTTATTTTTATATGTTGAGTTGTAATCCATACTAAAGACTGTATTCTTTGATCATCATTAGTAAGTGTTTCAAGTCATCTTCACTTTCAGCAAGTAAAGTTGTGTCATCTGCATATAACAACTTCTTAATAAGTTTCCCTCCAATCTCGATTCTGTATTCTTCTTCACGTAGTCTTGAAAGGATTATTTGTTCATCATACAGCTTGATGAAAGGATGAAATACTGTATGCAACCCTGATGCACATCTTTCCCTATTTTAAACCATGCTGTATTCCTTTGTTCTGTTGAAATGAATTCCTCTTAGTGTGTGTCCAGGTTCCTTGTGAGCACAATTAAGAGCTCTGGAATTCCCAGTCTTCCCAATGTTTTCCCAAATTTGATATGATCCACATAGTCAAATGCCTTTTCATAGTCAATAAAACACAGGTAAACATCTTTCTGGTATTCTTTGCTTTCAGCCAAGATCCATCTGACTTCAGCAATGGTATCCCTCATTTTGAGAGCTCTTCTGAATCCAGCTTGAGTTTCTGGAACTTCTCTCTCAGTACACTGCTGCAACTGCTTTTGAATTATCTGCAGCAAAACGTTACTTGTGTGTGTCATTAATTATATGATTTGATAATTTCCACATTCTACTGGATCACTTTTCTTTCTTTCTTTTTTATTTTTTCAAAAACTTTTTATGGTGGTTTTGGGGAAAGTTTACAGAGCAAATTCATTTTCCATACAGCAGTTCATACATATTTTGTCTCATAACATTTACTGCAATTCCTCTCAATGTAACAGCTCTCTTCCCACTTCCTCCCTGTAGTTACCTCTTCTCTGTGTCCTTCCCTCCTGTGCATTTCTGCCCTGCACAGCTGTCTCCATGTGCATACATTGCCCTTCTGTTCTCCCATGATTGATTGCTCCAAGTAGTGTATATACCTGATGTAAATGTTCAGCCCATATACCTGTCTGTTATTTGGCTGGAAGCCACAAGAGTAAGTTCAATTCTAGACCTGAAAGGTAGTTAGGGGCCTTAGTCTCAAGGGTCTCACTAGGCTCTATCAGACTAGCAAACCTTGGATCAACTTTTTTTTTTTTTTAAATGGGAACAAATATGGATGTCTTCCAGTTGAGTGGCCAAATAGCTGTTTTCCA
>NW_006921735.1:3188691-3189823 GCF_000298275.1 Orycteropus afer afer
AATTTTGCTGGGTAAAAAATTCTTCATTGGCAGTTATTTCCATTCAGTAGTTTATATATGTCTCTCCATTGTTCTTTGGTTTCTGGAGAGAAATCTTTGATTCTTATGAAGACCCTTGGGGTATTATATTGCATTTCTCTTGCTGCTTTTGGAATTCTCACCTTGCCTTTTGTTTTCATATAACATGGAGTTGACCTTTTTTGTGTCTCTTCTGATTGAGTTCATGTAGCTTCTTGTATATGCAGGCGTGATTGCCTGTTAAGGTCTGGGAAATTCCCTCTGACTATTCCTTGGGACATTATTTCTGCACCTTTTTTCTTGCCATGGTACTCTGGAATTCCAATATTTCTTAATGTTAGATTTTTCAGTTGAATTCCTTATATCCATTTGGATTTATTCACTTTTCTTGTTCTTTTCTCTTGTTTTTCTTGAGATTTAAGAACTTAAATTATTTTGCTTTCTAGTTTATTTATTCTATTTTCTCTCTGTTCAACTCTATTATTGAGTGTTTCTCCCATTTTTTCTAATTCAGTTTTTTTATTCTTCAGTTCCATTTGTTATCTTTATAGTTGTTGGTTTATGTTTTCAATTTCCTTGTTGAATCCCTCATTTTGTTCCTCTATTTGTTTCCTGATCTCCAATAGTTTGTTTTCTGTGTGCTTTTTTCTTTTTTAAAGATATTTAACACCATGATCTGAAAGTTATCAATTATCTGTGCTACTCTGGCCTCTATAGGAAAAAAAATTATTTTTTATGTTTGATTTTGCTTTATCCTTCTTCTCTTGTGATTTTGTGTGTTTTACTAGTTTTTGCTGAACTTGGGCCATTTTATTACCTTTTATTTTTAACTTTAAAATTTTAAATTGTGGTCTTGTGGAAAAATGTTCCTATTAAGTGCCCAACAGATGCAGCAGGCAAGTCCCTGGATGCCAACCTAAAAATTGGAGCCCATGTCCACTATCGATGCCACATGAAAAGATTGGGCATCCCACCTCTACAAAAACTCACAACCTTGGGAATACAATGGGGCAACTCCTCCACCACACCCTATAGAGTAGCTATGAGTCAGAATTGATCCATAAGCAGTGGGCTTGATGTTTTCCTGAGACCACTAGAGTGAACTCTTATCCTT
>NW_006921735.1:3224386-3225791 GCF_000298275.1 Orycteropus afer afer
AAAAAAAAAAAATAAAAAATAAAAACAACAACAACAACAAAAATAAATTATTAAAAGCAGTGTTGAGTTCCTTGCTAGAACTGAATGTGTCTTCCACCTTTTGAAGGCTCTAGGGGAGAACACTAGCCTACCTCTTCCAGCTTTTTGTGGCTCCTAGCATTCTTTGATTTGTGGGAGTATATTTCCAATCCCTCGTCATCTTCTCATGACCTTCCTTGTGTATCTGTCAATCACCAGGCATTGGATTTAGTACCTATCCCTAATATAGGATGATTTCATCTTGAGATCTTTACATTAATCACATATGCAAAGACTCTGTCCAAATAAGTTTAATTCACAGTTACTGAGGTTTAGCACTTGGATTTTTTTTCTTTTGCGAGGTAGACATAATTCAACCCAATATATTTGGGGAACTTTATAATGTCCCATACCACCAATTAATTTATATGGAAGTACAAGGCACAGGAAGATTTTAATAGCTGTCCATATGATTCTAATATACACCTGTGTTTGTGAAACTTTCTTCTAATGCCTATTATTTAGTCCCTGTCTCCTGGTTAGCTTCTTACTCAAATTCTCTATTATATACCTCTAAACTTCAGATTTTCTTGCTCTTCCATTTTTGCCTAGAATGACATACCACCGAAGATAATCTGTGCCCTACCAGACATCCCATAATCTGTTGCCATTGAATCAATTCCCCCTCCAGGTGGTCATAGTTCTAACTGTGTGTATGGTGCTGACATGGAAACATAACCTTTTACATTTCTCTTGAGTAAACATGAATTCTTCAGTGGCTTCAGCAGCATTTATTTCCTAATTACTAAAATGAATATAGTACTTTTGCCACCTATGTCTCTCTATATCTATTTGTAAATATAGATATACATATAAATATGCACACATATATTAGTTCAGGGTCAAATGAGGTAATTTATGTAAAATCTAGATAGTTGCTGACAGAGTAGTCAATCAAAAAGAGATAGCTATAGATTTGTCTTCATCTTCTTTTTTTCTTTCTTCTGTAATGGGAAATGTATATATCACATATCTCTCACTGCATTTGAATTTAGGCCAGTTGAAATTAAATTGTAAAATAGCAACATTTTCCAAATCCTTATTTTTAAATATTAAATTCAGTTTTCTGAAAAATCTTAGAGTGAAGTCCTTATTGACCCAAGAAATGTATTACTTCTATCATGCTGAGATGGTGTTTTAGAAAAGAAAGCTATATGGATATTTGCCTGAAATAGATCTAATGCATCAGTATGCTATTTTTGTCACTGTCACTTTTGGTCATTGATGGCAAATTCTTTATATAGGTCAGTTAGGTATAAAATCTTAAGTTACATCTATACGTTGGTGAAGCACTGCTTTAAAAGAGTCCAATTTGTCTATAAGAATG
>NW_006921735.1:3226221-3228116 GCF_000298275.1 Orycteropus afer afer
TTACCATTGAGTGTGTGGGTGTGGCATCCTGAGTTGAGTGATCTGCGTGTACATCTTGTAAAATATTGGGCTGAGAGCCAGCCCCTGGGGCAAGTTTTATTCCAGGTGCAGAATGTATTCCAAGACATACTTTTGGGGGTCTTACCAGATTTCATCTGACCAGTAATTCTGGTCCTTATTGAGTTTTTGGATTTTGTTCCATGTTTTCCCTCCCACTCTATCCAGTATCTCCAGACTTGATCCTTTCCTGAATGGTTGGCTTTGGTAGCCAGGCACCATCTAGTTCTTCTGGTCTTGATGAACGTCATGTCCTATGGCTGATTGCTTCCAAATGCCCTTATTTTTTTCTGCATTCTTCTTTGCTTCTGATGCTAGGAGACCATTAGCTGCTTCTTAGATAGCTGCTTGAAAGCTTTTAAGACCCCAGTCACTACAATGTAGGATGAGAAACAAGACTTTTATATATTTTTTTATGGCAAATGAGTCTGGTGTCCCCCAGTCTTATGGTCCTGAGGTAGTAGATCTATTGGATCTCTCTCCCATAGTGTCTGGTTGTCTGTGAGGGATTACTCTGTGTCTATCTTTTATTGTTTCTGTAAAGACTGCAGGTATTTTGTATCACTGGTGTCTGTGCAAGATTAGCCTCAGCTGAATCTAACCTTGGTTTAGAGTATACTTCTGTTCACTGACCCCTGTCTGATCCTCTCAGGTGTTTATGTGTTTATCTGTAACTTGGTGTTTAATGTTAATAGCAATGCAGTATTGTGTACACATTGTTTGGTATTAGCATCTGTTGTCTATCTCTTATGTGCACAATTTGGTGTCCTCCCATTTCCTAATGTTATCATGGTGGTCACAGATCTTTCCTGTATATCCCTCCCCCTATCCACGTCAGCATATAGGCCCCAACTAGCCCAAAATTAATCCCTCCCCTTCCTTCCCCATCTCGGTAACCTACTGAGTTCCTTTTCCCAAGCAAACCCTTCTTTATCTTTTTACAGTAATGGGCTCATACAGTACTTGTCTTTCTGCAATTGACTTATTTCACTCAGCATAATGTCCTCCAGGTTCATCCACGTTGTGACATGATTCACTTTTCTCTCATTGTTCTTTAATGTAGCATAGTATGTCATTGTGTGCATATACCATAATTTGGTTATCCACTCATCCATTGATGGGCATTTAGGTTGTTTCTATCTCTTTGGTACAGTGAATTGTGCTGCAATGAACAGCTGTACATATGTCTGTTCATGTGCTATCTCTCACCTCTTTAGGATATATTCCTTGTAATGTAATTGCTGGGTCAAATGGTACTTCTTCAGTTTTTTAAGGAAATGCCATACTGTTTGCCACAATGGTTGTAGCATTTTACAATCCCACCAGAAGTGCACAAGAGTTCCAATCTCTCTGCAACTTTGCCAGCATTTGTTATTTTCTGACCTGTTGAACTTTGCTATTATTGCCGGAGTGAGATGATATCTCATTGTTTTGATTTACTTCTCTCTAATGATTAATGATCATGGGTGATTTCTCATGTGTTTGTTGGCTGCCTGTGTATCTTCTTTGGTGAAATGTCTGTTCAAGTCTTTTGCCCATTTGTGAATTGAGTTATTTGTCTCCTTGGTGTTGAGGTGTAGAAGTTTTCTATAGATTTTCGAGATAGGTTCTTTATCAGATATGTCATAGGCAAATATTTTCTCCCAATCTGTAGATTTTCTTTTTACCCTTTTGATGAAGTCTTTCAATGTGCTTAAGAATTTATTTTTTAAAATATCCTAGTCATCTAGCTTTTCTTTTATCTCCTGCACATTCTGGGTTATGCTTGATAGTCTATTTATGCCATAAATTAGGGCTCCCAGATTTGCCCCTATTTTATCTTTGATGAATTTTATAGT
>NW_006921735.1:3230906-3232339 GCF_000298275.1 Orycteropus afer afer
TATTAAACCCATATTTTTTCCTTCCTTCTGGATTTGTTTAGGGTGTTTGTTACTTTTCTCTGTGGTTACCTTGGAGTATATTCTTGTCTCTACATTTTTAGAACAGTGCATACTGTGAAGATATTGTCCTGTTTTCCTCTCCATTTGGAAGTTTGTACCTAGAAGTTTTATTCCCTCTGAGAAGTTAGTTGCTGTTGTGTGCTGATTGACTTCCTTGGTTTCTAGACTACTATGTTTTACAGTCTTATATGGAGTTTCTATTTCTGATTTGGTTTTAGTGTTGATGTCATGTACTCTGATTTTGTTGATCTCTGTTGTGGGTTCTCTATTGGAAGAACTTCTTTAAGCATTTCTTGTAGGGTTGGTCTGCTTTTTACAAAATCCCTTAATTTCTGCTTGTCTGAGAATGCCTTAATTTTGCCCTCATATTTGATGGATAATTTGGCTGGATATAGGATTCTTGGTTGGAAGTCCTTTCCTTCAGTGTTTAATATATGCTGTCCAATTGCCTTCTTGCCTGCATGGTTTCTGCGGAGTAATCAGAGCTCAGCCTAACTGTTTGATTTTTTAAAGTAGTATTTCTTTTGTCCTGGGCAGCTCTCAGAATTTTTTTCTTTGTCTTTGGTTTTGGAGAGTTTGGTTATAATATGCCTCAGTGTTTTTCTCTTGGGATCTATCTTGTATGAGGTTCTATAAGCTTCTTGGACAAATATCTTCTCTTCTTTCATGATATGAGGGAAGTTTTCTGTTAGCAGGTCTTCCACAATTTTCTTGATGATTTTTTCACCTCTTCTTGTTCTGGAATTCCAGTGAGTCTTATGTGGTTTATTTTCGTGTCATTGTATACAATTCTTAGCTTCTCTTCATTTCTCTTAAATCTTTATTCTGATTTTTCTTCATGCAGGCTCATGTCCAGGGATTTGTCTTCTTGTTGGGATATGCATTCTTAAGCCAATTCTAATCTACTCCTTTGTGCTTCTACTATGTTGTGTAGTTCTGTAATTTGGGTATTCATCTTCTGCATTTCTAACTGCTCTTTTTGTATGAGTTCAGATTGTATATTGTTCTTATAATTTTGTTTTTGAATGATTTTCCTGAGTTCTTCCAGGGAACTGTCTGTGTTCTCCTTGTTTCTCTTTGGGGTTTCCTTATGATCTTGTAAAGCTCTATAAACATATCTTCTAAATTCTTTCACAGATAATTCTATTGCCTCTTCTTTCCACGTGTGTAATAAGACCTTTGTTCGTGGTTTTTGCTTCTTATGCCTTTTGCTGTTTTTTTTTTTATTTTATTTTATTTATTTATTTTTTTTTTATTTGAAGTTGCCTGTTGTTTCCTAGACATTTGAGGTTGTCTTTAACTGTTGGTTATGTATTGATTTGTTTTGTCTTGGTTTTATGGTTTAATATTTTGAAAAGGTGAAGCTGGTGATT
>NW_006921735.1:3232900-3236063 GCF_000298275.1 Orycteropus afer afer
AGTTCCTCTGTGGGTCTGCACACCCATAGCACCAATGTTGTGCTCAGTTTCAGTGATGCTGGAGTTGGGAGAGTGCCTGCTAGTAATTTGTGGTCCCAGTATTACTGATAACGTCAAGTGCAGGCCTCTCAGTGCCATTAAGCTGCCACTTAGTGACCTGCTGTAGGGGCACCTCCCTAAGCCCACCCTCTTGCAGCACCAATGGAATCTCTGCTCAGGTTTCAGCAGTGCTGGACATGCCTATTTGCACCTTGCCAACCCAAGTTAATGATAAAATCAGATGCTGAAGGTAGATCCTTGGGGTGATCACTGGTATGTTGGTGTGGTCACTGGTATGGTGGTGTTGTGTGTCTTCTGCCTTAACCCAGAGAGGTCTTGGATGGCTGTTCTTGCCTGCTGGTCACTCCCCCAGGGAAGTCTCCAATGGCCTTTCTTGGTTGCCTGTCAGTGATAAGAAGAAGATAGATCTTAATAATAAGAAGATAGATCTTCTTAACATATTGTTTCCCCTGTACATTTTTCCTCTATAATTCTACTTCTCTGAGTTTGGTGCACTCTGACTCAGTGAGCTGTTTAGAGCACCAGAATCCCTAATTCAAACTGCAGTACCTAGTTTTTCAAGCACTAAGATTCTAGAGGGAAATAGCATGGTGCTTACTGATGAGACTCCATATTGAATCCCAAATAATTAAGTTTTAGGCTACTAACTGATATCTTCACAGTTAGAACTCAGCAGAGGCACCCAGGAAGAATGGCCTGGCAATCTACTTCTAAAAGTCACACTTATAAAAACCCTATGGAGCACAGTCCTACTTTGACATACATGAAATCACCATGAGTCAGAATCAAGTTGACAGTTACTGGTTACTGGTAACCTCTTATGGTAGTTGTGAAGATTAAAAATTAGATTATATAATGTTAAATATGTATAAGTTTTAGGCATACAGTAAAACTATCAAAAATATATGCTATTACTTTTATCAATTACTCTTCAATGTCACATTTAAAACTTTTTAATAAATAATCTTCCATATTTCCTTCACCTATCTGTGAGAACAAAAAAGTATGGCTCCTCTATTTAGTTTACTCCAAGGCATGAACTACAGTTTGATGTATAGTTGTAACAGCATTTATCTCCTTTGTTCCTTTCAGTTCTTGGTAGTGTGGTCATATCTAACTACAACAACATCACTACGGAGCTGTGCATTCTAAGAGCATAGTCTTCTAAGTTTACATGGCATGCAATAGACAAGATGTCCTGGTTTCCTGGTGTTGTTATAACAAAAAGTACCACAAATAGGTGGCTGTAAAGACTAGAAAATTGTTTCCTCACAATTTTGGAGGCTAGAAGTCTAAATCATGGCATTGGCTTTAGGGAAGGAACCTTCCTAATTGGTAGCCTCAGATACTCCTTGCTATTCTTTAGCTTGTAGAAAGTTCCTTACATGACTTATTCCACCTGCATATCTATTTATTATCCATTTTTATAAGAGACTAAGCAGAAGAGATTAGGTTTAGGACCAGTCCAATTCTAGTCAACCTAATTAACATAACACAAGGAAAACACTGAGTCAACCTCTTTTTCAGATCCTCTAGCTACAGTATTGTGTTGATCAGTTTTCCAAATATTGTGAGATATTGTTTTCATATAATTTAAAGTCAACATTAGCTTCTGTCTAGTCTTTTTATCCACGTTCTCCCACGTGTTGTTGTCACAGAAATGGGCAAGAAGGGAAAATTTCTGCTCTGAGAGGTTAGGAAGCAAATCAAACCAAACTCACTACTATTGAGTCAATTCTGACACATAGTGACCCCCTTTGGGTTTCTTAGGCAGTAAACCTTGACAGAAGTGGATTGCCCAGTCTTCCTTCTGAGGAGTGGCTAGTGAGTTCAAACCGCCAACCTTCTGGTTAGCAATCAAATGCCTTAGGCACTATGCCAGCAGAACACCTTGAAAGATTAGGAAAAAAGGAAGGAAAATCTTAATAAAGAGAAAAATAAATAAAATAATTAAAAATTGCAACACATACTATGAAGGAAACAAGAAGTTAACCTGATATCCTGATAACCTGATATCATCAATTCTCTAAATTTTCCTGCACTATTTTTAACAAATTATTTGTAATTATTTTCTACTTCCATATGTGTAAATTCTCATAAATATTGCTGGATCTTAATATGGTAATGAAATTCTCAATTTAACATATATACATACTCTATAATATGTATTGATATTTTTAAAACAGCAATATACATATATGTAACTAAAAAATTAGTTACTACCTCAAATCTTTAGTAATACATTTATCTACTGTATCATGATTTCTCAAAATTATTCATAAATGTTGAATTCCTTTGATTATATCATTTGACTAAGTTAAATTTTTTTTATTTTTTTTAAGCTGTACATATAAAGAAATGTAATCATAGTATCATAGAGAAAATAATATTCAGGTGTCGTAATAATGTAAGAACTCATGACCATAATGAAGTAAGAGCATTGATAAAATTATATGGGGAAAATGAGAAAAAGAAAGTGGAATGCTGTTATTGTTACTTGCCTTTGAGGCAATTCCACCTCATGGTCATACCATGTGTTACTGTGGAGAACTATGCTGTATAGGGTTTTGTTG
This sequence comes from Orycteropus afer afer, assembly GCF_000298275.1. Lineage (NCBI taxonomy): Eukaryota > Metazoa > Chordata > Mammalia > Tubulidentata > Orycteropodidae > Orycteropus > Orycteropus afer. The sequence goes on from NW_006921735.1 coordinate 3,235,534, forward strand.
GCTGTAAACTTAACAGAAGTAGATTGCCAGGCCTAACTTCAGTTGTATAGCTGGATGGGTTTGAAAGGCCAATCTTTAAGTTATCAGTCTAGAGAAAAGGACATTTATCTTATTTTATTTAAAATAAAGGTATTTTAAGTGACACATGATTATCAAAATTAATTAACAAAATATTGCTTATTGGTCAGTATCTTAAGTATTTTTTAGTACATTTTGTTTTTCAAAATGTTTACATATGGTGGTTTATATATCAATTAAGATTATCTTTATTTTATTTAATTATGTAGAGAACAAGTCTGTATAATATATATATATATATTTAACTTTTATTGTGGTGAAAACATACACAAGAAGACATTCGTCAACATACAACTACCTCATTTACAGACCATTTTTCATGTTGTGCCACCATTATTGCCATCCTTTTCCAAAATATTCTACTACCATTCACATAAACTCAATGTCCTACAAGCAAAAGCTTCCCCTTTCAGCCTCCCTCCTGCCTCTGGTAAACACTAATAATCTTTGGT
>NW_006921735.1:3236980-3239617 GCF_000298275.1 Orycteropus afer afer
TCACTTCTTTAGGATATATACCTAGTAATGGGATGCCTGGATCAAATGGCATTTCTATTTCCAACTTTTCAAGGAATTGCCATATCAATTTCCATAGTGGTTGTATCATTTGACAGTCCCACCAGCAGTGTATGAGAGTCCCAATCTCTCCACATCCTTGCCAGCATTTGTTATTTTCTGTCTTGTTGAACTTGAACTTTGCTATTAATGCTGGGGCAAGATGGTATCTCATTGTTGTTTTGATTTGCATCTCTCTAATGGCTAATGATCGTGAATCTTTCTTCCTGTATTTGTGGGCTACTTGAATATATTCTTTGGTGAAGTGTCTGTTCACGTTTTCTGCTTGTTTTTCAATTAGATTGTTTGTCTTTTTGTTGTTGAGGTGTTGGAATTTTCTATAAATTTTGGAGACATTATCTCTTCCCCAGTTAATGGATTTTGGCTCTTTGTCAAAGATCAGCTGACCATAGGTCAACAGACCAATTTCTGGGTTCTCAATTCTGTTCCACTGGTCTATGAGTCTGTCATTATACCAATACTGTTTTGACTATTATGACTGTATAGTAGATTTTGAGATCAGGGAGTGTAGGACCTCTTACTTTGTTCTTCTTCAATAGTATTTTGCTTATCCGAGGTCTTTTTCCTTTCCATATCAAACTAATGATTGGGTTTTCCACATTTTTGAAGAATGTTGATGGAATCTGCTTCAGGATTGCATTGAATGTATAGATTGTTTGGGGTATTATTGACATTTTCACAATGTTCCATCTTCCTGTCTGTGAGTAGGGTCTGTTCTACCATTTATGTAGATCTCTTACAGTTTTTTGAAGTAATGTTTTGTAACTTTCTTTGTATAAGTATTTTGTGTTCCAGATAAGATTATACCCAAGTATCTCATCTTTTTGGTAGGTATTGTAAATGACATTGATTTCCTTATTTCATTGTCAGAGACTTCTTTCTGTTGTGGAGGAAATCAACTGATTTTTGTATGTTGATCTTGCATTCTGTCACCATGTTAATCTTTCAATATGTTCCAGTAGTTCTCTTGCTGAGTATTGTGGGTTTTCATATCATCTGCAAAAAGAGATAGTTATTTCTTCTTTACAAATTGGGATGCCTTTGATTTCCCTTTCTTGCCTTATTGCCCTGGCTAGCACTTCAAACACAATGATGAATAGAAGTAGACATAGAAGGCATCCTTGTCTGGTTCCTTTTTGTATGGGGTGTAAGTTCAGTTTCTCTGCATTGAGAATAATATTGGCTGTTGGTTTTGCATATATGCCCTTTAATGTATTGAGCAATTGCCCTTCTGTTTCTTTTTTGCTGTGAGTTTTTATCACAAATGGTTGTGGGATCCTTTCTGCATCTGTCATTATGATCATGTGATTCTTTTTCTTTATTTTACTTATGTGATAGATTACATTGATTATTTTTCTAATGTTGAACCAGCCTTGCATGTTGTTATTGTTAGGTGCCATCGAGTTGTCTACAACTCATAGTGACCCTATGTACAGCAGAATGAAACATTGCCTGGTCCTGTACCAGCCCCACAATCCTTGCTATACCTGAGCCCATGGTTGTAGCTATTGTGTCAATCCATCTTGTTGAGGGCCTTCCCCTTTTTCATCAGCCCTCCACTTTACCAAGCATGAGATCCTTCTCCAGGCAATGGTCCTTTCTGACAACATGACCAAAGTAGGTGAGATGAAGTCTGGCCTTTCTCATTTCCAAGGAGCATTCTGGCTGCACTTCTTCCAGGATAGATTTGTTAGTTCTTTTAGTATCGGTATCCTTGCATTTCTGGTATAAATCCCACTTTGTCGTGACATATTACTTTTTGATATGTTGTTTGAGTCTATTGGCTAGTATTTTTTTGAAGTTTTTTTGCATCTATATTCCTGGTTTTGTTGAAGATTTACTTTCTAGTGTGTTTTTACCTGGTTTTGGTATCAGGGTTATGCTTGCTTCATAGAATGAACTTGGGAGGACTCCGTCCTTTTCTATGTTCTGGAATAGTTTGAATAGGCTTAGTGTCAGCTTTTCTATGAAAGCTTGGTAGAATTCTCCGGTAAAACTATCTAGGCCAGGACATTTTTGTTTGTAATTTTTTACTACTTGGTCAATTTCTTTTTTTGTTATGCATTTGTTCAAATTTTGCACCTCAGTCTGTGTAACTTTAGGTAAGTAGTGTGCTTCTATAAATCTGTCCATTTCTTCTAGGTTTTCAAATTTGTTGAAGTACAATTCTTCAAAGTATCCTGATATTTTTCTATTTATTTCTGTTGGTTCTGTTTTGACATTGCCATTTCATTTCTTATTTATTTTATTCACCTTTTCTCCTCCTTTTCCTTTGTGAAGTTTGCCATTGGTTTATTGATTTTATTAATCTTTTCAAAGAATCAACTTCTAGTTTTGTTGATCTTTTTCTGTTTTCTGTTTCATTTATTTATCCTCAATTCCTTATTATTTCTTTTCTTATGGTGACTGTAAGTTTTTATTTTTTGCTGCTCTTTTTCTAATTGTTGGAGATGTTGGGTTAAGGTGTTGATTTTGTCTCTTCTTTTTTTGATGAGTGAATCTATTACTATAAGTTGCTCTCTGATCACTACTTTTGCTGTATCCTAAAGATTTTGGTAT
>NW_006921735.1:3240772-3241334 GCF_000298275.1 Orycteropus afer afer
TTGATTTGTGGGTTATGTCATCTTGTGTATTAATGGTCAGTTGTTCTTTGATATAAGTGGTTCTCTCTTCAAAGGACTCCCTTTAGTATCTTTTAATATCTTTTGTAAAGTTGACCTTATTTTTACAAATTCCCTTAACTTCTGTTTATCTGGAGATGTCTTAATTTCATCATCATATTTGAGAGACAATTTTGCTGGGTATATTTGTTTAGGACTCATTGAACTTCTTGAATAGATGTATTTCTGTCTTTAATCATATTAGGGAAATTCTCTTCTAACAAATCGACAATTTTCTCTGTGGCTTTAATTGTCCTTTCCTGTTCTGGGCTTCTGATTACATGTAGGTTATTCCACTTGATGGTATCCTATATGAATCTTAGGATTTCTTCATTTCAATCATTTCCAGATTGATCCATTAACAAAAATAGTATTGAGGTATTTGTCTTCAATCTCATTAATTCTGTCTTCCATTAATCCAATTTTACTTGTTTGCTTATTCAATGTGTTATCTATTTCTGAAATCTTAGTATTAATCTTCTGGACTTCTATTTGTTGTTTTTGT
>NW_006921735.1:3242639-3243660 GCF_000298275.1 Orycteropus afer afer
TTCTAGTCATCAGCCTCCAGTGTGGTTGCTTGTGCTGTCCTACGAAAGCAGAGCCTATTCTTAGGTTGCTATCCTCATCAGAATGCGATTTGAGAACATTCAAGATGGCTATGATGCTTGCAATTATTCAAAATGACTGTACCCTCAGGATAGCTGACACTTCAAATGTCTATTTGTCTCCTTTTATTGTTTTCTTCTCTGGTTGTCAGGCACCAATGCAGTCTTTGCCCATGCAGTCCTTGGAGAGCAGAGCCAATTCTTAGGTTGCTACCAGGTCATGCTTGCAAACACACAAAATGGCTGCCCCTCAGGACAATCAGCAGTCTACAGCTCCGTTTGTCTCCTTACTCACTGTTTTCATTCAGGTTCTTCTGCTAGTTGGTATTTAATCCTTTATTCTTTCCTTCAAAACTCAGGGTTACAGTATTGGCTTCTGTATTGGTTCAATTGGTTCCTCATTGCTGTGTTGCAGAGGGTCTGTATTTGCCATCTTCCCAGAACTCCTCTGTATAATATTCTTTTTGGAAGCTATTGACACTTGACTTGTGGCCTTTGAATTGATTGGTTTTTTGGAATTGCTTTTGTACACAGGAAAATCTGTATTTTTTTAATTTGATAACCTAAAATTTGTTTAAATAATTAGATGGATAGCCAGATTAATTCTTCATATGATAATGTTGATTGTGCTTATTTGTCTTGTTAACCTACATATCCTTATTTGTATTTTATTGGTTTAAGGATCACAGAAAAAGTAAAAACTAAGTTTCCTGAAATTAATTTTCCTTTCTATTTTAAATGCCAATAATCAAAACTACCTCATAGTGTTGTGAGGATTAAATAAGATTGCCCCCAAAAAATGAAATACAGTACTAGTGCAATTAATTATTCTTTTCTCCCCTTGAAAGGTTAATACTACTATTCTCCACTTTACTCCTTCATTCCATTACTAGGTAAAAATCAATGGTGGTTTGATTCCATAAGGTGATTTAAAATATGGATTTATATGTTATATAGATTTATA
>NW_006921735.1:3244047-3251199 GCF_000298275.1 Orycteropus afer afer
TTTTTTTTTTTTTTTAATATTCTTGTTCCAATGATTTCTGATGTTGTACACTTAATGACCTATATTTTCACTCACAATCAGGTTCAGGCAGAAGGTCAATGGCAGTTTAATAGCCAGGGGACTTTTATATTGTTTGCACATGTGAGGGAAATGTATGTAGCTAGAATAAGCAAGAGTAATGCCTTAGAACCACTTAGAACCAAGATATCCATAACTATATCTTGTTTGTGGTATTGCCAGAATTGATATAATAACCAAAGTTTTGTATTTTTGGTAATAAGGAGATAGTTGTAATTCACTTGGAGTACTATACCTGCTTCTCTATTCCCTAAGTACTTTGCTTTCTTCTGTTAAAGATAATGGAAAAATTCAGAAACAGTTAATGGTGATGGTTGGACAACATAATGAACATAATGTCATTGAACTGGGCTTGTGAATATTGTTAAAATGTTTTGTTACTTATATATTTACCATAACAAAAAATATTATTATTTTTTTAAAAAAGAAAAGACAAATTCCATAGCCAAGGAATGAGAATTGTAAATCGTAAACGAACATCAATAAATCATGGAAGGCCAAACTAGGAATCCCAAAGCATATTGTTTGCAATAACAAATCAGTTTGTATAAACAACTTGATAAAATTATTTTATATGAATTATATGCTAATTTTTAAATGAACAAAATGAAAAAGAAGGAAAAAAATATTTCAGGCAATATTAGCTCTAGTTTTATGACATTGTAGTGTTTGTTGCTTTTGCTTGTGCCTACAAACTGCTAGAGATACTGATTGCAGAATGCGAACATGAACAGAGAAATATGATATTATTTCTTAATTTTAATGGGTTCTTGATTCAAAGTAGTATTTGTTTGAATTTCTTTTTCTTCGCAGGATAAGAACTGAAATTTCTTGAAAGATTGTATTAAAATTCATGGCAAAATTAATTTATTTAAAATATTTAACTTTATATATATATTGAGTTTTAATATGAATTATAAATGAATTAATTTTGTTGATATTATCTGCCACATTTTATAGGACATTTATAATTTACTAAAGCTCTTATTGTCTTTAAAAAGTTCTTAAAATAAAAATCTGAATGCATTGTTTACTTATTAACCTTTGAATTGAAATAAATGTACATTTACTTTAGAAATAATTATTTTAATTGCCTTGGATATCTACAACTATTAGATATAAATCTATGTACTTTGGATTTTGAGATTCTTTTGCTGTTCTGAAATATGAAAATGCAGAACAAAACAAAGACATAGAAATGTGACGTACCCTGCTGTCTTGTTATAATAATGCACATATGCCTATTCCTATAACCACCTTCTCTTGATAGGCTGGAAGGGATGTTCTTTCTGCAAAGTAAGGCTATCCTTATACCTGTATGGTGGATCCCATACTTTCCTATTTTCTCAATTATTTCTCTCATGTTTTCAATCTCTTTCACTCTACTGGTTTATTCCTATTACTATATATGTATGTTCAAACTTCTTCCTTTTGAAAAAGATTATCAACAACTTAGCTCTCCACTGATAACATATATCTCATTATATCCGATTGTTACAGAGTCAAATTCCAGCTCAAGGCAAACTCATGTGCTGAAGAGTCGAACTTTTCCTTAAGATTTTCTTGTCTGTAATCTTTATAGAAGTAGATTTCCAAGTCTTTCTTCTACAATGTTCCTGGGTGGGTTTGAACTACAAACCTTTAGGTTCATAGTCAAGCATAAACTGTTTGCCCCATAGCTATCACATTAATCATTCCAAGTTCACAGTCAAATTTCTTGGAAAATTTTCATAAAATTTGTTTATTCAACTTTCATCCAGTTTATTATATATTAGATTTTATTTCCTTCCCAAACCACATCACAAAAACTGCCCTTGCCAAATTCAACAAGGAATACATTTTAAATTATATCTGAGTAGCATACTTTAGGAGCTCTGGTAGCATAGTGCCTAAGGCACTTGAATGCTAACCAGAAAGCTGGCGGTTCAAACCCACCAGCCACTCCTCGGAAGGAAAACTATAGAAGCATAATCTATAGTGAGATAAGTAAAAATAAATATATAGAAACATTGTAATGAAACATCACAATGGCAAAAATAAATTTATAATACTTGAATGTTGTTAGTTGTTTTCTACTCAATTCCAATTTATGGCAACCCAATGTTTGCAGAGTAGAGCTGTTCCACAAGGTTTTCAAGGATGTGACCTTCTGGAAAGCAAATCATCAGGCTTTTCTTCTAAGGCACCTCTGGGCATGTTCAAATTGCTAGACTTTGGCTAATCGTCAAGCACTTAGCTGTGCTACCCAAGACTCCAAGACCTGAACACACTTTAAATAATTCAGAGTATTGATTTAAGAGTGATGAATCTACTCTTCCACCAAATAAAAAGGGAATGAGGACAAAGGAAACAATGAAAGAACATTTGAGGGTTAAGCAGAGACAGATGAGCCAGGAGGGAAAAAAAAAAAAAAAGTAAGAGGGAAGCAAAGAAATATGCTGTCAGTGATGGCAAGATGAAGATGTGTTTCAAGAAAGACAGCAACCTTGAGGGCTGTTGAGATGGCATCTTAGACAGGAACTAAAGTATGCTACTCAGATGCAATTAAAAATGTATTCCTTGTTGAATTTGGCAAGGGGCAAGGGCAGTTTTTGTGATGTGGTTTGGGAAGGAAATAAAATCTAATCTATAATAAACTGGGTGAAAGTTGAATACACAAATTTTATGAAAATTTTCCAAGAAATTAGACTGTGAAGAGGGGATGACATGTCTCTGAAGCCTATGTATAATTTCCGAAATGTTGCCACGTCTATCTTACAACCTATTGTAGCAGATAGTAGGCTAAAATATGTCTCCCAAAGATATCAGATCCTAATCCCTGGAATCTATAACTATTTTCTCTTATGCCAAAAGGTGGGATTAAGAAAAGATCTGAAGACAAGAGATTAACCTGGGTTTTCCAAGTGGGACCTTAATGCAAATCAAGTAATATAACGGAAAAGCAGAGGGAGACTTGACATAGAGACTAGGTGGAGTCATGGTGACTGTCAGATATAAATTAGAATGTTGTAGCCTCAAGCCAGAAGTGTTAGCAAGCACCTAAAGCTGCAAAAGGCAAGGAACAAATTTTCTACTAGAGCTTCTACAGGAAAAATGGCCCTGCCAACATCTTGATTTTCACTAAAAGGAACTGTTTTCAGATGTTTGGCTTCCAGAACTGTGAAAAAATTAATTTCTATTGTTTTAAGCCTCCAAGTTTTTGGTAGTTTGTTATAGCAGCTCTACAAAACTAATACACAGTTGTTCTGAAATTCTTTCCATTTCACAAACACTTTATATTCTGCCACTTTCAAGCCTTTACAAATGCCAGTCTTCTTTCTGGAACACTATGAAAGCTTTCTTTTCTCTCCTGCTTCTCTGATGGCACTGTGGTTAGACATTGGGCTGCTAACCAAAAGGTAGGAAGTTTGAACCCACTAGCTTCTTCATGGGAAGAAGATGAGGCAATCTACTTTCATAAAGATTTACAACCTTGGCAATCTGATAGGGGTTGCTAAGAGTTGGAATTGACTAGATGGAAGCAAGTGTGGATCATTCATATCACTTTCTGTAGGAAGAAAACTCTAACCACCCAAGGTTAGTGTAGATAATTGGGCTGTGTGTTGTGATAGCAGTTTATACTACCTATATCTTCTCTTAGCATTTATCATAGATTTACTGGAGACACTTGTTTCATTACATTGCAAATGATTTTCCTACTGGATTTTAAATTCTCTGTGAAGAGAGAATGCTTAAGTTTTAGTTATGATGAATGCCTAGAAATATTTCCTTCATTAAGGAGCTCTAGTTGCTCAGTGGTTAAAGCAGTCAGGTCTAGCCAAAAGGTCTGTGTTTCAAATCCACCGGCTGCTCCACAGGAGAAAGATGAGGCAGTCTGCTTCTGTAAAGATTTACAGCGATTCTTCTCTGTCCTATAGTGTCACTGTGACTCAGAATCAACTCAATGGCAGTGGGATTTTGTTCATTTATTCATTCATTCTACACCATACATCCCTTAGACCTAAAACACTATCTGGTATAAAGTTCTCAATAAAATAATTTGAATAAACGAACATGCTACAGAAGATTTTTTTTTTTTTTCCTTCCATATACAGATTTAGGAATGTAAAGTTGCTTATGTTCAGTAACTTGTGCAAGGTCACACATTAATTAGTGATGAGGTCAGGATTTGAACCAGGTTTACCTGCCTTTCAGAGCCCATGTTATTGGTATGTGACATTATACGTGATATATAAAATGAAATTTATGTGTAGCAAATATGAAAGAGTAACAAAAGGAAGATTATTAAGTTATTGGCCTAGAAGAGGATAGGTACGGCATTCTCTTACAGTTCTTTCCAAAGTGTATTTATTATAGTGGATCTTTTGAAGTCTATCCCTTATAAGTGCTGTCTCTCAGGAGTCTAATATCAGAATCTAGAAATGTTATTTATTATTCCCAGAGAATAGAATCTTAAAATCTGTATAATAAAAAAGCAGCCCCATTTTCCATAACTATATTTAATTACATATATTGGTAAAGGTCAAAAGTACATTTAAAGTTTAAAGGGAGGATATGAACTACAAAAAAAATAATAAATTTTTTAATATTTCTCAAATACTTTTTAATGTATCATATTATTTTACAAGTATTGGAGTGATCAGCATAATATAGTGGAAAAATAACATGATTAACATCAGTCAGACCAGTATGCAAATTTTAACTCTGCCACTTGCTAGTTATGCAATGTGACCTCAGGCAAGATAGAGTGTCTTATCTGCAAATTGGTTAGCAGCAATAATTGCAGGCTATGGTAAAGAACAATTTACTGTATCTATAGGGCTAGTGCAATATTTAATATTTAATAAATACTACTAATAATAGTAGCTTCACTCCTTGTCATGTTTCTCTTCAATTAATACTGTTTTTCTCTAATGATTTGTCCTCTGCTTCTCCCTAATTACCAGTTATTATATTTTTGTATAGTCATTGTGATAGGTAAGGTTATGTGCCAACTTGGCTAGGCCTGGTTTCGAGTGTCTGGGAAGCTGGATGTAATCATTCCCCATGATGAGACTGGGAATCAACTCCGTGGTGGAATCTACTGTCAGTAGCCCTAGGGATGTGGTCTACTTCCCGTATATAAGAAGAAGCTTGGAGAAAGGCCTCTGTGCTTTTTGACATCTGGATCCTGCATTTGGCCTAGTCTTCATCTCACTGGCCAGCTATGTCATCTGCCTATCTTGGGACTGTTTTTCAACTTGAGCTAGTGGCCTGCTGTGGTGTTAATAATCTTGGGACTGTACTATTCTTTTTGTTGACCTTGGGTTTATCAGTCTCAGCAGCCAACAGCTGCCTGAGTTAAGAGAAACCTCCAGCTTCAGTGGGCCAGGAGCAAGAGTTAGAGGTGAAGCCCAAGTTCAAGGGGACTTCACCCAGCCTCTAGAGCTGACACTTTGAACTCAGACTTCTAGTCCCCTAAACTGTAAGAAATGAGTCCTTATTTGTTAAAGCCATCCACTTGTGGTATTTCTGTTAGTGGAACACTAGAGAACCAAAACTATGAGTAATATAATGATAATTTTCTTTTGCAGGTTAAAATAATACTTCTCTAGCCCTAGCTTCCTACAGTATTCTTACCTTTTTATTTGTTTCTATTTGAATATCCTGTACATTTTCCACATATTTAGTCATGAAGATCAATTTTATCTATATAGGATGTTGACAACATGATTTCAAATTCTGACAACTATATTTTGAGCATTTGATAGTAAATTTCCTAGTTCTTTCTTGCTTTGTTTTATTGTAGGCAAATAGGTGAAGGAGAATTAGAAAATTCCTAGATTACAGGGATTATGCCATAGACAGAAAAAACAAAAAAGACATTATTTGGATCTGAACTCTACCTCTCTGAGAAACATCCCTTTAATACTCTGTATTCTGGATAAATAAATATAAGTAATATACCAACCATGATTACACTCGAGAGAGGTAGAAAATTATAGCAATTTACATAATAGCATACTTTTAACCTGGCAATAAATTCTAAGTGAAAGATATAATAGATAAATTGAGCATACTACCTGCAACAATAGAAGATTTTTTAACAGTCCATTAATCCATATTAAATATTCTATGAGGTTGAAGTAACTACTGAGATAAAATATCGCTTTCTTTTCCTTGCTGTAATAGTAATAGTAATGATAAAATGTAAGCCAATTTGCTTCATAATTTTTCTTTTATTCAGGGTTAATCAGGTAATCCTTCCAAGTATTCTACAATTTGCATCTCAAGGAAGATCCAAAGTCAAAGAATATTTATGCAAAGTCAAGAAAGAAAAGATCATGTATAATGGTTAAGTCTTTGTCAAACATAAGAATTTATAATGCTATCTTAACAGAGCAAGTATCCAGAAACAAAGCTTCAGATATTATTTCCAACATTTTAATTAATACTAATATGAAAGGACGTAGACAATGTTAAATATTTTAAGTGTCTTTTATTTTATGTTTTAGGAGGAAAGCAGATTGTATAATGTTAAGCTTAATTTCTTTATCACTATCAGAGGTAGGGTACTGGACATTGAAAAACTTTATCCACAAATACAGTATATTCCTACATTAGTGAAAAGTGAGGGGTCTTACATTGTATTTATAATTTCTGATGGAACTCTTTCTGAATATATTGTACATTTCACTACATTATTAAACTGAACAAGGCAGAGATAATTTTAAAATTTTTATGTTAGTTTTATCACTTTTTTCCCCTGAAAATAAGTTATTATGTTCTATTGGCAGGCTATGATAACCCCAGGAGTTATTTAGACAGTGAATCCTGTTTCTCACTACATTAAGTGCTTTTAGGGTGCTGAATGCTTTCAGTGTTTCTTCTGACTTCTTGATTTTTAGGACTTAACAGTAACTGAAAGGTCATTCTGCAAACCAAATGTCTGGGATCATAGTAGCTGAGTGATTTACGCACAGCAGCAATGCTACTTTGAGAAGGAAACAAGAATGAAACATTAGTGACATTTATTCCCCTACATGTTTACCTTCAATTAATGTCCTTCTTCACTAACAATTTCACCTTTGCTTT
>NW_006921735.1:3251469-3252525 GCF_000298275.1 Orycteropus afer afer
TGGCTTTTACATTCTTTTATTTATTCTGAGAATATGTGTCCCTATTGAGTACTCAGTTCCAGATTCATTTTGGCTATATTTTGGAGTGATAATATAAGAGTTGAAAATGATCTTAGGGTCAAATTGACAAATTTCCCATATAGTGAACTATCACCATATTTTTGAAGTTTTCAGATGCATGGCATGATTTTTTTTTTCCAAGTAAAACTAGCGATTTGCTTAATATAGTCCTAAATTTAGACAAGAGAGATTACATAATGTAAATTAACCTATCTAAGACCCCAAAAGATGCCATAATATTTTTTAAATTAGATTTCTTCATGGTCTTAGAATACACATTTGGTTGTTTACTTGTTTGTACTGCAACTTGAATCAATGTTTTTTTTTAAAGTTCCTTACTTGTATATACAATTTATCTTTTGAACATTAAACATTATTCTCAACATTATTATTTATCTGAGGACTCAAACATATTTTTGGTAACATTCATGTTGATTCTGGAAATATAAACAAATTTTCATTATCTTGCCAGAGAACAAAAGAAAACTCTTAAGAAATATTGATTAAATAATGCTTAGGTATTTTCACTTTTCTTTTTAATATTTCTCCTTAAATGTCAGGATATTTTTTGAGATGCTGCATAATATGACTTTTATCTTTGAACATCAATGAATATTTCTTTCATACTTCTTTCTTTGAATCTTAATTATGTTTTTATCATATTTTATATAAAAAAGTAAAATTTGTTTTAAAATTTATATCTCAAGGTATGACTTTGGTAGTCATAAAGCTTTGTTCAGTTTTCAGATGATTTCAGTTCACATGCCAATGTATCGGCTGAATCTGCATGAAGGCAAAATGATACAACAGAATTTATTTTCAAGAATTAAAGAAGCAAGTAATCAGCAATGCTGTGTTCACTAGATCTAGCATCTAATTTCTTACATGTTTTTTGCAAAATGAAGTCAATTCACCTTGTCCACTAGATAAATTACCAATACTAAAGATAGCTGTAACCTGACTGAATTATCACTTGACAGATACAGTCTGTTCACG
>NW_006921735.1:3254325-3255505 GCF_000298275.1 Orycteropus afer afer
TGTAAATGTTCACCTTATACTCCTGTCTATTGTTTGGCTAGAAGCCACAAGAGTGAGTTCAATTCCAGATCCAGTAGGTGACTAAGGGTCATAATCTTGAGGTTTTACCAGTCTGTATCAGACCAGTAAGCCTTTTTTTTTTTTTTAGTTTTGAGTTTTGTTCCACATTTTTTCTCCTACATTTACTCCTTTCTGAGTGGTTGACGGTGGTAGCTGGGCACCATCTAGTTCTGGTCCCACAGTTATGTAGGCTGAGATTTGCATGATCCACTAATCCCTTCGACTAATTGTTTCCACGTACCTTTAGTTTTCTTCATTCTTCTTTGCTCCCAATGAGACAATTGTTGGATTTAGATGGCCTCTTGCAAGCTTTTAAGACCACAGTCACTGCTTCCCAAAGCAGGATGTAGAATAATGTTTTGTGTTGTATATTATGCCAATTGAGCTTGATGTCCCCCACGACCATAGTCTGGAGCCCAAAGGTCCAATAAGGCTGCCTCAGGGTGGTTGACTGTGGCTTAGAAGTTATCATAACTTTGCCCTCTGTTAGCACTATTGTATATATAGACATTCTTATTAATGTTGTTGTTGTTATGTGCCATCGAGTTGGGCCTGACTCATAGCGACCCCTCCTTGGGTTTCCAAGGCAGTATCGCTACGGAAGTACATTGCCCCATCTTCCTTCCGAGGAGTGGCTGGTGGGTTTGAACCACCAGCCTTCTCGTTAGCAGACATACATATACATATGTAGAAGTATCATCGCATACATGGTCTTATATATGGTCATGGGTATATTCCCTTTTGCCTAGACATACCTGATCACTCAGCCTGTCTACCTATATATCCACATGTAGATTAATGTTTGAAACAAAACAGAATGTGTTTTGGCTTCATCAGTGAGAGGTGCAATGTTAAAGAACATGGATCACAGATGATCTCAGTTTGTCATTTTCTTCTGTCTTTATGTCAATAAGTTGACGTAGTTTCATTTTTTCCTCCTCTTCCTCCTCTTCCTTCTTATCTGTCTCTATCAAGATCTATTACATAATTTATTGTGTATAAGGATTTATAACTCTATGATATTCTCCTGGAAGCTAAAAGGTCTGGCAATGAGCAAATCATGTAAACTTTAAGTGAATTATTACTTGTTTATTCATATATATGTATACCCATACACACA
>NW_006921735.1:3256135-3257242 GCF_000298275.1 Orycteropus afer afer
GAAATAATAATAAGCTGCCCTAAATTGCTTTGATGAACTGCTTGGCAATTACACATTTCTCGAATGATTACTACTACTTTTTAAATTATTATAGTTGCAATCTTGATTATCTGATCTTCATACGACAACTTTTAGCTTTTAAATTTATGAACCCATCAGATTGGCTAATTATTTCTTTTTTTAATCATTGTTGTCTAAGGGGTTGGAAAGTTCTTTTGATTTTGTTTCCCCCAGACTGATAAATCCTTTATAACTGTAAGATACTTCCAAACCCTATACTTTAAAAATCATTGTAACTGTATGATACCAACTAAACTGATTTTCTTGAGTTGTGTTTTGCTTCTTACTTTTGATATTCACATCTCTCTGATGCAAAAGTAAATCTGTCTCTCCTACTTTGGCTCTCTGTATTCAGAAAAGGCCTTTCTCCTTTAAAATATATGCATGTTACTTTTCAGAACCAGAGTGTAGAGTTACATCCAGCTGTTATTCCCTTTGTGGAGGTAGAGTTCTACAAGGAGTTGACATCTCTACCTTTTTCTCACAGTTTAATTGATCCAAACTGTTCATCGTCAAATAACCCTCCATAGCTTTCATTCACTGGAAAGTACTCAATTAAAAGATGTTAAACTTACGTGTATTCTCTGTTCTCAAGAAGTTACAGTCATTATATTTGTTTCTCTATGCTGCCTCTATGTTTTGTGAGAGACAGTGGAAGAATTCTAATCACAGTAGAAAATGAGATACAAATTAAGTTAAACAAAGTCAATAACATATTTCCTATTGAATGTTTTTCTGTCTTTCACAGAATTCCCTACTTGTGACCCGCTAACTCACTTTATATGCCAAAGTGGAAGATGCATTAGCAGCAAATGGCACTGCGACTCTGGCAAGTACCAACTGTTCACTGTGCAGCACTGATTTGTTTGGAGGCCTAACTCTTTGCTACCTTATCTCCTTCAGAGATAGCTTGTAAGAGAAGTTTGCAGAGCCAAGAAAAATGGTTAAGACAAGTGGTGAGAGGGCAGCTGGCACATCAATGGGGATTAGCATTAAGGATAACAGAGTTTGATATTTGTCCCATAAGGCTGTAGTAGAGATTTTTTT
>NW_006921735.1:3258467-3259509 GCF_000298275.1 Orycteropus afer afer
TTGTTCTTCTGGTAGCCTATGGTATTTCAGCGTTCTTTGTCAACACCACAATTCAAAGACATCAATTCTTCTTCAGTCTTCCTTACTCATTGTCCAGCTTTCACATGCACACAAGGCAATTAAAAATGCATGGCTTGGGTTTGGCGCACCTTAGTCTTCAAAGTAAGATCTTTGCTCTTTAACACTTTAAAAACTTTCTTGCAGAGATTTGTCCAGTGTAATACAATGTCTGATTTCTTGACTGCTGCTTCCATAAGTATTGATTTTAGATCCAAGTAAAATGGAGTCTCTGACAATGTCAGACTTTTCTCCATTTATCATGATGTTGCTTATTGGTCTAGTTGTGAGGATTTTTGTTTTCTTTTTATTTAAGTTTAATCAATATCGAAGAATTTAATAGCTGATACTTTGTTAGAAAGCAAGTTATGTAAAGATGAAAATAGTCCTTTCATTGTTCATGGGACATTAAATCCATTTATTCATCATTTATTTTTCAAAAGTAAAACTGTGCATACTAAAAAAAAAAGAGTAAAAATGATGTTATTTCACTGATTATAGCATATATTATTCACCACTATAATATCAGTGTATTTGTATATGCAGAAATTGTTAACTTTATTGTCTGTAAATTTTGAAGAGCTGTGGATAATAAAAAAATTAGATAAATCATAAAAACATGTTTCTGTTAGAATCAGTTTTCACTAACTTAATGATTTTTTCCAGATGATGACTGTGGGGATGGAAGTGATGAGGTTGGCTGTACTCTCTCTTGCTTTGAGAATCAGTTCAGATGCTCCAGTGGCAGGTGTATCCCAGGCCACTGGGCCTGTGATGGTGACAATGACTGTGAAGACTTTAGCGATGAAACCCAACTCAATTGTACCAAGGACGGTGAGTAATTTTGTGACTTTATGAAATCTCATTTTAAGTTGATATATAATATTTGGAGTTGTAGAGTGATTTTATATATAAAATAAATCATTTTGTCAGATAAAATGTATGTACATATAACTATGTAAAATAAGGCATGCCAGTGGTATAA
>NW_006921735.1:3259829-3268639 GCF_000298275.1 Orycteropus afer afer
GTGGCAGTGGGTATGGTTTGATAGTTGTATAATATAATTTTCTAATTCCATTGTTCCATTAATTCTTAACTTCCCTTTATCTAGCTTCTTAACACAAGACTTTTTTATACCTTTATACGCTATGCTTTATTTACTAGTCTTTGAAACTTCTTCAACTTCTGAATTACCAATCCCAAAACAAAACCTATAATGAATTATTTTTAAAAATGGGAAAGGGCAACTTTCCTTTTATTTTAAATCAAATTTTATTTCTGAAGTTTTTGAATTGCCCCCTATTAAATAGAGATACTTTCTAACTTTGTAGAATGTAGGCTCAGAGAGGAAGGGTATCATGTCTGGGATTTCCATATATCCATGGGCAGCCTGGCCTGTCACTTGCTTTGATTACTTTACACAAGTAAATTAACCATAGCATATATTAGTAAGAATCCATGTTGGAAATATAACAGAAAAAATATTGGCCCATCAAATATTCTGTACAATAACTGCCATGTTTGTGTCATTATTTTTTCTACTTAAAAATACTTGTTTTTCATTTGTTCATTTATTCTAAAAATTATTTATTGAGTATCTCTCATGTGCTAGACACTGTCACAGCCCCAAGAAACATATTTTTAAATAAATGAAAACCAAGGTCTTTCTGGTAAGCCAGTTAAGAAATGCTGCATGAAAAAAACACACAACAAAGAAATTTACTTAGTGAGTGGGTGAAGAGGAACCATATAAAACAAACAAACAAACAAAAAAAAAACAACTCACTGCCATTGAGTTAGATCCGACCCACAGCAACCCCTCCTTGAGTTTCCAAAGCAGTATCACTATGGAAGTAGATTGCCCTACCTTCTGTCTGAGTAGTGGCTGGTGGGTTTGAACTGTCAGTCTTCTGGTTAGCAGTCAATTGTAATTATAAGAAAAGAAGCATTTTCATGTGTTATCAAAGATGTATTTATCTTCTACAAATATTTGACATCCTGTTGTTATCATTAGGTGTCGTCAAGTCAGCTCCTACTCACAGTGACTCTATCTACAACAGAATGAAATGCTGCCCAGTCATGTGCCAGCCTGTCTATGCCTAAGCCCATTGTTGCAGACACTGTGTCAATCCACCCCCTTGAAGGCCATCTTTTTCACTGACCTTCCACTTTACTAAGCATGATAACTTTCTCCAGGGAATGATCCCTCTGACAACATTGCCAAAGTAAATGAGATGAAATCTGGCCATTCTTGCCTCCAAGGAGCATTATGGCTGCATTTCCTAAAGGTCAGATTTGTTAGTTCTTCTGGGAGTCCCTGGTACTTTCAGTATTATTCTTGAACACCACAAGTCAAAAGCATCAACTCTTCTTCAGTCTTCCATATTCATTGTCCATCTTTCACATGCATATGAAGCAATTGAACATAACATGCCTTGGGTTAGACACATCCTAATCTTCAAAGAGGTATCTTTGCTCTACAGCACTTTAAAGAGATCTTTTGTATCAGATTTGCCCAGTGCAATACATTGTCTAATTTCTTGACTGCTACTTTCATTGTGTTGATTGTGGAACCAAATAATATGAAATCTCTGGCAACTTCTATCTTTTGTCCATTTATCATGATGCTGCTTATTGGTCCAGTTGTGAGAATTTTAATTTTCTTTATGTTGAGATGTAATCCATACTTCAGACTGTAGTATTTAATCTTCATCAGTAAGTGCTTCAACTCGTCTTCACTTTTAGCAAGCAAGATTGTGTCATCTGCATATAGCAGGTTGTTAATGAGTCTTCTTTCAATCCTGATGCCATATTCTTCTTCATATAGTCCAGCTTCTCAGATTATTGACTCAGCATACAGATTGAAAAAGTATGGTGAAAGGATACAACCCTGACACACTCCCTTGTTGATTTTAAACCATGCAATATCCCCCTGTTCTGTTCTAATGACAGCCTCATAGTCTATGTATAGTTTCCTCATGAGCTCAATTAAGTGTTCTGGAATTCCCATTCTTCTCAAAGTTATCCATAATTTGTTATGATCCACACAATTGAATGCTTTTGGATAGTCAGTAAAACACCAGTAAACATCTTTCTGGCATTTTTTACTTTCAACCAAGATCCATCTGACATCAGCAATGATATCCCTCATTCTACATCATCTTCTGAATCCAGCTTGCATTTCTGGAAGTTCTCTGTCTATATACTGCTACAATTGTTTTTGAATTCTCTTCAGCAAGATTTTATTTGCATGTGATATTAATGATAATGATATTGTGTGATAATTGCCACATTCTGTGGGATCACCTTTCTTTGGAATGAGTACAAATATGGTCTCTTCCAGTCAGTTGGCTAGGTAGCTGTCTTCCAAATTTCCTGGCATAGATGAGTGAGGGTCTCCAGTGCAGCATCCATTTCTTGAAACATCTCAACGGGTATTCCATCAGTTTCTGGAGCCTTGTTCTTCACCAGTTCCTTCAGTGCAGCTTTGACTTCTTCCTTCAATACCATTGGTTCTTTATCATATGTCACCTCCTGAAATGGAGGAACATCGACCAATTCTTTTTGGTACAGGGACTCTGTGTATTCTTTCCATCTTCTCGTGATGTTTCCTACATCATTCAATATTTTGCCCATAGAATCTTTCAATATTGCAACTCGAGGCTTGACTTTTTTCTTCAGTTCTTTCCACTTGAGAAATGCTGAATGTGTTCTTCCCTTTTGGTTTTCTAACTCCGGGTCTTTGCACATTTCAGTATAATTGATTTTGTCTTCTCAAGCTGCTTCTTAAAGTCTTCTGTTCAGCTCTATTATCTTGTCATTTCTTCCATTTGCCTTAGCTACTCTTCATTCAAGAGCAAGTTTCAGAGTCTCTTCTGACATCTATTTTGGTCTTTTCTTCCTTTCCTATCTTTATAATGACCTTTTGCTTTCTTCATGGATGATGCCCTTGATGTCCTCCCACAATTCCTCTGGTTTTCAGTGACTGATGTCCAATGCATCAAATCTGTTCTTTAGATGGTCTCTAAATTTAGGTCAGATATAATCAAGGCCATAATTTGTCTCTCGTGAACTTCTTTTAATTATTTTCAGTTTCAACTTGAACTTGCATATGAGCAGTTGATGGTATGTTCCACAGCCAGCTCCTGGTCTTATTTTGGCTGAAGATATTGAACTTCTCCATTACCTCTTTTGACAAATGTTGTTAATCTGATTCCTATGTGCTCCAACTGGTGAATTCCACATATATAACTGCTGTTTATGTTGAAAAAGTTATTTGCAATGAATAAGTCATTGATCTTGCAAAATTCTATCATACGATTTCCAGCGCCATTTCCATCACCAAGGCCATATCTTCTAGTTACCAGTGACCCTTTTTTGTTTCCAACTTTTTCATTCTAATCACCAGTGATAATCAACACACCTTGATTGCAAGTTTGGTCAATCTCAGACTGGAGAAGTTGGTAAAAATCTTCAATTTCCTCATCTTTGGCTTTGGTGGTGGTGTGTAAATTTGAATAATAGTAGTATTAGCTGATCTTCCTTGTAGGCATATGGATATTATCCTATCACTGACAGCATTGCACTTCAGGATAGATCTTGAAGCATTCTTTGTGACAATAAATGCCACACTGTTGTTGTTGTTGTTGTTATGTGCCGTTGAGTCAGACCTGACCCATAGCGACCCCTCCTTGGGTTTTCAGGGCAGTATCACTACGGAAGTAGATTGCCCCATCTTCCTTCCGGAGAGTGGCTGGTGGGTTTGAACCGCCAGCCTTCTGGTTAGCAGTCAAGTGCCTTAGCCACTACGCTACCAGACTCCCAATATTCCTCTTCAATTTGCCATTCCCAGCATAGTAGATCATATGGTTGTCCATTTCAACTAATTAATGCCTAGGATATCGATCTTTATGTATTCCATTTCATTTTTGACCTCCAATTTGCCTAGATTCAGACTTTGTACATATCCTGTTCTAAGTATTAATGGATATTTGCAGCTGTTTCTTTAATTTTGAGTCATGTTCAGCAAATGAAAGTCCTGAAATCTTTACTCCATCCACATCATTCAAATTGACTCTGCTTTGAAGAGGCAGCTCGTTCCCAGTCATATGTTGAGTGCCTTCTGACCTGAGGGGCTCCTCTTCTAACACTATATTGGACAATGTTTCAGGGATATTCATAAAATTTTCAAATATTATATCACACAGTGTTTCACTGCTATTCATAAGGTTTTCACTGGCCAATTGAGAAGTGGATGGCCCCTTCCTTCTTACAGTGTGTCTTAGTCTGGAAGCTTCACTGAAACCTGTCCACCATGGGTGACCCTGCTGGTATTTGTAATATGGGTGGCATACCCTCGAACCTCATAGCAACATGCAAGCCACCACAGTATGAAAAACTGACAGACGAGTGGAGGATTTGACATCCTAAAAGATAGAAATTTTCTAAATTTTCTTCTCTGACAAGAATTTCTTTTGTGTTTCTTCATAAGTTTGTTTATTCTCTCTCTCTTCCTCTTCATCTACACTATCAATGCTAGGAAGATTGTCTTTTAAAAAAATTATACACAGAATACAAATTCCTTAATAATAACCTCAGTTCTGATGTAAATTCCCTAAGTGATAAAAACACTTTTGTTGATATTGACTTTTTTCCTAGATGACCAGGGTTATGAGAGTTGCAACAATGATTCAAATATGGTTGTCAGGAGGCAATGAAACACAAATCCTCATGGTCACTGATCTTCACATCATTCATACCTTTCTTTCAAAGAGGACATAGTAAGAGCTATAATGTAATTAAACAATTAGGAAAATAAAACTTTTTGTGACAGTGTCTTAAGGACTGAATATGAACTTATATTAATTTATTTTTTATTCAAAATCAGTAGAGGAACAAATTATAGTTAAAGCTGCTACTTAATAGTGTCTATCTCTTATATTCTCTGTTAAACAGAAAATAAATTCACCAAGTCTGTTTCTCCACTCACTGTCCTAAGTAAATCTGTCTCTGTCTTTCTCATGATCTCATTTTTTTGCCCTTCTTTCTCTCAGTTTAGTTGTGCCAGTAATAAATATGAGATCAAATTTTTTGCTTATCATTACTCTTGGCATGGAAAAAGAAAAAGTGTAATAAATATTTGTTGCTGTTATATACATACTTCCATAAATTATTATTAATATTATTTTGTATTTTTGAAACATCTATTTGGGATCTGGTTAACCTTTAATTATTAAATTATAGTTTGAATATAAAATTTCATTTTCACCTTCTTACAGATGTCTTTTTAGATTGCTTGTAGGGTATGCATCTGTGGCCTTGTGGCACTGCCCCTAATACACTGTGAAAGATAAATTGGTCCAAAGTTAATTTATTTTCATCTCCGAAGTGAGATCCTATCTTTTTGTCCATGTTTATTTATCTCTAAGTTAAAATGATCCTTATATATTGAGAAGTTTGGAGGAGATTGCTTTAGTCTCATGAATGTCCACACTAAGTAGCATGACCCTTTTAAGGTCTCTAGATAAATTGCCTATGATTGGGGTCTCTGGATAGCTTTTAAATGATTGTAGAAACAGTGGGTATTTAATGGTAATGGCCTTTGTCTTTAGAGCTTTTCAATTTTGTAAATATATCACCGTAAAATATATATTGCCAATGTGAATGTCATGCATTTCTTATATAGTTATGGTAAACTCTAAGAAAGTATTGCATATAATCTACATGATTCTTGGATATGTTTCAAGGAAAGAAGGAGAACTTTACAAACTAATTTATATTTGTCAGATTATAAATTATATTAGGATTCACCAGTCAAATATTGTACTTGGTGAAGGGACAGGAGTTGAGGAATATACCATTCTGTGATGATTTTTGTACAAGACAATCCATGTTATTTCTATGTATTTTGGTACAGTAATCATACAATAACCATGGTACATAGAACTGTTACAGCTAATCAGGAAAACGCATTTGCACATGCAAGTTTTGTGAGGTCAGCACCCAAGTAAAATAAAAATTTGATGCAATTAATCATATAATTCAGTACCCCGACCTGCCATGGAAGAGCAGGGGATTCTGGCTTCACTTTCAAGACTGGCTGTCAAAACGGATCACATCCACCATGTAATTACTCAGCACTTTGCTTTACACTGCCTGGATAAGCAGAACATATGGTGCAATTTCTCCCAACTCAAATAGTTTTCAAAGGTGCTTAAATACTCTTGAATTAACTTCTAAAAGTGAAGTGAGAAGACCTGATGGCACAGTGGTTAAGCGTTCTGCTGCTAACTGAAGAATCTGTGGTTTGGATCCACGAACCATTCTGTGGAAGAAAGATGTGCTGGTCTGCTTTCATAAAGATTACAATTTTGGAAACCATATAGGGCAGTTCTACTCTGTCCTAGGCATCACTATGAGTCACAATTGATTCAATGGGAATGGTTTTGTTTTGTTTTTTTGGGAAGTGTGCAGGAGAAATCAGGAAATGGAACTTGCTATATATATTGTCCACTTCAGAAAATTCCCAATTTCTGTTCAATTCAGAGTGCATCAGAAACCACCTTTGAAAAAGTATCTCTATAGTGACAATCATTTCCTCATCATCAGTATGATTAATACATAGCAAATATATAAATAAATAGTCCCCACCTAGACTAAAGTATACCTATCTTCTTCCTTCTTAATTTTATACTGTTATTTGCTCTCACTTTCCAACTCCTTTATTGGGCAAAGAAGAGACATTATGTGCACATACACAAATGTATGTATGCACATGCACACATATACACATACCACATACAAGCATATAAGAAAATTGGAAAAGAAAGACAATTCACAGCACATTATGCCCCTTCTCATTTTTTTAAATGCCTGTTTCTTAGCAATTTTTATGATGATCCTTTTTCAAAACTACCAAATAAAAAGCTTTTCCAAGTGGAAAAATAAGGGAAACTGTACCCTCACTATTATTATATTATATTATTACTGTACTACTCACCAGTATTCTTTACATGAATTCAGTATGAGGGAACTTTTTCAGGCATGGGCATTTATTTAAGTACTGAAAGTTTCCAGTAAAAAAGGTTGTTTTCTGTAAAGATATCAAAAATAAAGATAAAGTGAGTCCTCATTGCATTCTTACAATCTTTTAATTCTCTGGCTGAACAAATAAAATAAGGGGAATCTGGACATATGTCACATATATAAATATCAAGTCTATGCAATTAATCATATATCAAAAATTGTTGACAGTTTTATTCATTTGAATTATATAAATTTTTATTCTTATGTATTTTGGGGAATAGTATCAAACATATTTCAATTAAGAAGTAAAACATTTCTAAAGTAGGCATTCATATTGTTCACTGTCATTAGACAGTTATTTCCCCAGATCATTTCCACTCAGAAATTATTATAAAAATTTATACCAAATGATTTCTGTATGAACATGAAAATAATTGGGGAAGGAAATAGGAAATAGGTTTTCCCTACAAGAGATTGTGCCTTGATTTTTCCTGAAAGCAACTTAAATATTCCTCATGTATTTGGATTCTTCCTTCTTTGGAGGGGCATCTGACCCAGATTTACGGCCTTTGTTCTTTAGAGCCTTCTGTTTGGCCGTCTAGAAAGAGAACATTTACTGCCTGCTGCACTAAGTGAATGAGCTGGCTGATGCTAGAACATATGTGATCTCTTATTTACATAGCAAATACACATTAAATGCAAATTTACAATTAAATAAACATTGACCTTCAATTTTGACTTATAATGAACAATAGTTAACACATCCCCAAATTCATTAAGCAGTTAAGTGTATAGCATTATTAATATGTGGAGCTCTGGTAGCATAGTGGCTAAAGCACTTGACTGCTAACCAGAAGGCTGGCGGTTCAAACCCACCAGCCACTCCTCGGAAGGAAGGTTGGGCATTTCTACTTCCGTAGTAATACTGCCTCAGATACTGTCGCTATGAGTCGGGGCTGACTCGACGACACACAACAACAACAACAACAACTTACATGCTCTTCTTCATCAGCTATTTATCTTTGTTTCTGCTTCAGAAACCCCTACTTTTTTCTTTGTCATTCATTTATTCATTCATTCATTCATTCCTGCATATAGTGCTTTGCCTTGCTGCTTTTTTGTTCCTAGATCAAAAAAAAAAAAAAAAACTACAATATTTTTACCTTATCTTTTTACTTCTACAATCAACTACAACATTTAACACACAATGGTGCTCAGTAAATAATTATTGAGTGAAAAAATATATTCTTGCACACAAAATTTGATTATACTCTCATTATCCATCTCTTACTTGTTCTGTCTGATATATCTGGTAACATTTTGCTTCCTAGCCTTATCATCAAATCCTGGAATTATTTTCATAATGATGTACAAGACTAGGTGCACTGATCTACTCATGTACGTTTCTTACAATGTAATTTGCTTTTATTTTTTCAATAAATACTTGCAATTTCAGCATAGGATTCAATAAAACAAAAGAAGAAGATGCATCTCTTAACTTTTATTGTTGCTTATTTCTTTGTTTGTGAATCCTCTCTGCCCAATAGATGTAAGTTTTAAAGGTAGAAAAAGCTTAACTATTTTTGTGTCTATTATTTGGGGTCCCTGGTGAAAGGAAATCTGGTGGTGCAGTGTGTAAGGCATTTGATTACTAACCAGGAGGTTGGTGGTTCAAATCCACCAGCCACTCTGTGGAAGGAAATTAGGGCAATCTACTTCCAGAAAGATTTACCACTTTAGAAAACCAATGAGGGTTGCTATGAGTCAGAATCAACTCAATAGCAGTGGGTTTTTTTTTTTTTTTTTTTTTTT
>NW_006921735.1:3269079-3272137 GCF_000298275.1 Orycteropus afer afer
AAGCCTCCAATGACAGGCAGGCGATGGCTGCCCGTCAGGTGCATGAGGAATCCAACATAGATCTCCAGCATAGTGAGACATTTTCGGGAGAGATTGTGGATTCAAATGATTGTACTTAATTCTCAGTGGAAACGTCTGGAGGGTAGGCAGTACTACCAACCTCAAAGAGTCAAAGGTCTACATGAGGAGTTTCAATCCACTCAGAGCAATTCAGGCATCAAAACTTGATTTGCAGCTGAAGATTTAATTACACATGTTGCCATGGAAAGGATGAAAATTAAAACCAATGTCTTTTGGCAGTTAGTATATATCATATCCCACATCACCTGAGCTACTGGCTTTTTTCAATCAGAGTTTAACTATTGAAAAAGAAAAAAAAAGACAGCAAAAAAAATACTGTTTTCGTTTTTGCTTATGAAAATATCTTGAAGGTATTTCAATTTTAAAAAACAAATAAACCAACAAAAATAGTGATTTCTTTTTCTCAGTTATGGAATATTTTTGAGACTAAAGTATTATTTTTGAATTTGGAAAAACTAGCAAATGATGTTATGAACTCAGCAAAATCATACAATTCCCTCCCTACTGTTTGTTGGCTATTCTCTTTTAATGAAAAATATATATTGTTTCTTGATAAAATATTTAAAAATAATAAAAAATTAAATTCTAACTCATTTTAGAGTAGTATTACATCTATTTTCTACAAATTACAAATTGTCTGGCTTAACTTTATTCTTTCACAGATTATTTTCTTTAGAAAAAATGTTAAAACTGAGATATGAAAACAATATTAATTATTAATGGATTTTATCTATAGGAAACTTCCTTTTGTTTCTCAGGACAAAATAGCTCTTTAAAGGTCATTTTATGTTTCATGCTGCAAAAGACTTTTACATCAAGAACAAAGAAAGCCGAAGGCTTTTGAATCAATTAATAACGAATTTGAGCATCTTTAACATTTCTAGCAAAGTGCTTATCGAGAAAACTTAAAGAAATCAGATAGCTGTAACAGAAAAAAATATAATAACAGAAAAAATTGTTCATAAAAACAAGAAGAAAGTAGTCAATTATCTTCATTTTTCTATATAGAAAATTAATAATGGGTCCGTACTTATTCCTGAAAAAGGTAGCTTTTGTATGAAAAGCATAATTATGCACCTTAATGCTAACCAGAGTAATATGTCTTATGATATTTAAAGATATAGTTAATAACAAGTATCAATAGGTAACAAAAATAACTGATTTTAATGAAGAACTTCATGCTGTTGTCCTGCTCTTTTAACAGAGCTGAACAATAATGTCAAGCGTGAATTATTTC
Source organism: Orycteropus afer afer (assembly GCF_000298275.1). Lineage (NCBI taxonomy): Eukaryota > Metazoa > Chordata > Mammalia > Tubulidentata > Orycteropodidae > Orycteropus > Orycteropus afer. The sequence continues at coordinate 3,270,398 of NW_006921735.1, forward strand.
CCATGATCTTTAAATTCTGATTCCCTGATTTTCAAGTTGTAGTTTATGATCAGTGAAATGGTAAGGCTTCAGGCATTCAGCAGAAAACAAACAAAAGAGACAAAAAGAATGAATAATCTACAAAATAATTAATCTCAATTATTGACTATTGGCTATGCTTCTGTGAAAGTAAAGAAATAAGCAATGGAAGAAAACTGCCTCTTGTCTGTTGAAGTATCTGGTCTTTATTCAGAGATTATTTGAGCTGTCAGCATGTGTTTCTTCATTTGTGTGAAGCTACAACTTAAATATTTTCTGTTCTTGCCCTGTAGTGATCAGATTCATTCACTTCTTCCTGATGCATTTATTTGGATTCTTCATTGATATTTGTGCACATTTGGGCTTTCCAAAGCAAATCTACTGTCATGATCCATATCCAAAACCTTACTACAAATAACTTTGATGTTTAAAATCATTCACTTAAACTACCCCAGTCTTCCTGTGTGGAATGCTTACTGCTACCAGGATCTTTTAACACAATATATTTTTGTTATTATTGTTAATATGCTTGTATTCTAATGGGATGTTCTGTGAATCATGAACAGAATTTAGAACAGGGCTCAGCAATGGATTTTACTCCATTACTTTTCAGTAATGGATCAGGTAGTAAATATTTTAGGCTTTGAAGAACACAGCCTCTGTTGTTAACTACCCATTTCTGCTTTAGCATGAAAACAGCCCTAGACAATAAGTAAACAAATGACTGTGGCAGTATTCCAGTAGAACTTCATTTACAAAAAATGGGAGGATTTTTCTGCAAGTCATGGCTTGCTGACTCCTGATTTAGAACACAAGTAAAACACATTCATTGTGCCTCCCTGGATAGCACAAATGATGTATGCTCAACTGCTAACCTAACATTGATGGTGAGCCCAGCACAGAGGCTGGTGTGATCTGCTCTCCAAAGATTACAGACAGGAGAACTCTATGGAACAGTTCTACGATTCATGGTAACCCGACGTGTGTCAAAACACAACTGTGTTCCACAATGTTTGGTGGCTGATTTTTTCAGAAGTATATTGCCAGACCTTTATTGCAAGGTGATTCTGGGTGGACTCAAACCTTCAACATTTCTATTAGCAGCCGAGCACATTAAGCATTTGTACCATCCAGGTACTTACATGAGCTATAGACTTAAGTAGTGTTTTTTTTTTTCTTTCTTTTTTTTCTTTATGACCACGTTTATGCCCATGCTTGATATAACATCAATATATTATGTTATATTGTTATGTATATATGTTATATCAGGGACAAGGAGAAAACATCAATTTTGCAGGAGAAAAAAGGACCAAAGAAAACAGAGATTAATCATTAATAGTTCTTGAAATGATAGGCTCTGGCCTTCCCTGTCACAAATATCTAATATGTGTTTGCTTATGCACAGTCTTTCTACATAGTAATGATATACATTATTTTTAAATACCAAATCAAATAATGTCATTATTCCTTCATTTTTCCTAGTGAACATTTAGGGGCTTATTATTGGCTAGACACTTTTTATTAAGCCAAGGAGTAAATTCCAAATGTAAAACTTTTGCACTTTGAAAAATTTTGTTTTACTTAAGGTATGATAACTAACATATCAGTTAAGGTGATTGGTTACCTACAAAGTGAATGGGAAACTATTTTTTTTTTTCAGGCCAGATCACAAATGCATTATATTCGGGGGGGGGGGGGGGGGGGGGAAGAAGCCTCCAGAAA
>NW_006921735.1:3272570-3274200 GCF_000298275.1 Orycteropus afer afer
TTGTTGCTTTTATTGTGGTGAAAACATACACAACAAGACATTCCCCAAAATAACAACTTCTCCATTTCTAGCTCAGGGATATTGAAGACATTTGTATGTTTTGTCACCATTACCGCTATCCTTTTCCAAACGATTTCACCACCACTAGCATAAGCTCAATGCCCTGCAAATGAGTTTCCCCTTTCCCCTTCCCTTCTACCTCTGGTAACCATTAATAATCTTTGGTATATATATTTATTTTTTTCCAGCCTATCTAGGAATTTCACCTCCTTTTCCCTCCCATCCCTAGTAACCAATAAAGAAAGTTTCCTTCCATGTATAAATTTTTCTTTAACTTAGTGGACTAAAACAATATTTGTCCTTCTATGATTTACTTATTTCACTCAGCATAATGTCCTCCAAGTTCATCCACATTATGTGGTGTTTTGCAAATTCTACATTATTCTTTAGGATTGCATAGTATTCCATTGTGTGTATGTTCCTCAGTTGATGGTTGTCCTGGTTGTCTCCATCTCTATGCTATTATGAATAGTGCTGCAATGAACTTGGGTGTCCATATATCTGTTCTTATTCTGCCTCTTACTTCTTTAGGACATATACTTAGTAATGGGATTGCTGGATCAAATAACATTTCTATTTCCAACTTTTTAAGAAATCAATCACCATATTGATTCCCCAGTGGTTGTATTGTTTTAAGTCCCACAAACAGTGTACAAGAGTCCCAATCTCTCCACATCCTCACTGGCAGTTGTTAATTTCTGTCTTGTTGAACTTTGCTATTAATGCTAGGGTGAGATGGTATCTTATGGTTGTTTTGATTTGCATCTCTCTAAATAGTTAATGTTTGTGAACATTTCTTCATGTGTTTGTTGGCTTCCTGAATATCTTCTTTGGTGAAATGTCTGCTCATGTCTTCTGACTATTTTTTAATTGTATTGGAAAACTAGATTTCTTAATTACATAAAGAATTCAATAGATTAACTCCTTCTGTGCACTTTTATTTAGATAATGTAAGAGTTCACATTCTGTATTAAAACTCATAAACCAAACTCATTGCTATCAAGTTGATTCTGACTCACAACATCCCTATGAGACAGATTTCTAAGGCTGTAAATATTTACCCTATAGCAGAGACTATAACTGCCTCATAGAATTTTCAAGGCTGTAAATCTTTACAGAAGCAGACTGACACATCTGTCTCTTATAGAGTGGTTGGTGGAATTCTCCAACCTTTCAAATAGCAGCTGGGTGCTTTTACCATTATGTCACCAAGGTTCCTCATGATATATTACACTCTTATTAAAATTTACATACAAAAGGAGATATTTCAGATTTTACAACTTAAAATGCTAATAAACTAAAATAATGGTTTCTCTATTTGTGATAGACTTCACTTCAACAATATTTGTGCACATTCTTTCTTTACTGTGGTGATACTTAGTACCCTGAATTTTCTGCTTACTCCTGTTATTTGAGTGTCTATTCAACTTTCATAACTCACCCAAGCAGTAAACATATACAATTTTAATGCTGGTCTTTTTCTTATTATTAAATTTGCCATTAAAGCCCATGCAATTTTAAGTGGTTTCAAAAGTCCCATCAATGTCTTATCAGAATAAGCTCTAGTAGG
>NW_006921735.1:3274866-3282680 GCF_000298275.1 Orycteropus afer afer
AGGTTCAAACCCACCAGCCACTCCTCGGAAGGAAGGTTGGGCAATCCTACTTCCGTAGTGACACTGCCTCGGAAACCCAAGGAGGGGTCGCTATGAGTCGGGGCTGACTCAATGGCACATAACAACAACAACAACAACAACTCACTGTCAAGTTGATGACAGCTCATGAGAACCCCATTGTGTCAGTGTAGAATATGCTCCATGGCATTTTTTAATGCTAGGCCTTTCTTCCAACATGCCTCTGGGTGGATTTGAACTACCAGCTTTCCAGTTAGTAGCAAATACTTAACCGTTCGCATCACCCAGAGACTCCTTGTAGAAACCAGAGGCAGCCTAACTCCTGAAGGGAATATTAAGGCACCCTTTAGGTAGAAGCAAGTAAAGGTTATGTTCACACTCTGCTGGTAAATGGAATGAGGCTATAGATATGCTGAGATATCACCTTCTCAGTAGTACCTGGGGTGGTGAAGAATATCTGGTAAAATGGACCACACAGCTTACAATCATGATGTCTTTGAATTGTGCAGGAATACATAGCGATTCACTGAAAAGCTAGGAACAGAGCAAGGACTGGTGATCATAATTTCCTGGTGATCACAGGAAATGCAGAAAGCGCTGTACACATGCTTTTAGTGCTATATATTGTTCAGGATATTTTGCAATGAATGACAGATTAAGGTATAAACTCCATTAAAACTATGAAAAAGGAAAAGTATCCCTCCATTGGTCTCACAATTTAAATAATCCATTGTTTTTGCCTTACCATTTTTAGCTATTTTCTTAGGAAGGCTTTAATACTCTTTATAGACCAAAAATGTATTCTGACAACAAAAAATGTAGTGTAAATATAATTTTGACAATCCTGATTTCCATTTTTTAAACTTTAGGAAGGAAAAAATATCTTTTCTGTCTCTGTACAATTCCTAGTCTTCCAACAGGAAGCATATAGTCACACTGAATTCATTTAAATATTGCGATGAATCCTACCATTGGTTGCCACATTTCCTCCAGGGGTCTGCATTTATTTATTTATTAGATTTCCCAAATTGTGTTTTTGGTTTAAATAGCTTCAGGGCAAAAATGCAATAACATTCCATTAGTTAAAATGTAACCAGCCTCAGTAACATGAATACACAACAGTAAAACAGCATGAGAATATACATATTAACATAGTCATCATTTTAACACTCCATTGAGACAAGCATATTGCAATGATAGATTGGATGCCTAGCCCTGAAGCTTAGGAAACTGGCATTCTGGAGAAATACATAATTTTGGAACTCAGGTTGGAATGGTCATCACAGACTCCTCAGAGGAATGCAACTCTCCATGCAGGGGAAAATCAACAACTGTTAGCAGAAGCTATTTTCATTTGGCAAGAAAGTTAAAAAGAAATAAAACTTCATGATTTTTTTCTGTGTTTTCTGGCCGAAAAAGAGCATTTTGAAAGCTCAGCACCTGCCCAAACCTAGCAGAGATTAAGAGATAGCTTTGGAATATTTTTTCGTTTATTGTGGAAGATGGAAAGAGAAGTTGGGAGAGAAGGAATACAAGAATGTGTGTGTGTGTGTGTGTAAAAGTCCCTGGATAATGCACACAATGAAGCATTTAACCTCCAACCGAAAGGCTGGCTGTTTGAATCCACACAGAGGGACTGTGAAAGACAAGCCTGTGATCTGCTTCCAAAAGGTCCCAGCCTTCAGTACCCTGTGGAGTAGTTCTATTCTGCTCACGAAAGCAGCCATGAGTTGCAATCTAACAACAGCAGTAATTTGCCCTACTGTAATGGTTGAAAGTCCTTAAATACATAAACATTACGATTGAGCTGAATGATTTACATTGTAGAAAGTAACTACAACAACAATAAAAAATCTCTTAAGTTGTTGTTATGAGCCATCAAATCAGACGCGACTCATAGCGACCCCTCCTTGGTTTTCTGAGGCAGTGTCACTACGGAAGTAGATTGTCCAACCTTCCTTCCAAGGAGTGGCTGGGGGGGTTTGAACCGCCAGTCTTCTGGTTAGTGGTCAAACGCCTATGCTACCAGAGCTCTCTTAAGTTAGCCTAATCATTTTTCAGACATCTAATTTATTTCTTACAACAACTCTACATACAAGCTTTCTAATTTCCAGGTGAACAAATAGAGGTTTCAAAAGATTAAGTAGCTGCCTAGGTGATATTAAGTCCTATTATTAGCTTTGACTGTAAGTGAATCTAAACTCATAACCACATGCTCCTTACCAAATAACAAATTAAGCAGTGGGTAACTCACATAAACCTGCTTCAAATTTATCATAATTATATAGATTAATTACTTTTATAAGTATAATGTAGATTAATTGCTGCATGTAGTTATAGGAGATAAGCAGTAAATTAGTTACATTAAAACACTGATCTTGGGGGAAAAAGTATACTACAATATTTTACAACAGTACTTGGTGATACTACTTAATATATGATATTAGATATTAATACAATTTTAGTAAACTATTGATTATGCTCATATTCAATTGTTGTACTATAAAACATCTCTGTTGTTGTTATGTGCCGTGGAGTCGGACCCGACTCATAGCGACCCCTCCTTAGGTTTCCAAGGCAGTATCACTAAGGAAGTAGATTGCCCCATCTTCCTTCCAAGGAGTGGCTGGTGGGTTTGAACCATGACCCTTCTGGTTAGCAGTCAAGTGCCTTAGCCACTATGTTACCAGAGCTCCCATTAAGCATTTCTACTGCTATACGTATACATTTCTCTATTCCTGTTTATGCTTAGCTTTAGTATTTAACCTATACATTCAGTCAGCATGTTTTAGGGAAGAGAGCTATCTGACATTTTATAAATTATTAATAGATAAATTGAATTTGAATGCATAGTCTCTTATTAAATTCTTATGTGTAACAGTCTATTTTTCCTGAATCTAAAACTGAAATTTTATTTGATGAAGAATATGTATCTCATATCTGAGATACCTTTTTTCAAAATTTTACATGTTATGTTGTAAAACTTTTTTTTGTTAGTCTGAAAGTACTTACTATTTTTTAAAAATCGTTTACCTGTTTTAATCTGAGCAAAATTACATAGAGAAATATCAAAAGATCAACTAAAGTGTTATCATTAAGAATAGAATGTGAGACCTCATTTTTGTGCCCTAGAAAAAGCCCTTTTTATTTTTCATTCTTAAGAAACTAATGGAAATCACAGACAGAATATCCACACATGTCCCTTATTCTTCCCCTTTCTCCTAATGTGTGTATATAGCACTTTAAGGAATTCTGTGGGAGGCAAGCAATACCATTTTCTTAATTATTTAATATCTTTCAAATGAATTTGAAAATACCTGAAAATGTTACAGCTATTATACAACTAAAGTGAAAATATATTCTCTCAAGCATGCTAATGCCTGAATAAAAAATGAAAAAGTACCAATAGAAGTTATAATTTCTCCTGTCTTCCCCTCTCTGCCTTTCTCTACCTCATTTCAATTTAAGAGATTCGTTCTCCTGCTGGATGCAATGGGAATGAATTTCAATGCCACCCTGATGGAAACTGCATTCCTGATCTGTGGCGTTGTGATGGGGAAAAAGACTGTGAAGATGGCAGTGATGAGAAAGGCTGCAATGGTACCTTACGATTATGTGATCACAAAACTAAGTTTTCCTGTCATAGTACAGGTAAGCCAAACATTGGTTTCTGTTTACACTTTGAGCTCCCTGAATGTAGAATACTTTCAGCCTAATGTTATTCCATAGCTCATTTTCATAAAATGTTCTTGTATTTTTTGGTGGGTTACTTTACTTCCTATATGTACCAATAATAATAGCTAACACTTATTGGGAATGATATATGAGTCTGACATCATTCAAAGTATATTCTCTGCATGAACTCATTTCATCCTCCCAATAACACAATGAGAAAACTGAGACACAGAGAAGTTGCTGCAGTTCACAAAGTCAGCATGGCAGAATCAGGATCTGAAGCCATGTAATATGGATTCATGGGGGCAGTCGTGTTTCAGTGGTAGAATTTTCACCTCCTGTTGGGAGACTTATGTTCATTCCTGGCCAATGCTCTTCAAGTGCACATGTTGCTATGATGCTGAACAGATTTCAGTGGTTTCCAGGCTAAGACAACCAATGGTCAAAGCCTCAACTTAATCCATCATGCGGATGGTGCAAGAATGGGTGTTTTGTTGTGAATGGGGTCCCCTAACAACAACAATCTACATTTATAAGCTATAACTTCTGAGTGAAGAAAGACAAGTGCTAATACCACTTAACATTTCTCTCTCCATAGCTAGAGAGATTTACCCTAAAATTTAAATGAAGATGACTAGGAAGGAAGCACAGAATTCAATACATGTATTTTCAACTAGTTTCCCAAATTTTATTAAGGTTTATTTGATCCTATTAGGATAAAGGCTATGACTGTCATTCAACTCTTAGTTACTCTGAGAGTCACTAAGGCTTTTAACTTGTAACTACTTCTTATGAATGTATTCCACAATTGTGAGTTTTCCATTTTGTTTTTCTACATATAATGGGGTCATCTTGACAAGATAAACTAATGTATTTATTTCCCTAGCTATACCAGCTGATGGATTGAAGTTTAGAGAAGTACAGAACACAATTAATCAGTACAATATAATATATGAAATGTTTGAAATCATCACCTAAATAAACCTTGGAAAGAATTTTCTCTGGACTTTAGGATGGACTTTTGATTCATCTCTTGGATTTTTTTTTTTAATGTGAAATTTCTTTTGAATTTTTTAAGAACATGAGTTCTTAGTACTTCCTATTTGCTGCTTATTAATTTTTCTAATAAAAAAGGTAGAAACGAAAAGCTAATTATAGCTTCAAATAGGCAAACCCTATAGGAACAACATAGCCAATGGGAATTTGAAAATTATAAAAAGAAAAGAAAATATATTGTTTTGTTTCTCTTAAACATCCCTTCTGGTTCCAAATAAGCATTTAAATAACAAATACAAGTAAATAAAATCTAACAGAGGCATAGATAAATAAATGCTCTGAAACATGTTCTTAGTGAGGCAGTTGTGCTTCAAAATGGTTATTTTTCCAACAATATTTTTCACAATTATGTGACTCTTTTGAATTACTAATTTTGGAATTGTTGTTTAGAAAATCATGATTTTTTGAAAAAAACAAAAAACAAACAACAATAACAACAAAAACCCTGCTTTGGTAAATGTCGAAACATATCAGGTCACAGTCTTTAAAATGTGTGTGAATAAGAAACTGATGCAGGTGAACAAAAAGATAACCTTCTTCAAAAATTCTCCCTTGATGAGTAGCAACTGGGATCTTAAAAGCTTGCAAGCAGCCATCTAGATGCAATGATAGGTCTCTCCTCATCCAGAGCGATGAAGAATAAAGAAAACCAAAGATTCTTGGAAACAATAATCCTAGTGACTGGTACACCATACGATCTGTAGCCTATACAACTACGAATCCAGAAGAACTATATGATGCCTGGCTACCACTGTCAACCACTTGGAGGGGTATCTATGTAGGAGATCATGGATAGAGAGGGAGAACAATGTGGAACAAAACTCAAAATAATTTGGGAAAAAAAAGAGCAGGGGACCAGGTTTGCTGGTTCAATAGAGCCTGGTAGAACCCCTGAGACTATGGCCCCTAGCTGCCCTTCAGATCTGGAATTGAACCCACACCTGTGGCTTCCAGCCAAACAAAAGACAGACATATGAGTTGAACACTTACCTGAGGTAGGTACACTCCTTGGAGAGAAAATACATGAGAGAAAGAAGGGCTGTGTATGCACAGGGAAACAGCTCAGGGGCCAGAGGTGCATAGACGGATGGACACAGGGAAGAGGTAGCTATCAGGAGGAATTGGGAGGGGAACTGTTGCATTGTGGTAAATTGTGGTCAATGTCATGAAAGACAGGGTGTGTGTGAACTACTGTATGGAAAGTGAATTTGCTTTGTCAATTTTCACCCAAATCACAATATAAACAAATAAATAAATAAGCAAACAAATAAATAAATAAATTCTCCCTTGATGGAGACATAGACCTTCAAGAATAGTTTGCTGTCACATTTTGAGAGAAGCACAGTATTTAAATTGCATGTTTCAATATCACATTTTTTAAATTTCAAATTGCGTTTGATTTCTACACTGGCCACATTAACCAGCTCCAGTGCCACTCTCTAATCCCTCATCCCTACTTTTCAGTCAGCCAAACCTAGGAACCCTTGCCAAGTACTCCCAAGGAAGTTTGGCGTGTGTTACTTTTTTTTTTTTTTTTTTTTAATTGTTTTGTTGTTGTTGTTGGGAACATACACAGCAAAATATAAATCAATTCAACAGTTTCTACAGGTACAGTTTAATGACACTGATTACATCCTTTGTATTGTGGAACTATTATCATTCTCCTTTACTGAGTTGTTCCTCCTTCAGGGACATAAACTCACTGCTACCTGAGATTTTTATCTAATACTTAGAGTTAGTGTTATCAATTTGATCATGTATAGATAGATGTTAAAAGAGTGTATTGCTCAAGACCGACCTATTTTTACTAGTTAAACTAAACTATTTTTTGGTTTTAAGATGACTTCAGAGGATGTTTTTGGTTTAAGGTTTTAGAGATTAACTCACAGCAATAGATTCAGAGGTTCATCCATGGTCTATGGCTCCAGAAAGTCTGGAGTCCTTGAATTTTGAATTCTGTTCTATATTTCCCCTCTTTTGATCAGGTATCTTCAATGGAATCTTTGATCAAAATGTTCAGTACTAGTAATGGGGCACCATCCCATTCTTCTGGCATCATGACAAAAGAGGCAATTGGTTATGGAGGCAAGAAGCCACATATTCCATAACTTCCTCTTATTCTTGACTCTCCTATTTCCTCTGTTATTCCAGGTGAATAGAGACCAATTGTTGTGCCTTGGATAGCTGCTTGCAAGCTTTAAGACCCCGGGCACTATACAACAAATTAGGAAGTAGAACTTAAGTACACTGAACTCCTTATTAGACCAATTATCTGGGATATCCCATGAAACCATGACGTTAAACCACCAAACCAAAGAACTAAATCCTGTGAGGTGGTTGGTTGTACACAAGCAGCAACTCTCTCTCTCTTTTTCTTTTTCTTTGTTGTTATTGTAAATATATGTATCACACAATTTTGCCAATCCAGCTTTTTACAGATATACAACTTATTGGCAGCAATTATAGTAATTGGCTGTTCAAACCTACCCTTAATCAATATAATTTTTACATCAACCCCCTTTGCCACCCCAACCCTTCTCATTACATTTTTATAATCATCTGTGTCTTTCTCACCAGCGATTTGTAAGCTTAATTGTATTTATTCTTCTAGTATCTAAACAAGAACTTAGAAAATTGTAAACACTAACAATATTTGGTTTCATTAATTCATAAACGGTTAGCTGAGAGGATTATTGGTTGAAAAAGCATGTTTTAGTGTATTTGTTGATGTTGTTAGTAGCCCTTGAGTCAATTTTGACTCAAGGAGATTCACGTGGGCAGAGTAAAACTTCTCTAAGGGTTTTCAAGGTTGTGATCTTTCAGAAGCAAATCTCTAGGCTTTTTGGATGGGTTCAACCATTCAGCACAAAATCAAAAGTTTAACCATTGTGCCACCATAGGACCCCTTGTTTTGTTTTTGATTTTAATAGACTAATCCTCATGCCAAATAATCTATTATTTCACTCAAGTTAGCATTATTATAAATTATATATATATATGGGAGCTCTGGTAGCATAGTGCCTAAAGCGCTTGACTGCTAACCAGAAGGCTGGTGGTTCAAACCC
>NW_006921735.1:3282780-3286388 GCF_000298275.1 Orycteropus afer afer
AACAACAACATATATATATATATATGTATATATACTGCATATATTCCTTCATATAATTGTTGGGATTTGACTTTTGGTTTATGTTGAAATATACCAGCACAAAAGCTTTAACATATATATAAATAAGAAACTGACAAAGATGTAGTAGAATACAACATGAACTACTTTAAATTCTGAGTATAGTTCAACATAAAGCTTAAATTTAGAAAAATTATTATAAAACATAAATTATCAACTTTTGGGCAAAAATTAGTCCTCTGGCAATTTCTGATTGACAGTGTCTTTTGCAGCACCTGGCTGCAAGCAGCTGAATAAAGCAAGGCTCAGCCTTCTTGTGTTCTTTCCAGCTTTCCTACCAACTTCACTGCTCAGCCTTGTCTCTCATGCTTTGTTCCTTCTCATTGAAACAACAATAACAACAAAAATTATACCTACTTAAAAATTTTCACGGAATTGTGAAATTTCAACTTATCTTTCTTGTGTCTAATATCTTAGAACATAATCCCACATATAAATATAAAAATTTGATAAAAAGTAACTGGCTGCTTGAGATAAAACAATAATAACTATAGAAAGAAAAGTTTATCATCATATATTTTAGATGACTACTAATTATTAATATATATTTTTTAAATAACTAATGGAGCTGTGTTGTCTATTTTAAAATAATAAAATATATAATTATAGGAAGTGCATATAAATCAGTTATGTAATTTATAGTGCTGAATCAAAGTAAAAAACTTAAGCGTGCTACAATAATTTAGAGTTATTTCACTGGGGTTGTCAATCTAAATCATTAAGTATAAGTGTGAGACATAAAACTAGGCTGCAATTTCTCTTTGAAGGAAAAAAAATGATAAAAAGCTTCATATAAATGTAAAGTTTAAAAGCTATCTGTTAGTAAAGACTGGTTTGAACTTTCTATAGAGAGAAAATATGCAGAGGAAACATAAATAATAAATAACAGGGTTAAATAAAGTTAATAGAAAATCTCAAGTGCTTGTGATTTATCTCAAATATATTTATTGGTATTTTGCAAAGAACTCTTATGAAGCAGCTTCCTCTAAATGTGGCTAAACTAAGTAATAAATCAGCAGTATGACGAGGATGGCTATCTGTGGAGAAAAGGATTTGAGACACACTTTTATGTATGTTGACTTGCAATTTGAATTATTCTTTTTAGGAATATCATTAATAAAAGATTGTATGTTTACATAAAATAATTATCAGGTGAACCAAAATTTAATGAAAAACAATAGTACTGAAGTAAAAGTTATGTTATATCAAAAGATAAATGTGAAAGTTCATATTTTAAATTTTGATAAGCTTTTAATTTAATCTGTAGCTTAAATGTAGTAAGCCACAATGTGTGAAACTATTTGATAAATCCTAATTTACATATTTATGATAGATCTTTCTGAGCATTTCAGGCATCAAAATGAATCACAAACATATACAGTAAATTAAAAATATGTTTACATCTGAAATCTTTTTGATATTTTTCATTTATTTAAACAAATTCTCAATATTACAAGCTAAAAGATATTTTTAAACGACCTACAATATTCAATCCAAAGCTCATATTTATTTTTAAGGATTTCTTAAATGCTAGCTTTAGCACTGAAGAGGTTCCAAGATAATTAATATGCTCTTGGTGGTTAAATGTTTTTTTCTCACTTACACATAAGTTGTCACTTGTAGTGTTCAAATACAGGCACATTAATAAGTTTCTTTATTCATATAAAGAAGGGAAAAAGGTTTAAATTACATTGGAGTAGAGTATAAGGATTATCACTGCAGACCTTTTAATGTAAAAAGAAGGATCCCTGGTGGTATTGTGGTTAAGAGCTAGTACCCAAGGCATTTGACTGCTAACTGGAAGGCTGGTGGTTCAAACCTACCAGCCACTCCTCAGAAGGAAGGTTGGGCAAATCTACTTCCTTAGTGATACCAGCACGGAAACCCAAGGAGGGGTTGCTATGAGTTGGATCTGACTTGACGGGAGTGTGTTTTGTGACTAACCCACCCACAAGCCACTCTGTGCAAGAAAGATGTGCTAGTCCACTTTTGTAGAGATTACATACAGCCCTGAAAATTCACTGGGGACATTTCTACCCTGTCCTTTGAGATCCCTGTAAATTGAAATCAACTGGCTAGTAATGGGTTTTGGTTAAAGGTAAAAGGACCAATCTTTGACCAAAAGTATGCTCCCACACCTGATTTTCCTACCCTAGAGCACCAAATTGTAATTATATTAGAGTTGAGGCATCAAGGAAGAAAATTTTAAATTCACCTCTAATGAAAATGTCATTGTTCATATGGGGAAAAACAAAAGATTGGTATTATACAATGATGTCAGGGTTATGAGGAAAATTGGTCAGAGAATAAATTTTACCTAGCATTCCTACTTCAAGAATTTCCTGTAAAGAAGAACAAGTGTGTATAAAGATAAATGCATAGCGATTTTTGAAGCAGCATTTTGTTTATTAATGCCAAAAAATTAGAAACAATCTGCTTCCTATCAAGAAGGCATCTAATAGTTATGGTGAATTCACACAATGAAATGCTATAATGTAATAAAGAAGGAATAAGAAAGGAATTCAAGTCAAGGTGGTATTTTAAGTCCATACTTTGAAACACCTCTCCTTTTACTCAAAATACATAGAAGTGATGCCAAAGTACAACAGGAAAAAATGAGAAAGATATAACATTATTAGAAACAAATCTGTGTGGAATAGAAATAAAACATAATATCAGGTTGTGACCTGTGCTAAATCTGGCTGTCTGGTTGGCTTGATTATGGAGGTTAGCAGAGATGACAAATATTCAGATCTTAGAATTAATAAGAAATAAAACTGTCCCACATGAAATTGGGGACTGTACTTAGCCTAACTGCTGGAAACTAGAAACTGGAGGAACTCAACTTGCTTTTGAAAGAAAAGTTAAAAAAAAGGGGAAAATGAAAAGTTTGTTGCTTTCTAGGATGGTGACTTCAATGGAATAGTGTTCCTTAAGAGATGAAAAGACATGCACATAGCCTTTGGCTGACTTAGAGACTAAAACTACTAAAAATTCAGTATCATGTTGGAATAAAATCCCACAAAAACTAAAGCTGTATTTTTCTGAAACAAAATCCTGCTAGTATTGATGGGCTAAAGTGTAAGCAGTAATACCTATAGGTAGTGAGGAGAAACAAATAATAAATAAATAAATAAATAACACTGCCTTCCAGTTGATTCAAACTCATGGTGACCTTATATGTACAGTGTTGGACTGCTGCACAAGATCATCTTGACTGTAATTTTTACAGGAGTAGATTGTCAGGCCTTTCTTAACAAAGGCCTTTGTTAAGATTAGAACCACCAACTTTTAAATTTAGAAAGAAAATTGAAAGTTTATACAATATGAAGTTGTAAACCAAAGTACTAAAATACATGACAAACACTCTAAGAAGTTCTGCTGAGTATCAGTCATTTAAAAATGTGTTTACTCGGGGGGGTTCCGGCAAAATGGCGGACTAGGCAGAAGGACTGCACAGACCCTCTTCAACAAAGAAAAGGGAAACCAATTAACACAGACACAGAAGATAATCTTGGACCCCTGAGCCT
>NW_006921735.1:3290357-3291367 GCF_000298275.1 Orycteropus afer afer
TAAATTTTAGAAATAAAAAAATAATTTTTTAAAACAATAAATGTCATGCAATCTAAACCAGACATGCAAAAAAATGGGGAATAAAAAATTATAAGAGTTTTATTCACTCAGAAAGCATCACACAGATAGAGAAAAGAAATAAGTAAATAAAGAGCAATCAAGATATATGATTAAAACACTACAACCTATATCTCAAAGAAATTCTGGGCAAGAATAGAGAGACTAACAGAATATATGAATAAATAAATGAATGAGTGAGGGCCTGACCAGTGTTTCCTTGAAATTAAAAATGATTTGATTCCTCAAGGAGTTAAAAAAAAGTGTATTTAGATTTTTTAATAGAATTAATAACAATAAATCCAAATGTCTGTAGGTATGTTTGAAATTGCCTAATATCAGGAATTGAAACTACCAGAAAGAAAATCAAGTTATGCAAGAAAGCATTAAACAATGCCACAACACAGTGAGGTAATAAAAAGCTAAAGGAAAACATTTTTAGGCTAGGATTTTATACTCAACTAAAGTAATATTCCAGATATCTTAGATATACAGAGTGCAAGGTATTTTTTTCATATAATGCCTCAATAGGAAAATTACTATACTGATAAGAAATTAGGATTTTGTGAAATGATAGAATACAAGAAGCAATGGTGATTACAGAAACAAGGAAAATAGAGTAACAATGAAAACTCACTTCAATCAAAGGTGACTAACACATTTAAGAAAGTTATAATAGGAATAGAGAGGGAGTTAATAGAAAAATCAAATGGTAGATGAAATGCCCTCACTTAAAAAAAAATTATTATTACCAAGGAACAATATAGATTAAAATCCTTCAATCAAACAATCAATAAAAAGTAAAAGGTAAATATATGAAAACAAAGAAAGTATGGTAGGAAAACAGTAGAAGAAACATTACCTAAGAACATTCAATAAAGAAACAAAAGATAGTAATACATGTTATAACAATTATATGGAATCTTTGCAAAAGGGGCTAATCTGAAAGGACA
>NW_006921735.1:3291838-3292728 GCF_000298275.1 Orycteropus afer afer
TGCTTTCTTTATAAAAAAAAAAAAAAAAAAAAAACAGAATAACCTGCCATGTTTCTGCCCTTCATTTTCCCACTGTTGTCTACCTCAAACTTGAACATGAATGGCTGGAGTTCATCATGAAAGGACTCACTGTGATGTGCGTCAATATGAAGAATCTTTCTGGTGTGGGCTTACACCTTTGAGTTATTTTCCTCAAGGAAAGAAGAGCCAAGATTTTACTAAGTCAAACTATCATTCAAACATAAAAATCAGTGTTTTGAAAAATACGTGGAAGAATTCACAAGGAACTGTTATCAGTATTTGTTTCATAAATAGAAAAAGGTAGCTAGGGAAAGGGAGTAGGAAAATGTCATACCTTAACATAGTCCTCTTTTGATTGACTATTTTTCAAAGAATTATGATTGATTGGTGCTGACCTGTGCTAGATTTTACTGGTATAAGCAACATACACTTTCAAGGCAGGTCCCCATGGTAGGGTTAATAGTTGAGAAAGAAGTGGTCTTTAGCAAAGGAATATAACAAAACTAACTAAAACATATAGGGATTGAACTCTGACAGTGGCTTAGTAAATATCATGTTCTGCTCAGATCCACTATATAATAAAAATCCACTACAGACAAGAGTATGGAAAGACTGGAACCCTCCTATACTGCTGGTGGGAATGTAAAATAGGACAACCACAGTGGAAAATGGTATGGCACTTTCACAAAAAGTTGGACATAGAAATACCATATGACCCAGCAATCCCACTATTAGGAATATATATATATATATATATATATATATATATATATACACACACACACACACACACACACATACACTAGAGAAATGAAAGCCATGACGTGAAGAGATATATGCACACCCATGTTCATTGTAGCATCATTCAC
>NW_006921735.1:3293748-3295023 GCF_000298275.1 Orycteropus afer afer
AGAGATGCTGCATCGGAAACCCAAGGAGGATTTGTTGTGAGAAATCAGTCTATACAAATGTTAGCTAAAGAAATATTTAATGACTTGCAATCTTAATAGTAATTATCTATTCTTGAAATATTTTTTATCTAGGATATTCTCATGAGAGGGCATATCTGGTACGAGGGGTTGAAAAGTTCAGTGTATAGATGTGATTAGAAAGACAAATGCTGCTAAGGTTAAGAATTTACCTCAAGTAAGGGCTCTGGAATGCACTGACACACATACTTTTTACTCCTAACAGTATTGCAATTAAACTTTTAATTAATCACAGAAACTTTTTTTCCTTTTTTTAATAGTGCAGGGAATAATTTGAAACTAAGGAAAATATGAAGCCTTTAACATTAAGAACATGTTGACAATCAGGGCAAGAACTGTTCAAATGCTGTCTTGAAAACCAACTATCTAACTAGAAAAAGGTAGCTAGGGAAAGGGAGTGGGAAAAAGTCGTACCTTAACATAGTCCAGGTTTCTTGTTAATGGCAAGCAGGTTTTCTCTAACTGAGGACAATCCTAGGCCCTCAATATTACAGAGACAATTACAAAAATCAAATGCATGCTCTTTCTGTTTTCTTAAGGGAGATGCATCAACAAAGCATGGGTATGTGACGGAGATATTGATTGTGAAGATCAATCAGATGAAGATGACTGTGAGAGTTTCTTGTGTGGACCCCCCAAGTACCCTTGTGCTAATGACACTTCAGTGTGCCTGCAGCCAGAGAAACTCTGCAATGGGAGAAGAGATTGCCCTGATGGGTCTGATGAAGGCGATCTTTGTGGTAATGCATGTCCCACTGCCTTTGTCTCCATGGAACTAGAACACTTTCATCCTCTCGCTGACACTTACTGTAGTAATATTCACTCCTCCTATTCATTTCCCTTCAGTATAACTTTTAGCTTTCAACCCTATCTGCATTTTTTGCACTGTAAATCTATACAAAAAGTTTTTAATATGATTAGAAATTTCTGAAAATAAAGTAGAAAAACTAGCCGCTATCCAATTAACTTAGGAGCTCTGGTAGCATAATGCCTAAGGCACTTGACTGCTAACCAGAAGGCTGGCAGTTCAAACCCACCAGCCATCCCTCAGAAGGAAGATGGGGCAATCTACTTCCGTAGTGATACTGCCTCAGAAACCCAAGGAGGGGTCTCTATGGGTCAGGTCCAACTCGAGATGGCACAAAACAACAACAACAAGAACAACAACAACATCCAATTAACTTAACTATTGTATAA
>NW_006921735.1:3295598-3299172 GCF_000298275.1 Orycteropus afer afer
GAGATCAGAGATTTAGCAAGGAGATTTTAAAAATATGTTTCATAGATAATACTGAAGGTGACCTAAATAGAGTAATGAAGAAGAGTTTATAGAATGATAAGAACTGTAATGAGATGACTTGAGGCTGTGAGAAAAAAAAAAAAAAAACTTTAGGAAATAATGTGGGTGGCTGATTGAAGCTAGGGAAAAACAACTATATTTAGTTTGAAGTTATCATACTTTGATATCAATTGAGTATTAACAGCATACCAAGCATTAAAAAAAAAACTATTATTCTTTTTTTAAAAAATTATATAGCAAAATGTTCTTTCTTCCCAAGAGCCTTGAAATGGTGCATGCAACAGTTTCATTCAGTGGTGGTAATTTTCAAGCAAGAAGATTCATAAAAAAAATAAAATAAAATAAATAAGTTAAACTGGAAAAAATTGCAAATAAAAGATGACAGTCTTCATTTTTTCTATATACACTTCCTTTTCTCCCAGCTTACTCTTCCTGATAGAGTGAGTTGGTAGATGGAAATATCTCTTGCAATATAATATGTGAGGTTTGTACCTGAAAGTTGAAAGAAAAATTTAAAAGAAAAAATATATTAATACTCTTAATATGAAAGTTTATTGTTATGGAAAGAATCTAGGATATAATAGGTCAGAAGTCTATTATTCAATTACTTCAATAAGTCACAAGGGAGGGTGACTTTTTAAATGTTAGTTTTGTCATAACTAAA
This sequence comes from Orycteropus afer afer, assembly GCF_000298275.1. Lineage (NCBI taxonomy): Eukaryota > Metazoa > Chordata > Mammalia > Tubulidentata > Orycteropodidae > Orycteropus > Orycteropus afer. The sequence continues at coordinate 3,296,323 of NW_006921735.1, forward strand.
ATTGAGAAAATGATCTTATATCTCAAGTAATCATGGTAATAGTTAAGTATTTACTTATAGATGTTGAAAGATACTAGTTTATTTCTACCTTTTCCACATACTCTCAGGTTAAATGAAATAAATAAAAGGCAAAGAAAAGAATATATAATCACTAAGCAAATAAAAGGAATAAGAAGAAAATACAGACTTATTTTTCCATCCTCCATTTTCCTAATTGGGAAAATAAAAGAGGAAAGAGGGGATTCCTTCTATATTCATTTTTATTTATCTCCTTCAAAACTGAAAATTACTTCTTATATATCTAGTCCTATAGCCATTTGTTCAGGAGTTTTGTTCATAAATTTCAAGGGAATACATAGATTAGAAGTGGTTACAGGGTAGCTGGGTGTGGAAACATCAGAAAAGATAGAGCTTTTTATCTCGGTTGCTGCATTGCACTGTGGCATACTGAACTCACACAGGATGCTTCATCCCACCCTTTATGAAGTGAGCTGAAAGAGAATTAGAACAATAAACAATAAAAACAAATCCAGGTCAAAAGATTTAATTACTGACTATAGTTTCATGCAATGTATGTAACGGAAAGGAGAACCCAAAAGAATAGAGCTTGTAATCGTAGTGAAGAGATTATTTTAGGGAAATTTTTAAATAATGTCAAAAGGAAAGAGATATGAATTTGAGAAACAAATTAAAAGAGATTGGAATCATTAAAGAAATGGTAACTGTTGATCTTTGTTACAGCAGTTCAGAGTCAAAGAAGAAATAATAAGAGATTATTTATACAATTGTTGGCAGATTCAATTTTCGATTTCAAAGTGAATTTCTTTATCCTGAAATTTATGACTTTACTTCCATGAATAGTATCAGAAAGAGACACTTTTAGTACTGAAAGAACAGTCATACTTGAAATAAGCAAAGAACGTTGCAACAATTTTTTTTTTTTTCACAAACTGTGTAGGATGACATTTCTTTACAGATCCTCTTTTGAAAAAGAATGTCAATTGTACTAAACTGGGGCAAATACTTTGAAATGACTGCTGTTTTCAAATGATTATGATTACTGCTGAACAAACATATTCAGAGAAATCAAGAAATGAATCTTCTTTTTTCTTGTAAAATAATACCAAACTTGAATCAAATTCTTAGAGAAAAAAGTTAATGTAATCATTTTTCCTTTCTTATTACTATAATTTCTTTGATAGTGACAAATCATATGGAGAATAACTGACCCAAATTCAAGTTTAAAAAAATGTACATTGTTTTTTTTTAAAAAAACTTACATTTCAACCAATTTTTGAACTGGATAAATATCCATACATGGCAAGTACTATTTAAGATACATAAGTAAAGATTACCCTAGTTTGCCAATTATTGGACAGCAGTCTTTGTTAGCATGCCTTAGAAGGCACACCATTAAATAGGCTTTGACAACCACTCAAAAATACTTTTAAAGCAAGAAAGACTAAAAGCTTGTTTTGACCTTATAACTGTGTCCCTCATAGTATATATAATACCAAGGATCATGAATATAATTCAGGAGTTATTCATAAGGTCACCATGAATCAAAGCCAACTTGAAGGCAACTAACAACAACAATAAAATTGTAATAGAGTTGTTGCGGGGGGGGAAAAAGCTATTTGCTTTTTTCTTCAAGGGTACAAGTGTGAATTTTGAAATTGTCCCTAGTGGACAATGACTGGCACAGTTTTGGAGGAATTGTGCTTTTGGACAAGTATACTTTTGGTATTCAATAAAAACCTTAACTGCTTACTCTTTGATATATACTAGTAAACAGAGCAAATGTTACCTACACTCTCATAGACCCTACAGGCTGGTATAAGTTGTGAGAACAGCTATGAATGAATGAATCCTTTCTGCATAGACCAATCACATCATTCATACAGTCAATATTAGTTGTTCTTTAGTTTAGCCAAAGTATCATTTTTTCTTAATTTTTTTTTTTTATTATGTCTTCATGAACTTAATGAGTAAATAATAATAACTAATATATAGGCTATAATGCATAATTTATGTAATTTACAAAGCAATTGCCTGCAGCCTGTAAATGGTGAATTAATCAGTTCTGCATTATCACTGCAGATCAGACTATAGATATAGAAAAAATACATATACAGATTATGCAAATGTACATGTATATAGCTGTTTATTTATAAACACTGAAATAAGTCAAATCATCAGTGTGGATGCATTCCTTTTGGAATGTCTATGCCTGTCAACGTCTAACTGCTAAAAAGCTCAGCATAATCTTTTCGTTATAATAGAAACATTGGAATCATTTTATGAGTAAAACCAAGGTACTCCAAAGTTTTATTGAGATGAAAATCTTCCATTCCTAACTTCTATTATAAATGTAAATAAATAAATGACCTCATTGCCATGGAGTCAGTTCTAACTCCTGGTGACTTTTGTGTACAGACTAGAACTTCTCCATAGGAATTTCAAGGATTTGACCTTCAACAAGTGTACCTCCAGGACTTTCTTCCTAGGCATCTCTAGTGGGTCAGATCTGCCAAACTTTCTATTTGCATTTTAGCACTTAACCATTAGTGCCATCCAGGAACCTAAGGCATTTGACTGCTAACCAGAAGTCTGGCAGTTCCTACCCTCCACCCACTGTTCAGAAGGAAGGTTGTGCAATCTACTTCTGTAGTAATACTGCCAGGGAAAGCCAAGGAGGGGTCACTATGAGTCGGATCCAACTCAAGGAAATGAGTTTTTGTGAGTTTTGGGACTCTTAACTCTTATTACGTTGTTGTTATGTTGTTATGTTCCATCAAGCCAACCCAACTCATAGAGACCTCTCCTTGGGTTTCCAAGGTAGTATCACTA
>NW_006921735.1:3299272-3328767 GCF_000298275.1 Orycteropus afer afer
AAGTAGATTGCCCCATCTTCCTTCCGAGGAGGGGCTGGTGGGTTTGAACCGCCAGCCTTCTGGTTAGCAGTCAAGTGCCTTAGGCACTATGCTACCAGAGCTCCTACTCCTGTTATAGAAAATTAAATTTACTCATTTGATGAAACTTCCATCATCCTCATTCAATCCCTGGGAAAAAAGTAAAACAAAAAGGACTTCCTAATATTCATTTATAATATCTTGGCTTTAGTTTGAGGCTTAGAGTATTGAGCTCAGCAATTAGTGTTGACCTGATGATAACCAGTTCAGTGTGTATGATCTAAAACCTCCCCTTTTATAGATGAATGTTCCCTGAACAATGGAGGCTGTAGCAACCACTGTTCTGTTGTTCCTGGAAGAGGCATTGTGTGTTCCTGCCCTGAAGGACTTCACCTCAAGAAAGACAATAAAACATGTGAAATTGTGGATTACTGTAGTAGGCATCTCAAATGCAGTCAAGTTTGTGAGCAGCACAAGCACACAGTCAAATGTTCGTGTTACGAAGGGTGGAAGCTGGATGTGGATGGTGAAAGTTGCACAAGTGTTGGTAAGTAGATGTTTTGAATGTCTTGTTCTAAGTAAGAATAAGTCTTTAGAAAAGAAAAATAAAAGCACCTTCAGGAAATTTATAAAAGCATTCAACTAATTGTCAATTAGTTTATTCAACTTACTTGAATATGATGTGTCATTTTTAGATCTATTTTAAAAAGTATTGGAGAGAAAAGATTGCCACAGTCTTTACCATTACCATCCTTCAAATTGCTCTCTTCAGATTATTTTTTGCCTTAAGTATATTCTCATCAGTTCACTCCCTTGGTGCTTCATATCTTATGCTCTAAAGCATTTATTTCTCTTTGCAAATATTTTAGAAACTTCTAAAGCCTGGACCTGCCCACAGACTTCCAATTATTACTTCTAATACTCTAGAAAATAACTCCTTGAACTGTGTTTGCCCATTTTCTAATTATGTTTAAAAAAGTATTCTGTTGATTCTCTGAGGTGTTATTGGACAGTGGGAAAAGATAATGAGAGTATGGAAATCTAACAGATTTAAATTCTAATCCTGCGTCAGGAACACATTAAGTATAAAACCCTAGACTGGTTTCATAACAGTTCTTGAGCCTCAGTTTTCTCATCTGTTAAAGAACAATGTCTATTATAACAATCTTTCCTTTTCAGAATGCTATAGAATAACATGAAACACTTGTTACTGTACATCCCACCCACCAGGCGCTTGAGGAATGATGATCTCTTATTATCTTCTGAAGGTTCTTAGAGGGCCATGGATAGAATTGAAGGTCTCTATGAACTCTTTTGAGGAAAATATTATACTTTTACTTCTTTGACCTCAAAGTGAAATAGCATTTCTTTCTATTGTGAATGTAGGACACACAAAACATTAGCAATAACTATGATTTTGTGTCCAATAGAATAATATAATTCATATCACATTAAACTTTTTGTAGATATCTCACAGTATCACCTATGTGATTTCAAAAATGGGAGTCTTTAGGCCTAATGCTAAATCTTATCTAATGCATTACTAAAGAAACATATTTTACAATATCCAATTTTTTGGAACTTTTTTTTTTTAAGTTTGGCGGAATTTTTGCAGAAAAAATTAATTTTCCATTCAAAAATTTATATACATTTTGTTTCTTGGCACTGGATACAGTCCTTGCAATGTTACAGCACTCTTCCCTCTTCCTCCCTGGGTCCATTTTTTCCATTTATCCTTCCTGCTGCTACCCTCTTAGTCTCATACAGCTGATTGTCTCGTATGGTTGAGGAACATGTTCCTCCCCGGTGTTATTATTCACTTTACAGGACTATCTATGATTTCACTGGAAGTTGATCCCCACTGGTGGATTCATTTCCAGGCTTGAAGAGTTTCTAAGGGCCACAGTCTTGGGGATTCCACCAGCCTCTATCAGACCAGTAAATGTAGCCTTTTTTCATTACTTTGAATTTTGTTCTACCCTTTTTTTTCCCCTCACTGTCTTTCCTGGACCTTCTATTGTGATCCTGATCAGAGTAGTTGGTAGTGGTAGCCAGGCACTACTTGCTTCTTATGTTCTCATGCTACTGGCATGCGTGCCAAAGGGACAGGGAGGCCACATCTTCTGACCTCCTCTAACCCCACAAGAGGAAGACAGAATCAACATCAATAGCCCAAGGCCTGTTCCTGAGAGGCCAGACATGCTGCTTACCTCCTGCCCTTTCACCAACCATTCTTCCTGCAGCACCCACCAACTCTTTGCTGGGTTCGATAATTTGCTGCAGTGGCTACACAAAACCACAGATTATGGATTTTTTTAGAGAAGCAACAGGCTACAATTCAAGTTCAGGAACACGCTCAGTCTCTCTCAGCCCACAGTCTCTCAGCTGACAGTCTCATCTCTCCCTCAGCAGTGTGTGTCTCTCGGGTCTCTCTCTCTCAGCAATGCATGTCTCTTACATCTCTCAGCCAGCAGTGAGAGATCCCTTCTGCCTCTGGGAGGACTCCTTTTGAGCCTGGCAGAGTGGCCAAACTAACCAATCCCAACATCAGGATTCTGTATACCTGAGAGCGAGCAAACTTCTCAGAAAATTGCTTTGTGCTGCTTCCAAAAGAAATACCCCAGGTGGTTAACTTTAATACTTAGGAGCTACTCAGTTGCTCACAGCCAATTCCACCATAGAGTTTAAAAAGACTTATGGCTAGAAAAGCTACACTATTTAATTTATTATACTGCATGGGGGAGCTCTGGTAGCATAGTGCCTAAGGCACTTGACTGCTCACCAGAAGGCTGGCGGTTCATACCCACCAGCCACTCCTCAGAAGGAAGGTTGGGCAATCCTACTTCTGTAGTGATACTGCCTCGGAAATCCAAGGAGGGGTCGCTATGAGTCGGGGCTGACTCCACGGCAAACAACAACAACTTACTGCATGGAGGCTGTAGTTGATGTGGTCCATAAGTTCTTTGGACTAATTGTTCCCTTGAATCTTTGATTTTCTTCACCCTTCTTTTCTTTGGACTGGTGTGTGTGTGGGGGGGGGAGAGATGAATAGTTGCATCTTAGGTGGTGGCTTGCAAGCTCTCAAGCCCCTACTTAAGTTTGTTTTTCTTTTTTTTTTTGGAGAACTGTATTCCAACCTATTTGATTTTTTTTTTTTTTTCAGAACCTAAGTATACATTTCTTTAACTGATTTATACTTTTTAATACTTTGTAAGAAAATTTCCACAGGTTTCATCAGACTGCTAAGTGGCTCTCATCCTAAATCATCTTCATTTTGTTTCTTCTATTTAGATTATACTTTCCTTTTTTCAACTATAAATATTCAGGATATTATGTGAGACCTAGCTCAAATCTTTCTTCTTAATGAAGTCTCCTTCCAAATACTCTTATACTACATTTATTTCTTCTTTCTGTCTAGATATATGTTTCCTGTCAATATGTGTTTACATTTTAATTTGCTATTTTTTATTCGTATTTATCATCTTTTATTCCTTATATCATCAGTGAAATAATATGCATCTTGAAGTCAGAACACAAGTTGTAGATTTTATTTTATTGTTTATGTAATATCTATATCAATCTGGGAAAATGATCTATAATCAGTGAGCATTATATTTTTTGCAAGCAATGTTAAATTTTGCTTTTTGTTTGGTAGTTATTTGTATGTGTGTTTACCAGCCATTAAAAATTGAGTGTTAAAGAGATAAATTCAGTACATATGAATTCCACTCATTCTTTTCCAAGATTCATAGAGCAAATTGTCCTGAGAGACTGAAAAAAATAGTTTGTTTTGATGATCAAAATAATTTTATTCACATATCTGTTTAGAAGGAAACAACAGATCAATTTTGACCTTATATGTATTTACAATCATATTTTACATGAGAATTTCGCTTTAGACCTGTTTTATGGATACAGATGAGAAAAAAAATTGACTTGTTTGGAATGGTTTTGCACTCCAGGATAGTTAACAACAATTTGTAGTCAATATTGCAATATTGGAATAAGTAATCAATTTCAGTGATAATTCAGTGATAATTCTGCTAATGGAATTGGCTCATTCTACTTCAAGCTCCACCAGCCACTCCCCGGAAGGAAGGTTGGGCAATCCTACTTCCGTAGTGATACTGCCTCGGAAACCCAAGGAGGGGTCGCTATGGGTCGGGTCCGACTCCACGGCAATGGTTGCATTTTTTTTTTTTTTTGTACTTCAAGCTCAGAATGAAACTCTAACAGTATCATATCATTTCTCCCTGTTAATGTTACTATATTTCACATGTGGATTTTTAATTTTTTTTGCAATATGAAAGTTAAGCAAGGGAAGATGAAATGAAGCATGGGAGATCAAAGGGCAGCATTTGAACAGTGAGAAAGTTAGGCAGGTGAGATAGGAAGGGAATAGGGAATGGAAAATCCCAGGGAGGAGGTTAGAGCAGAGCTGTTACATGGTAGGGATTGTAATCAGTGACGTAAAACAATATGTATATGAATTGTTGAATGTAAAACAAATCTGCTTTGTAAAATTAAAATAAGTTTTTAAATAGTGAAGGAAGGGTATATTTTATCTCTTAGAATTAATGTGAAGCTTTTCCTACATGAAGAATTTAACACGAAACAGTCTACCAAATGAGAGTGTCAGCCTTTATATAGTATTTTCATATATATTATATATAGATAGGCTTTGTTTTGATATTGAAAATTATTATTTGATCTAAACCATTTTTTAATATATTAAAAAGGCTTTATTTTATATTTGAATCACTTCTTCTCTTTTGGGAAAACCTATACAGATTCACACTGCAATAAAAATAAATTGACTAATGATTATTGTATTTAAAAATAAAATTTCTTTGTTTGCTCTTTTATTTATTTTCCCCATTATTCTTAAGTTGCTTTCCTCTTCTTAAATTGTGCCTTTTCTATTAAATCCTTTGCCTGTGCTTATGCTTCTTGATATTTAAAATAAAGAAATAAAGAGGAATAGCAGTCTTTATGCTTCCAACTAGAGCCATGCCTCCCTTATTCTCTTTTGCCTTGAATTATCCTATCCAGTTCTCTCATATTTTATTTCTCTACTCTTTCTTTCCTGAATACTTTACAATCTGACTTTCCCTGAATCTCTGAATTGATTTTATTTTCTTCAAGTTTGGTCCTAATATCTTACTAATTGAAACAAAAACAAATGACCTTCCTTAAATACTACTTCTTTGATCTTTATTTTTATTTAACATAGCTTATAAATCTGATTTTTCTTGCATATCTCAATATTTTATCAGTTACTTCCATGTTTTTTCTTTAATTAAGAATTTATTAATCATCTTCTCCTGATGTATCAGTTTCTTTTTTGTATGGACACACAGAATATTGCTTTTGATTGTATTTGCTTTTTTTTTTTCTAAGCTGTTGGAAAGAACGTTATAGGATCGATTTTTTTTTCATAACCTGAATTCAGGTTAATTTTCTCACCACTATTTTTATTTGTTCCTATTCTCTCTCTTTTTTTCTTTTTTACTTTTAGATATTTAAATTGTATTTATTTTTCATTTACATCATTCCATTAGGAGAGATTGTGGATATAAACATAAACATGCATCACATAATGATCAGCTTTCATTACACTGTGCGCATTGCCCAAACCTTAGTTTTCATGACTATGTATAATGTACTGTCGTCGAGTCAGATCTGACTCCTAAGGACCCCTCCTTGGGTTTCCAAGGCAGTATCACTATGGAAGTTGATTGTCCAATCTTCCTTCCAAGGAGTGGCTGATAGGTTTGAACTGCCAGCCTTCTGGTTAGCAGTCAAATCCCTTAGGCACTATGCCAACAGAGCTCCTTTTACTATGTGTGTTGTTATGTGCTGTGGAGTCAGATGCGACTCATAGCGACCTCTCCTTGGTTTTCTGAGGTGGTATCATTATGGAAGTAGATTGCCCAACCTTCCTTCTGAAGAGTGGCTGGTGGGTTTGAACTTACAGCCTTCTGGTTAGCAGTCAAGTGTCTTAGGCACTATGCTACCAATCCCTTGAAAAACTCCTTTTCACTCTAAGAGCTTCCGCTATCACTTCAAAACTGATTGCAGTGAACTTAATATCTTCAGCCGCTCCCTCTTTCCTATCTCATTCTACTTTGCCAATTATCACCAGAGTGGTTCATTACATCACTTGGCTAAAATGATAGTCTTCCTTTTCTTGTAAGTGGTTTGAATTTTCTCCTACTCTTCTAAGCTTGCAAGCTCAATTTAGCCATAACATTTCCAGTTCTTTGCTGCCTTCTCTCACCATGTCTTAATTTATTTTTCAATGTTGCTTGAATATAGTTTTCCTCTACTAGCAATTCAGTTCATCTGCACCACAGTACGTGTTCTAAGATGATATTGTTATTTTCTGGTTTCTTTAGTTTCTGAGAATATTAAAACTTGAAGGAATATAATATTTTTGTTGGCAAAACAGAGAAGAAAATCTAGATATAGAAAATATGAATTAATGGAATGGCATCAGGTATATGGTGTAGAATCAAGTGATGATAAGCAGATGGTCTACCTTGGGGAGGAAAACAAGATAAAAGGGATGAAATCAGGGAATGAAGCTGTGGGGAACTTATAATTTGTCTATCAATTCCTTTATTTATCTTAATTACACTTCTATAAATCAGTCTCTATTATCCATGATTTTAAAGTAGCAATCATTGAATAAACCTTGTTAAAAATTAGATTGTGTCCCCCAATAACATGCTGTAAATTCTGTCATTATGTCTGTGGTTACAATCCCATTTAAGAATGGTTGTCTTTGCTATGTTAATGAGGCAGGATTAGTTAGAATGTGTCTTAAGTTAATAACTTTTGAGATATGTTGTTGTTGTTGTTGTTGTTATGTGCCATCGAGTTGGACCAGACTCATAGGGTTTCTGAAGCGGTATCACTACAGAAGTAGATTACCCAACCTTCCTTCTGAGGAGTGGCTGGTGGGTTTGAACCACCAGCCTTCTGGTTAGCAGTCAAGTCCCTTAGGCATTACGCTATAAAGGAGATTAAACATGCAAGCAAAAGAAGCAAAAAGTGGTATATAGAGAGATGCTAAATCACATGAAAATTGCCCAGGAGCTGAAGCTCAAAGAGATAAGGATGTTCCTCCAGCATGGACAGAAAAAGACTTGCCCTAGAGCTGGCACCCTGAATTCAGACTTTTAGCCTCCTAATCTATGAAAAACTAAATTTCTATGTGTCAGATCCCCCCACTGGTGGTATTTTTGCTATAGAAGAACTACATAACTAAGACAAACATCAAATCCCTCAGCTGCTCTTCAAAGCCCTCTCTATTTTTGCTCTTATTATCTCTTTAACCAAGTGATTTATCATCTTCCACTGTGGTCTCCACTCCAGCAACATTATTACTATTACAGACGTTAGAAAGTATTGTAAATAGTGTTCAAGAATGTATAGATACATTCACATATATTACTTCATTTTACCCTCTCTTCCATATTCTCCATTCACTCTCATCTATTATCTTCTATTATGATAGTATCATCCATATTATCCCTGAAAATTTTAATTCATACTCTCTTTAAAAGACCCTCCTCTATGAATCATTTCTTTAGTTTAGTTATGATAATGTTACTCATAGCTACTATTTATCAAGCACCTAAAATTTGATAGGAAAATTCATTTGTCACTCACAAGAAACTTGTTAGATATTATTAATACTCTCATTTTATAGCTATTGAAACTAAGACCCAGAAATTTTTTTTTTTCATTTCCCCAGGACTTGTAGTTAGAGAAGTTAGAGCAAGATTTTGAACTTTATTCCTATTGATTCCAAGTTGGGAGCTTTTACGTGTCATCACTCTTTGCTGTGTGTCCCCACATTCCCATAATGCCTTTGAATTGCCTTTGTGTCATGAGCTCATTCCTATCACCACTTGTACCCAAACTTTATTGAAAGATGATATTGAGTCAGATTATATTATAATCCCTAAAATGAAACACAGACAAATTACCCAGCAAATGCTTGTTCAATACAAAAGCTTTCTCTATTTTCTGTGATTGGCACCTCCCTTAGTTACTTAGTTCTGCCCTAACAACAACACAACAAGAAAAATACAACAACTGAGTATCTTTAAAGAAGAGAAATGTATTTTCTGACAGTTCTGGGGCTAAAAATTCAAATGAGAGTCCACATTGATCCTTCTGTGTGCCTCTTCCCTAGTTTCTGATGATTGCTGGCAATCATTAGTGTTCCTTTGCTGCTTATAGATGCATCTCCTTTGTTGTTACACCTAATTACTTTGTTGTCTCCACTTGTGCCTATGTCTCAATGTCTATACTCGCCTTTTTAAGACACCAGCCCAAAAGTTTAGAGATCACCATGCTCTGCGTGTTTTGTTCTGCTGTGAATAGGGTTGCGATGAGTCAGAGACCCTACCACCACCACCACCATGTTCTGATATGACCTTATTAACATAACAAAAGGAAAAGCTTATTTCTAAATAGGATCACATTCACAGATACAGGGATTAGGGCTTTGATATATAATTTTTAGGGACCTCCTAAAATATATATTCTTTTAAAAAAGATTTTTAAAATATATTTTTTGGGGACACAGTTCAATCCGTAATAGATCCTTTTCCTTTTCTTCAACTAATCTTTTACTGATTGCCTGGTTCTTTCTCCTCTCTCTGCCTCCATCTCTCTCACACGTGCTCAAGCTTTCCTTTTCTATTGCTCACTTGCTCAGTTTTGGTCACCACACCCCATGGGTTGAGTTTATTACATTCCTCATTTCTGAGCATAGTGTTGTGATTTTTATTGTTGTTGTTTTTGTTAGGTGCCACTGAGTCAGCTCTGACTCATAGTGACCCTATGTACAACAGAACAAAACACTTCCTGGTCCTGCACCATCCTTACAATCTTTGTTATGCTTGAGCCCATCCTTGCTGCCACTGTATCAGTCAAGCTTCCCATTTTTTACTGTCCCTCTACTTTACCAAGCATGGTATTCTTCTCTAGGGAATGATCCCTTCTGACAACATGACCGAAGAAGGTGAGATGAAGTCTAGCCATTCTCACATATAAGAAGCATTCCAATTGTACTTCTTACAAGACAGATGTGTTGTTGGTTCCTTGAGTAGTTCACGGTACTTTTGGTATTCTTCTCCATCACCACAGTTCATATGCATCAATTCTGTGATCTTCCTTATTCCTTTCACATACACATAAGCTATTGAATATACTATGGCTTGAGTCAGGTGCACCTTAGTCTTCAAAGTGAACCTTTGCTCTTTAATACTTCAAAGAGGTCTTTTGCAGCAGATTTGCCCAGTGCAATACAGAGTTTGATTTTTTGACTGCTGCTTCTGTGGGTGTTGTTTGTGGAGCCAAGTAATATGAAACCCCTAATGATTTCAATCTTTTCTCTATTTGTCATGATGTTGCTTACTGTTTCAGGTTTTTTTTTTTCCTGTTTTCTGTTTCAGGATTTTTGTTTTCTTTATGTTCTCCTTACCACAGGTTATTATTAAGCCTTCTTCTAAACTTGATGCTGCATTCTTTTTCATGTAGTCCAGCTTCATGGATTGTTTGCTAAGCATACAGATGGAATAAGTATACTGAAAGGATATAACCCTGACATACAAGTTTCCTGATTTTAAACCTTTTGATGTCCCCTCATTCCATTCAAATTGCTGCCTTTATTTCATAGATTAATTTTAGTTGTATGAACTAAGCTTTAGACATTGAAAATATCTTTTCCTATTCAGTCACTAATCTATTCAGCTCCTTCATTGTTACCTTTGCTGAACAATCCTTCCAAATATTTATTTTTTTTCCCATATCCCTTGCTGAACTTTATTGCTTTGCTTACTTCTTCTTCTCTTAATGATTTTTATCTCCCCTACACTTAGGTCTTCTGGGCTAAATATTTATTTTTTATTTTTATAATTAATCATTTACTTATTTATGAAATCACATATATTTATTAAATATAATTTTATTAAGAGTCACTGGACTAAGTCCTTAATATACAAAGATGTTTTGCTAAATTCCTTATACCTCTCTCTGTCCCTCTCTCTGTCTCTCTTTCTCTAGCTCTCTGTTTGTCTTTCTCTCCTCCTTCTGATCTTTGTCTTTCTCTCAAACACACAAGTAATTCAGATTTTCACCACTAACTAATGAAAAGAATAGGTGAGTAAAAAAAGAAAAAAGAAAAAAGCATCTGAAATATAAGCCAAAGCTCTGAGAAAAAATGTCCAGAGATTTTCAGGAAGTGATTAAGAGGAGAAGGAGCCCTGGTGGCTCATGGTTAATACTCTACTATTAATCAAAACACTGGGAGTTCAAACCCACCAGCCATTCCACAGAAGTAAAGAATTGGCAATTTTCTCCCAGAGAATGACAGTTCTACTCTGCCCTGTATGGCTGCTATGAGTCTGAGACTCAATAGCACACGACCGTTAAGAGGACAGCTACAAAAAATATTGAGCCTCAAGGAAAATGGGGAACTTCTGGTGACAATATCTTATAAATTCATAACTTTGAATAATACTGGGAAGTCTATCCTGTCCTCTGTTCCATACATTCTAGCACCTTTCTGCATGAACACCACAGTTCAGTAATATTTAACTATCATTCATTCCCAATATAGCTATAGCTGTGTGAATGGAGAAAAAGAAGTAATAATATTTTTTGAGCCAGAGAAATGATAGACCATTTACCACTTCATAAGTTTCTACTGTATAAGGAAATGTATCTGATGATGAAGGCAGAAAAACTCAAATAAATCCTTAAATGTAAGAACAGAAAAGACAGTAAAATCTCTGAAATAGCAAAAAAGGAAACATTGTAACTAGAATATCACTTTTTGTTTGATAATATTATATGTCTGATAAAGAATCAGGAGTTATTCACATTGAATTGCTAGTTGTAGAGTTATAATAACAATTTACCCTGAGAGGACTATAGAGGAACTCTTTGTCTTAGACAAGCCATCTACTGTTTTATAGTCTGTCCCATAAAAATCATTATGGGAACCTATCGTGAGACTAAGAAAATAAAAGAAAGGAGAATTTTACAGAGAATTGTAACCTTCTGAGGACTTTTAAAATGAAGCTTGTAGATGTACTATATGTGAAAATATAATAGTCATCACTATAAAAATGGGAAATTATAATCCTTTTGGTTTTGCACGTAAGCTACCTTTTGTAATACACTTAACACAGAAAAGTTCAAGCCACTTGTATATTAAGAGCATGTTGTACTGATTTGGATTGCTGAATTAAATGACTAATGATAAGAATTAGTATACTGGAAATATTGTTCAAAGACTTTGAAAAGGTATGGCTAATTCACCTTCATTAATATCATTAAAAATGAAGTTTGACCTCAAAACAAGTTAATATGGTTAAGTCAAAATTAAAACAAACCAAAAAATTATTATCTGCAGATATTTTATACAGTGTTTCTTTTGAACTAACATAAAAAACATTATAGATTCTAAAATCCAGGTTTTACAATTTCCCACTAGTTTATGAAATGGCATTTTAGTCATTATTTTTTATGTCTTCAAAGGAGAAATAATAATAAGATGATAGAAATCCTGAAAGTAGAAACATTTGGAAAAGTTACCGAGACTCAAAGTTGAAGTATGAAATAATTTGAAAATTTACACTTTGATCTTTGGTAAACTAGCTTATCATAGTTAAACATTTTCAAATAAATATTTATCAAACACCTATTTTCTCAACACAACTGGACTATAGTTAATAAAAGAACTTGAAAAGCCTTTTAACAGTTTTAATAAAATAGTTGGTGTAAAGGTCAGTATGAACATGTCTGTCTGTGTGCATTATGTATACCTGTGCCTCAAACTTCCAGTCAGTCCTAAGATTGCTAAGGAATGAGGCATGTATATCCACTGGTATCAACTATCCCCTTGGGTGCTATGTTCATCTGTGACTGAGCTGGATACATGAAACACTTACATGGTGTAGGCAAAATGAAAGTCCTTATTATTATTAATAGAAAGCAAACTGTAAATAATAACAATCCATTCTTAAGAGGAGAATCATTTCCCCTTCCCCAGATTACCCATTCCATTCTTTTGTAACTAGTCAGATGCACTGTGGTTCAGGTCAGATGTCATCGCTGCCTCTGCCTACCACCACACCTGCATGGTTCCTGAGGTTTCTGCTCTGTCACTGGGCCTGCTGGCTCCTGCCATGCTACATGGGCCTGCAAGGCTCTCTTGCCACCATGCTGGGGATGGCGGTCAGTGGGGCACACTCAGGCTTCTCTGCTCAGCACGAGCAAGTGTGACATCTCTCTTAGCTCTATGGGTAGCTGCCACTGTAGGGAGACCCATGCATAGGATGATCTGAGACAGCCCCTGAACAGGACACACTCAGGCCTCTGCCCTGCAGGGGCAAGTGTTACAGCTTTTTTAGCTCCATTGGCAAGCCTCCAGCCTGAAGGTGTTCAGCTCTTGTTCCATGGCCACTGCAGTTGCCTCACCCTATGACCCAGCAAGCTCACCACTGCCATCTCTCACAGTCTTCAGTGTTAAAGCTCTCTCTTCTGGGTCTAGGAGGTTCTCAGGGCAGGGAATCTGGGTTCTTGATCCAAAGGACTGCTCCACTCCAGACTCTTCTTTATGGCAGTGAGCTTTCCCCTGAATCTCTGGGTCACTGGCCTTTGTGTAAGGACACCTTTTGTAAATTTTAATGCATGGCCCTCCCACCACAGCCACAAATGACCCTTGGTGGACTGCAAGTCACTCAACATGCATAGTAAACTGATCAATCCATTGCAAGACTATATCTCCACAAATTATTTTTGGAGAGTTAGAAGACCATGCTTAGAAAGGCCATACAAAAGCAATTCCCTGAACCATAAAGTTATTGTTCAGAGACAAGAAAATTTCTTTTAACATTTTTTACATTACCATAAAATTTTTCAAACTTTTGTAAAGTATATTGAAAAATATATTCACAGCTCATATTTTTTTTAAAATGTTGAGAATGTATTATTGATTCTTTAAATAATTTTCTAAAAGTAGTGAAATATCCTGGGCCATCTTCTCGTCTATCTTTACACATCCTTTCTGAACGTTCTCAATCATCATCTATACACTATTAACTTTTTATAATGTATATTTTTCCGTGTAAATCATTTTAATTTTTCTATTTAAGATATTTTCATTTTAAAACCCATTAATATTTACTAAATATTTTATATTTGTATTATTAAATATTAACTTTCTATTTTGGTTCTTGATTTAAAATCTTGCTTTAGAGACTCTGAGAGTTTTCTATTTTATACATTTAAATTTCTGCTTTTTCTATTTAATATCTGTGGAATTTATTTTCCCTTCAGTGGAGCTTTGTTATCCTATTAAATAAAAGTATTATTCTTATAAATTCAATTAATTTTAGATTTTCTTTTCTATTTCAATGATATATGTTCTAGGTTTTCCCACTTAGTTGATTAGAACCACTGTACTAACCCTTTTGACTAACCAACAAGAGGAAAGAGAGTCCTCAGGAGAGAAAAGAGGACTATCTAGAGCATTTTGGTCATTTTATTATTTTGTACACCAAGTGGGTAAAGCGAGGCATGATGGTTAGATGCATGTATATGTTTGTGATTATGTTTCAAACCAAATTGTTACTGGTGATTACCTTTGGGAAGTGGTGTGCAGGGAATGATGATGAACAATTTGCTTTTTAATTTATACCATACCAAAAAAATCAAACTCACTGCCATGGAATCGGATCTGATTCATAGCGACCCCTCCTTGGGTTTCTGAGCCAGTATCACTACAGAAGTAGATTCCCCAGCCTTCCTTCCAAGGAGTGGCTGGTGGGTTTGAACCACCAGCCTTCTGGTGAGCAGTCAAGTGCCTTAGGCACGAAGCTACCAGAGATTCCATTAGTATATTTAAAAAAAAAAAAAAACTTCAAATATAGTTTTAATAAATCAAAATACCTAAGAAAAATTTATTTTTTAAAAAAACAGAAAATCTAATGAAACATAATTCTGTTTGTATTTCTTCCTCCATTTCCAGAGATAGACACTTTTGTGAGATTGGAATATCTGTTCTATACATATTACTATAGTCTGTGTCATTAATGAACACACATTATTATTGTATGTGCTTATACATTTACACAAATGAGATACAACATGTACTTATCTTGAATTAGCCTTTCTAAACACACAAATATGTGTTTGAGATTTATTCACAATGTTTTATATAGATTTGAGTATTATCTTTTAACAGCTATATAAAAAGTTGACAGTTTTATCAGTCCTCTCTTATATCTGCCATTTAGGTTGCTTCCCAACTTTTTTTTTTCACATAAAACTCTATTGTAGTGAATGTATAATTGTGCATTGCACTTGTGCAAATATGCACAAGCTTCTTTAAATATATAGTTGTGTTGAACAATGAATTCAATATATCTGCACCTTCAGTTCAACTCTATTTTTGTGAAATATGTCTCCACAATGGTCATATAAATATATGCTACCATCGATAGTTTATGATAGCTCTTGATTCTCCAAATCAGTGATAACTCTAGGTAATATAATGGATAAAATGCATCCTACTACCCTTACTAGCTATATGTCTATTATTTACTGAACCTCCCTTTTCCTCTATTTCTTCCTTTGCAAAATGGCATTGATAATATCCCCCACTTCCTACGGCTTTATGAGTATGGCATAGGTTGGTATTTGTAAAAATTTAAGAATTAATCTGTAGTAATCACATAATTTTCAGACTGCTAAATTATTGTTCAGTATAATGGATGTGATCTTTTTTTATCTCAATTGATATTTCTCTGATTTCCATATGCTTATATGTCACGTACTTATTTCTCTGAATTACTTGTTTATATCATACCATTTGTCCAGCATGCATCTTTTGGGGTGGAGTGTAAGTCTTCTTCACATATTCACATATTAACTCTGAAAATCATATGCATCAAAAACTTATCACAGTCCACAGCTTATTTAAGTCTGCTTATAATATCTTTGTCATATAGAACATGTAAATTTTTATGTAGTAGAATATACCAAGCCTTTTATCTATGACATATATTTATGACATGTTTTAACAAATTTTTCCTACCTGGAATGTCATAGTCTCATCATTGTAGAAGTTTTATAGTTTTGCTTTTCTCATTTACACTTTTATTCCAATTAGAATTTATGTTAATATGTGGTATGAGGTAGATGTTTATTTTAACTTTCCTCCAAGTGAAGACTAAAACATTCCAGTACAGTATTTTAATTAGTCAAATCTTTCTTCACTGCTGTACAACTTCACTTTTGTCACTTACCAAGTATCCAAACATTGGTGGATGATCTTGGTTCTCTTTTTGTTGTACCAGTCTATCTGATTTCCCTAAACAAATACCACAGTATATGAAAGATCTTGATTACAGAAGATCTCAATGAATGCAAGATACAATTATAAATTAAGATATTATAGGTTTAAATATCTGAATATGACTGATCATCAGCATATTCCTGTTCCAATCAGCTTTTCTCTTTCACATTCCCTTTTAAATTTTGGGGTCTCCCAGTAAAGACCACAACAAAATGTTACTGAGATTAATATGGGGATTGTATTTATTATATAGAATAATTACATATATATATATTATATATATTATATATTATATATATAATATATATAAGCTGTTTATTTTATCTATAACTAGAATATTGCCTTTTATTTATATTTTTCTTTATTCATTCCAAAACTGTAATTTAAAACATTTTACATATTCTGTTTTATGTTTTTCCTTGATAGCCTTTAGATCTTATTGTCATTCTGAGTCATCCTTTTTTTTTTTTTTTCCCAATTACTCTAATTTTTATTGCTGGTATACAGTGTGAATATGTGTTAAACTTCTAGTTAAAAGCTCTAATGGTGTAGTGCCTAAGGCATTTGACTGCTAACCAGCCCCTCCTCGGAAGGAAGGTTTGGCAATCTGCTTCCGTAGTGATAATGCCTTGGAAACCCAAGGAGGGTTCGCTGTGAGTTGGATCCTACTGGACAGCAATGTGCCCTTTTACTTGTCAACCTTGGGCATGTCAGCCTCAGCAGCCAACAACTGAATGAAGAAGCCAGCAGCTTCAGTCAGCTGGAAACAGCGGGCAAAGCTGAAGCCCAAGGTTGAGGGGTTTTCACCCAGCCCCTAGAGCCTGACATTTTGAACTTGGCTCCAAATTGTAAGAACAAACTCCTGTTTGATAAGGCCATCCCATTTGTGGTATATTCTTGTCAGAGCAGCACTCGGTAACCAAAACACCATGGTATTTTCAGTTACCTCATATGCATGTGAAAGGTGGACAATGAATACAGAAAACCAAAGAAGTGTAGATGCTTCTGAGTTGTGGTGTTGATGAAGAATATGGAAAGGACCATGGACTGCTAAAAGAACTAACAAATTTGTCCTGTAAGAAGTGCAGCCAGAATGTTCCTTGGAAGTAAGAATGGCCAGATTCTGTCTAACCTACTTTGGTCATGTCAGAAGGGACCATTCCATGGAGAAGAATATCATGCTTGGTAAACAGGAGGGTCAAAGAAAAAGAGGAAGACCCTCAACAAGATGGAATGACACAGTGGCTGCAACAATGGGCTCATTGTATAGCATGAATGGTCTCAGGTATAGGAACAATCGTGAGGCTGGCACAGGACCAGGCAGTGTTCTGTTCTATTGAACATATGGTTGCTATGAATCAGAGATGACTTGAAGGCACCTAACAACAACAACAAGGGAAAATTATAAACCAAAGGATGGAGGACTTTCTTTGGAGCTGAAATGTCACTAGCTTCAGCACATGCTGAGAAATGCCCAGATTTCTTTTGGTGTAACATAATTCTGGTCCCTTCTGCTATGTAGTAACTCTTAGTCTTTTGAATAAGCTCTGGAATTACATAGTCATAACAATTATTAAAAAATTTATTAAGATTTTACTAACTGTTCAGGTTTTTAATTATTATTATCATTTTGTTCTGATAACTCAGTGGGTTATAAATTTTGTAAATGGAAAAAAAATAAAAAGTAAAACAAAATTGATGATCAGAGAGAATTAGTAAAATCTTCAAATTTAAACAGCTAATTGTTAGCACAACCATATCTTAAACCCATATTTTCTGACTCCAAATCAATTTCTTTTTTTTTTTTTTTTGTATAACACAGTTACCCATCTATTTATATCTGCTATGAGGGAGGTCTGGTGGCATAGTGCCTAAGGCATTTGACTACTAAACAGAAGGGTGGCAGTTCAAACCCACCAGCTACTCCTTCAAAGGAAGATTGGGCAATCTACTTCCATAGTGACACTGACTTGGAAACCCAAGGAGGGGTTTCTAAGAGTTGGTCTGACTCAACAGTAGTGAGTTTGGTTTGGTTTTGACCCACACATCTGGTGGCAGTTACAAAGACTGTGGATAGAACAGCCATACCAAGTCACTCACTACACCAGACCTAGTAAGAGCAGAGTATGAAACAAGGGCTCCTGATCCAGAATGAGCTATTAATTGTTTTAAACCAGGGCCTTGAAGCAATTTGAAAGTGTTCAGTCATGGCCAGTGGAAACAAGGGCAGTGTGTACATTGCATAGCAACCAAATGTCAGATTTTGACCCAGTAGGAAACAGACAGCGGTGTCCCACTCAAAGATGGCAGCCTACCACTTGGCAATTGGCTGCTATGTTTGATCAAGGCACTGCTGCCTGTTTCCTTCTTAGATCAAAATCTGACACATAAGAGATTTGGTTGCTATGCAACATGCACACTGTTTATGTTTCTATTGGCTATGATTGAACCATTTAGGCCCAGTTTGAAGTCCTGTTTTAAATATTGTGCATTCAACCTAACCATTTTCTTTGCTTTAAAAAACGTGAAAGTTTGGATTTTAAATAGCATGCTTATTGTTCTATTGAGAGTTGTTTGGAACTTGATATTTTGTAACTTGTGTGTGTGTGTGTGTGTGTGTGTGTTTTGTATCAGTCATATAATGTGCAAGAAACAACACAGTTGTTGTTGTTGTTGTAATGTGCCCTCAAGTCAGACCCGACTCATAGCGACCCCTCCTTGGGTTTCCGATGCGGTATCACTACAGAAATAGATTGCCCAACATTAATCGCTGTACGCAAATGGCTACCACAATATTCATTATTTTTGTTCACCGTCTGCAAGTATTCTGAGCAATTCTTGTCTTGACTGAACTCATTCTCTACAGTCAGCTGCAAGTCAAAAAAAGTGGTTCTATTGATACTGACTGGGCTCTATTCTATGACTGGACAATAACTAGCTATCAGGTAGACTAGAATAGACTTAGTTCTTCTCCACATTTCTTTGCTCAAAACACATTTATTCTAAGTGCTGGGCAGAGCTACATAACGTGGGTTCAGATCGAGTAGGTGAAAAAAATGAGTGACTGCCTCACATTAAGGCCTACTAGCCTAGTCTAGTATTCTTCTGAACCCTGGTGTTAGGTGTTGGGGATACAACAATGAACAAAACAAAAAATATATAAAATCCAGTGAGGGAGATGGATGAGAAATGAGTAAATATTTATTTTAAAACCATAATTTAAAATAAGAAATAGATTATTATAATACAGGATAATAGAGATGCTTTTTAATTAGGTATCTGGCCAGGAAAGACTTCTTTGAGGGGATGGCATTAATAAGAACAGTAACCTGGTTGCAATTACCAGCAACTCAGTTCAGATTAAGTTGAATAAATAGTATGAAGCACACTGGCTTACATATTCAAAACATGGAGGATTGAAAAGGAGGAATTAGTTTCAGGGATTGCTGAAACTAAGGATTGAATGTTCTTAGTCCACAGTTTCACCATAGGTCATCACTGCTTCATTCTATGTGACTTTGTCCTCTTCTACTACAATATAACTAACAAACTTATTCAAACTCCAAGAACATGACCACCAATAACACTGGGCTTAGAGTTCTGTGACCATAGAAGAAAAGAGAGAGACTCTTTCCCCTCAACTTGAAAACTTCTCTGTAAATTTTCAAACCCGTTAGTCTGATTGATGTCTCACATCCTGTCCTTGAGTTAATCACTGTGGACAGGAAGGCCCTGGCAGACCACAATCAGATCTGCCTAGACTGGGGGTATGACAATCAGTTTCTCCAAAGGAAAGTACAAAAGGGTGACACTAGCATGAAAACAAGGAACAGAAGTTCAAACGTCTGGTTGGTCAGTAGTCCCTTCCCAAAATATGTATTTATCAAGCAGAATTCATGCCTAGCTTATATTAGTATTTCCAGCAATAATTAATGGATGGCTTAGAGCATTCTCTGAGTGATAATATAATTTCTAGCAACTTTCAAGTACTGAAACATTCTTTCAGGTACTTAAATATACATTTTTAATCTCAAGTATGTTTTCAAAGGTTCTCTGCTTTCTCCCCACTGAGATCTGATCCAGGCTTCAAAACCAGTGGGGAATAGTATAGCTGTGAGGTTTTTTTTGGAATGTGGAAAAACAGCTTTTCACTCTGTAGCTGTGAGGCAACAACTCTCTTTTGTTGTATCTTTTTAACACAGTGTATTTATAAGTGTATGATGGGCTAAGAGCAGTAGAGCTAGGCTTGGACATCTCTTAGCAATTCCTTTGATAGTTTTGACCTTTAGATTTTCAACTGAAGCCTTGAAAAAAGTAGAAAAAAAAATCACAATTGGCCATCTTATTACAACAGCTCTTTAATCAGAATTAGGTATATGCAAATCCAAGGAACAAAAACATATTTTTACTTTATTTTCAGTTAATATACATATAAAACTAATTTTTTCAAGTGTCTATAACATTTTGAATTAAAAAGAAAGTGCTCTTTTAATGACACTGAATCATATAATAAATAATTTTTTTAAAGAAATGCATTTTTACTGTAAACAATTTATTTCATTTGCCAAAGTATATAAATATTATCATAAGCATCTTTTAAAAAGCACATTTAATTTCAGATCCTTTTGAAGCATTCATCATCTTTTCCATTCGCCATGAGATCAGAAGAATTGATCTTCATAAAAGAGACTATAGTCTACTTGTTCCTGGATTGAGAAACACAATAGCACTTGATTTTCACTTCAATCAAAGTTTACTTTATTGGACAGATGTTGTGGAAGACAGAATCTACCGGGGCAAGCTTTCTGAAAGTGGAGGTACATCTCTTTCCATTTTGATTGATTGTTTACATTTTTAACAGAAAATACAATGCATTGTAATAAAAATGAACTTGTATTAGCATCTGGTCCTTTGTTCTTTATCTGCTTCCTCAGATATGTAAAACCAGAGAAGTCAGGTATTTGTATTAGTAGAGTTGAGCCAGGGGAATAGCCAAGTTCTATGCCATCACATCAATTTTGTTCTGGGAATTGGTGGGTATATGATGAAGAAATGTATTCACAGAAAAAAAAGAAAAAAAAAAAAAAAACACTTTAATCTACACCCTTATATTGACTTTCAGGGAGTTAAAATAACTTTCTGTTGTTGTCATTGTTACCATCTCTCAGCCTAACTGAAAGAAATAATAAAGCTAATTGTTTCAAAGATAATTAATATGAACTAAATATTTTCCCATAATTTGAACTACCTTTTTCTAATTAGATCTTTTTTAACTAGCAAGATTTTGAGATTATATATGCATTTTGTTGTTGTTGTTATTTGCCATTGACTCAGACGTGACTCATAGTGA
Source organism: Orycteropus afer afer (assembly GCF_000298275.1). Taxonomy (NCBI): domain Eukaryota; kingdom Metazoa; phylum Chordata; class Mammalia; order Tubulidentata; family Orycteropodidae; genus Orycteropus; species Orycteropus afer. Next base: position 3,320,026 of record NW_006921735.1, read on the forward strand.
CCCCTCCTTGGGTTTCTGAGGTGGTATCTATATGGAAGTAGATTGCCCAACCTTCCTTCTGAGGAGTGGCTGGTGGGTTTGAACCATCAGCCTTCTAGTTAGCAGTCAAGTGCCTTAGGCACTATACTACCGGATCTTGAAAGTATTGGATCTGTTTAATATTAAGAGTACAAGGAATTTCTATCAAACCTTTAATTCCTCTGCAAATCACATTAGCAATTTTTGAAAATAGTCTGATTTAAAATACAATATAATCATGATTTGTGAATTTATGTTCTGTCTAATAAGATGGTGATTTAAAATAATAAAATTAAACCAATGGAATCAAATGGTTTGTTTAAAGTCTAATCTTTAAAATGTCTAACAAAAACCATCAGCAATGTTCTAAACTATTATGGTCCCCTAAGAAGTACTATCTGTTAGAAAAGGTGTATTAAAATGAAATTTTAAAAGAATTCTGAAAGAAATTAATAGATCTATACATATCAATGATGATGGACATTATTTTTTTTTCCCCAGATTACTTATATTTTCTTATCTTAATGTATCTTTATTAAATCTCTCAAGGTCAAGGGAGAGAGAATGTGTAATTTGGGCTTATCTTTGTTAAGGGTAAAGACAATAAAAGTTATTTTATCTGTCATTCTTGAGAAAAAAGTGGAAGCTGATTAACTGTGATGTATGTTGCTCCAGAAGTCTTTCTCGCTTTATTCTACTGTTGGTGATTAGTATTTGAATTAAATTTCAAGAAGGACGTTATTATTGTTTGCAAAAGTGCTTGTTCTATCTAAAAAGCCAGAAACAAGAAATAACTTTTTGGAAATTCCAACATGGTTATCAACTTGGCAGTTGTTTCTATATTACATTGTATTGACACTGAAAGTCCTTAAAAGATTGAAGATTTCTGGAGAAAAATTTCAGTAATTTTATATTCTAGAACTTCTTGCTTTCTTCTGTGCCAAGTAACACTTTTGAATGGTATCTCGCAAAGTTGTTATGTTTAAACAATTTGTGCTGCTTATTATAAGCGGTTCTTCCTGTTCCTTAAACAGGTCCAAGTGTTGGTTTCCCTTCCTTTGTAGGTGTCACTGCAGTCGAAGTGGTAGTGGAGCATGGCCTGGCTACCCCGGAGGGTCTGACAGTCGACTGGATAGCAGGCAACATATACTGGATAGACAGCAACCTGGACCAAATCGAAGTGGCCAAACTAGATGGTTCCCTAAGAACTACACTAATAGCCGGAGCCATGGAACACCCCAGGGCCATTGCTTTGGACCCAAGATATGGGTAAAAAACTTTGCCTTTTTCAGAAATAATACTGAAGTCAATTATCTCATTATTTAGAAGTTGAAGCATTTGATGTTTTATATGTCTATATGTAAAATCATGTCAGCAAGTTTATTACCATGAGATCGGTTATAGTATTACTTACATCAGTATGTTTAGAAGATGATGGTTCTTTCTTTCTTCTAAATATGGCCATGAGACCCTATTGGAAGCTATTCCAACTTGTTTTGAAGTAGTAATTTAGTGAACTTTCTCTGCCCTGCCAAGGAGAGCTGTAATTGTTTTTCATGGCTGCAAAACACAAGGCCAGACTTTTGTTCCAAATAGTCACAGCTGTCAACTCCCTCACTCCTCATTTATTTTATATGTACTTGGAGATAGTTTAAAAGAAAATTGAAAAAAGCTTGAGAGAGTACAATGAAAAGATGTTGAGTATTGGGAAGTTTGAAAGACAAGTGACATGACTGGAAAACAAGGTCAACTGTTGAGTAATTTAGGCTATTGCCCCATTGTTCCATTTGTGTTCCTCTGTGATGGAGCAGAAGAAAGACATTGGGTTTTGAGCCAGAAGTCCTGGGTCCCAGTTACAGTTCAGTCACTTATTCTCTGGAAGATCCTATCGAGGATATTAGTTTCCATTACATTTCAATTTCCTCTTTTGTAAATCAGAGATAATGGTATCTTCCTCATACATTCTTAGGAGATGATATATATGTGAGAGATACTATGTAACTGCTACCATAGGTGAGAATATTTTGTTATTCCTGTTAATTTTTTTCTTAGTAATTATTTTGTAAACCCAAAGACCATTGCCAAGTCTAGAATCTATGTAGATATAGATATAGATATATAAGAACCTCACATAATGTGAACAGGTTCCCATTATATATACACTAGCTGTAGGTAATACAAAGTCCAGGGAGCATAAGTAGGAGAAAAAGAGCACCAGTGAGAGAGGGAAGTGAGCCAAGAGGGTGTTTAACGAGATGCAGTCGAGGGAAAAGCCAACCTGGTGTTTAAGTGAACTTCCTGGCCACACACTCTCTGATTTTTGCTCTGGTTTATGTCCAAGATGCAGAAATCAGTAAATTAAGAAGTTTGTTAGTTTTCCTTTTTCTGAATTCAGACATAGAAATTAAAGGGGCAAGGCAGCCTGTCCAGAACAGATGTTCCAATTTTCAAGGCCATTAATGTATTAGCTTTGTTTCCCACAGCATTTTAAATGTATTTGGTAAGTTGCTAAAATTTAAAATTTGAGAAATTTTATATAAAATCATGAATTTCTGTCTTCTTTTGAAAAATATTGGCCATGATGCAGCAAAGGTCTCAGTGATGCCTGCTTCTGTTAGCTTGGATTTGTGGTTTTTGTTTATGCAGTCTGCATCCTGTAACAGCAGTTTGTTTGCACTCTGCCTGTTTTACTCATTACCTCAGTGGTCTTATTTTCAACAGTCTAACTTTGTGGTAGAAATAGACCACTGACCCTGACCCTACACTTTCCCAAAAGGTGCTAGCACTTCAGCAACAGAACTTTTCCCATAGTGCAACAGCTGCTGCTGTTTCACTTATGAGACCTCTCTGCAGCTGTAGCAGTACCTTATTTTCATAAGAAGCTTTCTGTCTAAGGGCAAAACAAGGTTTTGGAGAAAATTACAGTCTTATAATTTTTATTCCTCAATGTATGAGAAAAAGTGTGAATGCTTCCTAAATTACAAATGGCAAAAAGAGATAGTAGGATAAAAAAAAAAAAAACTGGTAGATAACAGTTTTGGAAATCTTAACCAAACAAAGCAGTAGAACTGTGATTTTATGATTCATTTTCTTCAACTTTGTACTGACAATGTATAGGATAAGCTTATTTATCTCAGTTCACTTGAGGGTGTATTCAAACTGAGAGGAGAATAAAAAAAAAAAAAAGAATCACAAAGGACACACAACCTACAAATGCTATTTAAGTGAAATTGTCACTTTTGTATATAGTGTTGCTATGAATCAGAACTAACTTGATAGCACCTAACAACAACATCAACATCACTGCATTTCTGTAATATGAAGAGATCTCCAGAAATAAAAAATAATGTGAGAGTTGAGTGTTAGTGCAAAAGGCTGGCATATGAGTAGGGAAAACCTGATAATGCTTCAGAAAGCTTCTATCTTTCCTTACAAATTGCTGCTATAAAATTATGACACTAATTAAGATAATTGCAGTGGTAATATATTTTCCTAATGCAAAAAGGTATAGAAATAACACTGGTAAAGTTTTTTCTGGGATAAGTTGACCAGAGTTCAGATGACAATCATAATCAATTCACCTCTAGGGAAGAATTGATGAGTTGACAGAGATGAATGTTATAATTTTGTAGGGTTTTTATTGCTCAAAATTATTTTAGAGAGGATCAATATGATTATGTTAAGGAGTTTATGTGAAAACTTTAAAATACAGTTCTAGCTATGTAATAACAAAAAGTAAATTTTCAAGTATTTTTAGGTTTATTTGATATTTTGATAAGAAATTCTGAGATATGTTGAAGCAATAGATATTCACAAAGCTATCTGAAAACATGGGCACAGTAAGAATGTTATATACACTCACTGAACAACAGAGCCAAAAAACTATAAGAAAAAGTAACATGAAAAAATAATTTGATTTAAACTCAGCTTACCACCTGAATGCTATGTGATAAAATAGAAAAATTAGATGTTTCTTTTTCCCAAATTATTTATGAAATGCATAAGAAAGCTGTCAGTCAACACAAGCAGGAATTCCAAAGACATTTATTTTTTTTGATGATTTTTGTTTTAGAAGAAATTCACCAATATTTGAGAGATAAAATTTATGTAAATACTATAGGCTTTCCTACTAAATGTAAGCTAACTGATGGCAAGAGTGGCTGCTTCTAAGTCTATGAATTTCTTCAAAGATAGCATATATAACTGTGTTCAGTAAATGCTTATTAAGTAAACAAATTAATGCATATGAATATATTTCTTTTTATTTATGTGCAACTTATTTGGAACACACCCACTATGATTGAATCAATTCTGACTCATAGCAACCCCGATAGGGTTTCTAACACTGTAAATATGTGCATCTGGTGGGTTTGAACCACTGAAATTTGGTTTAGCAGCTAACTGCTTTAACCACTATACCACCAGAACTCCTATTTGGAAAACATCAAACCAAAACCAATTTCACTGCCATTGAGGTGATTTTCACTCATAGAGATCCCTATTATATTTCCAAGGCTATAAATCTTTACAGAAGCAGACTGTTCTCATCTTTCTTCCATGAAGTAGCTGGTGGATTTGAACCACCAACTTTCTGGTGAGCAGCCAAATGCCTTAACCACTACAAGAGAACTCCTATTTGGAACACACAGAAACCAAAAAGGAAAAAAAAAAAGCAGGGAGGTGGTCCTATGTGTTACAAATAGCTCTTTTGTAGTGGTTAAGGCATTTGGCTGCTCACCAGAAAGTTGATGGTTCAAACTCACCAGCTATTTCACGGAAGAAAGATGAGACATGCTGCTTCTGTAAAGATTTATAGCCTTGGAAACTGTGGTAGTTCAGTTTGTATGTCAACTTGGCTGGGCCTGGTGGAGTGGCTGGGCAGCTGGTGGTAGTTATTCCCCTTGATGAGACTGGCAATCAACTCCATGGTAGGATCTACCACAAGCAGCTGAGTAGCTGCTTTTGGGATATGGTCTGCTTCCTGTATATAAGGAGAAGCCTTAGGGATAGTCTCTAGCTTATGATACCTTGAACCCTGCATGTAGCTGTGTCATTGTTCATCAGCCTGCCATGCTTTGCTGACCTTGGGACTTACGATGGACTTGAATTAGTGGCCTGCTGTGTGATTTGATAATATTGGGACTATGCCTTTTTACTTGTCAACCTTAGGCTTGGCAGCCTCAGCAGCCAACAGCTGTCTGAGTGAAGAAAAGCCTCTAGCTTCAGTTGGCTGGGGGCTGGAGGCACAGCTGAAGCCCAAGACTGAGAGGCGTTCACCCAGCCCCTAGAGCCTGGAACTTTGAACTTGGACTTAAAGCCTCCAAATTGTAAGAGAATAAACTCCTGTTTGTTACGGCCATCCCATTTGTGGTATATATCTGTCAGAGCGGCACTGGGTAACCAGAACAGAAACCCAAAGAGATATTTTAAAAAGCAAAGTACACAGTAAAGGGCAGCTAATGGGTAACAGTATAAGCATTGCTTATAGTAGCAAATGATAAGAAAGGTTTGCTACCAGTCAGTTTGCTCCTTCAGAATAGCTTAAAATAGCAGGCTGTAACATGAGCTCCATAAAACATGTTCACATTATGTGAGATTCTTACAACAATCAAGTTCTTTGTGACCTTTTTTTAGAGATGACAAAAAAAAAGGATGTTTTTAATTGACTATTTGCTTCCCCAGCATAGAATCTACTGGACTTCACTTTGCATTACAAAATATATTTGCCATCATGCCATGTTCCTGCAATGTGCAGGGTTTTTGACTAAGTCTCCCTTAGTTATTCCAAGTTGTTCAAAGATGGTAAATTGGGAACCTTAGGAAGAAGCCATTATATTTCATTCTGTTTGAAGATAGTGCACTTATTACTAAGGTGACCTGAAAGAATACACGAATCCCTTCTAAATATCGAACTTATTATTAGGGAATAACAAGCATCAGAGGATGCAGAATCACAGGGTACTTTGTTCTTAAACTTCTATTGCCTCTATCCTTGTGCGTGGGGCTTTCCTGCTCTGTTACTGGTATTTAGTTCTCATTTTTCATAATAACCGGACTGTGTTATAACCATTGCAATTGTTGAAAGCAGAAATAGCATTTGTGAAGATTAATGAGACGTCTAAGTAAAATTTTAATTTTATCTGGCAATGTTCTTAAGCAAAACTGATAAAGATATCATTGGTTTTAGAAGACCTAAAGATTTTAGATAAGTATACTCTTTTTGCCAACATCATTAATTTTCACCTTCTACAGCTTGTCCTGATAGATGATAATAGCCCTTTCCTGCCTATAATGGTGCAAGTAGTTCATGGTCCATTGACTCAATTTAATCCTGATACTAACACATGAATGTAGACACAGTAGAATTGGTAGACTGTGGTATTTTTTTAAAAGCAATTTTAGCTGAATGTTTCCATATGTCCTATACAAAGGAATATTCACTCTTTGTATACTTGAGGGAATAATGCAATCATTGAAAGGCTAACATATTTTAAACATATAAAAGTAAAATAAAAGGGAAAGATGATTCTATTACAATACCAAACTGTAAAATATGTAAAGGAGTGCCCAGAATTTTATGAAACAATGATCCTTGAAATCAACTTTTGACATTGGTTGTAAGCTGTCTATGGCAGGGTTAAGAACACTTTTAGGGAAACTAAACATAGAACATGCTATTTTATAGAATGTTTTGGAAATTCTCTACCTAAATGGATAAAAGATTATGACCACAGTAACCACTGCAGAAAAATGACCTAATTCTGCTACTTTAGTGAATAAATGAAGTGATCACTTATTTTAGAATGCTACAAACTGACTCAAGCCATATTTGCATCATTATAAGCACCAATTTGGGAAGCCACAGCACATGTCTCTGATACACCCATATGAAAAGAATGTAAAATTGCGAGGCTATTGATACTTTTGTTGGGCTTGCTACAACAACAAAATTACCAGAGCGACACCAGTTTTCCCTTTGTCATAAAGGTGAAAAACAATGTTGTAGTAATCTTTTCACAATCAGTGCTGTTGTTGTTAGCTGCTTTAGAGTCTACCGTGACTCAGAGCAATGCCAAATGGGTAGAGTGGAACCACTTCATAGGATTTTCAAGGCTGTGATCTTTACAAAAGCAGATCATCTGGACTTTCCTGTCAGACACCTCTGGGTGGGTTCCAACTGCCAAAGTTTTAATAAATAATCATGCAATTAGCTGTTCGTGACACCCAGCATGTTATCTACATCAGGTGGTAGCTTATCAACAAATACATGCTACCCAAACCAAAACAAACCACACTCACTGCCATCAAGTTAATTTCAACTCAGCTACTCCCGTGGGGTTCCCAAGACTGTAAGTCTTTACAGAAACAGACGGCCTCATCTTTTATTCACAGAGCAACTGGTGGATTCCAACCACTGACCTCCTGTTTAGCAGCCAAATGTTTTAACCACTGTACCACCAGAGCTCCTTCACATGCTATCAGAACTTCCAAATTCAGTAAATTGTCAGGGATTATTTTTCCTAATCTTATTTAAACTTGTAAATCTCTACCTCCCCTTGTTTATCACCACAAAGTTTATTGATGCCCTTCTGATCTTGTTTCTATTTTAAAATTTATTTTAACATTAAGTATAAAAGAAAGCTGAAAAATATCAAACTGGTGTAAATGAAGAGATTTATGAATCCAAAAACAATTTTACGTACCCACAGTCATCAAGACGATTCCAACTCATAGCGACTCCCATTTGTTTCCAATGTGGTGAAACTTTACAGAAGTAGATTGCTCAATCTTCCTTCAATGGGATGGATGGTGGGTTTGAACTGACAGCCTTCTGATCAGCAGTCAAACACTTTAGACACTGTGCCACCAGAGCTCCAAAAATAATTTTAGAGACACATAATTCCTTTTATATTCATTGTTTTCAAGAAAGACGTTTAACTACTTAACTCATTAGACAACCACTTTATATTAATTAATTAAACTAAACTATGCTCTGTTTTCTGGCAATCTTATTTCATAAAATTCTGGGCACTTCTTTGCATATATTACTGGCAGAATTAAAGGCTGTTTTTGTTTTTGGCCAATATTTCTAGATGGTTAGTATTTTTTCATACAAATCATCTTATCTTTAAATATTAGTCTCTTCAGAATATGATTCCCAACAGTGAAAGCTTTATAAATGTCCTCTGATTTACGAATGTCATTATTAATCTTTCTCAATGACTTAATTTATTCAAATACTGGCTAATCAAACAATGAAAATTGTTTCTATGGAGGTGGTTCCACTTCCCACGAAACTAAAACTCTTCTTGTTTTCATCATAAAACAAATTTTTAGAAAGACATTCCATGCACTAACCCCAATCCTATGACCTATTGCTTTGAATAATTTGTTCATGGGTTTGAATCATGACTGCTTTATCAAGTTAATTAATCTTTGCATACATGTTGTTGTAGCATTTAAACAGCGACATTAATAATCATTCTCTCTTTCTCTTTCTCTTTCCCCTTTTCTCACTTTCTCTCTCCCTCTATCCATCCACCCTTGTATCATTAACAAATTGTGAAGATATGAAATTTGGCCTTTATTCTCTATAAATATGTGTGTGCATGTATAAACAAACATAACTCATTTCTCTGTACTAGTCCTGTATGCTAAAACTTTTACGAGTTATCTCAATGAATGATGTGCCCAAGTATGTACTGTTACTTTTTTTTTTTTTTT
>NW_006921735.1:3330422-3341410 GCF_000298275.1 Orycteropus afer afer
GTCCTGGCTCTCACTTCTTTAGGATATATACCTAGTAATGGAATGGCTGGGTCAAATGGTCTTTACAATTCCAAGTTTTTAAGGAATCACCATACTGCTTTCCACAGGGGTTGTATCATTTTACAGTCTCATCAGCAGTGTATGAGAGTCCCAATCTCTCCGCATCCTCACCAGCATTTGTTATTTTCTATCATGTTGAACTTTGCTACTAGTCCTGGGGCAAGGTGGTATCTCATTGTTTTGATTTGCATCTCTCTAATGGACAATGATTGTGAACATTCCTTCATGTGTGGCCACCTAAATATCCTCTTTGATGAAGTGTCTATTCATATTTCTGCCCATTATTAAATTGGATTATTTATGTTTTTGTTGTTGAGATATTGGAATTTTCTATAAATTCCGAGGATAAGTCCCTTGTCAGATAAATCATTGCCAAATATTTTTTTCCCAATCTGTAAGTTCTCTTTTGGAGAAGTCTTTGGAAGCACATAAAAATTTAATTTTTAGAAGGTCCCATTCATCTAGTTTTTCTTCTGCTGTTTGTGTATTTTGGGTTATGCTTGATGGTCTATTTATGCCATAGATTAGGACCCCTAAATTTGTCCCTAGTTTTTCCTTGAGGAACTCTATAGTTTTACATTTCACATGTAAGTCTTTGATCCATCTGGATTTAGTTTTTGTGTATGGTGTGAGGTACAGATCTTGTTTCATTTTTCTGCAAGTGGATATCCAGTTTTGCCAACACCATTTATTAAACAGACACTTTCTTCCTCATTTAATGGATATTTTGTCAAAGATCAGCTGACTATAGGTCGATGGATCTATTTCTAGGTTCTCAATTCTATTTCGTTGGTCTATGTGTCTTTCATTATACCAATACCAGGCAGTTTTGACTACTGTGGCTGTATAGTAAGTATTGAAATCCCGCAGTGTGAAACCTCCTACTTTGTTCTTCTTCTTCAATAGTGCTTTGCTTATCTGAGATCTCTTTCCTTTCCATACAAAGTTAGTGATTGTTTTTTCCATATTTTTAAAGGATATTGATGGGATCTGGATTGGGATTGCATTGAATGTATAGATTGCTTTGGGTAGAACTGACATTTTCACGATGTTCAATTTTCCTTTCCACAAGCATGGTATGTTCTTCCATTTATGTAGATGTTTTATGGTTTCTTGAAGTAGTGTTTTATATATTCTTTGTACAGGTCTTTTGTGTCCCTGGTAAGAATTATTCCCAAGTATTTTATTTTTTTTGGTAGCTATTGCAAATGGTATTAATCTCCTTATTTCTTTTTCAGCAATCTCTTTGCTGGAGTAGAAGAACCCAACAGATACTTGGATGTTGATCTTTTATCCTGCCACGATACTAAATCTCTTAATTAGTTCCAGTCGATTTTTGACTGAGTCTTTTGGGTTTTCTATGTATAGGATCATATCAGCAAATAGGGATAGTTTCACTTCTTCCTTACCAATTTAGATGCCTTTGATTTCCCTTTCATGCCTTATTACCCTGTCTAGGACTGCCAATACAATGTTGAATAGAAGTGATGATAGAGGGCCTTGTCTGGTTCCTGTTTGTAAGGGGAATGGTTTCAGTGTCTCTCCATTGAGAATAATGTTGGCTGTTGGTTTTCCATAGATGCCCTTTATTATGTTGAGGAATGTCCTTTCTATTCCTAGTTTGGTGAGAGTTTTGATGAAGAATGGGTGTTGGATTTTATCGAATGCCTTTTCTGCATTGATTGATATGATCATGTGATTCTTTTCCTTTGTTTTATTTATATGGTGGATGACTTTGATTGTTTTTCTAATGTTGAACCATCCTTGCATAGCAAGTATGAACCCCAGTTGCTCATAATGAATGATTTTCTTGATATGTTGTTATCTATTGGTTAAGATTTTCTTGAAGATTTTTACATCTCTATTCATGAGGGATACTGGTCTATAGTTTTCCTTTTGAGTGATGTCTTTGCCTGGTTTGGGTATCAAGGTTATGCTTGCTTCATAAAATGAATTGAGGAGGATTCCATTCTTTTCATTTTGGAATAGTTTGAGTAGGATTGGTGTCAGTTCTTCTCTGAATGTTTGGTAGAATTCTCTGGTGAAACCATCTCGGCCAGGAGTTTTTTTAGTTGGTAATTTTTTGATGACCTGTTCAATTTCTTCTTTTGTAATGAGCCTGTTCAACTTTTCCACATCAGTCTGTGTTAGTTTAGGTAAGTGATGTGTTTCTAGAAATCTGTCCATTTCTTCCAGACTTTCAAACTTGTTGTACAGTTCTTCATAGTATCCTGTTATTATCCTTCTTATTTCAGTCGGTTCTGTTGTGATGTCACCCATTTCATTTCTTATTTGTGTTATTTGTATTCTCTTACTCTTTTCCTTTTTTAAATTTTCCAGTGGTTTGTCAATTTTATTGATCTTTTCAAAAAACCAACTTCTGGTCTTGTTGATTTTTTCTATTTTCTTTCTATTGTCATTGATTTCTGCTCGGATTTTATTATTTCCTTTCTTCTGGTCACTGCTGTTTTTTCTTTCTTTTTTTTTCTAATTATTAGAGATGTTGGTTTAAAGTGTTCCTGTTATTGGTTCTCTGTTCAAAGGACTACTTTTGGTATCTCTTGTAAGGTTGGTCTGGTTTTAAAAAACTCCCTTAATATCTGCTTATGTGGAAATCTCCTGATTTTATCATCATATTAGATGGACAATTTTGCTGGTTATATAATTCTTGGCTGGAAAATTTTCTTTTTCAGGGTTTTATATATACCATCCTATTGTTTCCAGAGTAAAACAGACAGAGAGGAAGGATGTGGCCATCCACTTCTGAAAAAATTGGCCAGTGACTACTTAATAAATAGCAGTGAAAAACACTGGCTGATATATTACTGGAAAACTTTATGAATAGCCCTAAAGCACTCTCTGATGTAGTGTTGGAAGGTAAGCCACTGAGATTGGAAGATACTAAAAATACGACTGAGGAGGAGCTGCCTCCTCAAAGTAGAGTTGACCCTAATTATGTAGATGGAGTAAAGCTTTCAAGACCTTCATTTGCTGATAGGGTACAACACAAAATTGAAAGAAAAGCTGCAAGCATCCATTAATGATAGGATGTGGAATGTATGAAGTATGAATCTATGGAAATTGGAAGTTGTCAAAAATAAAATGGAACACATAACGATCAATATTTTAGGCATTAGTGAGCTGAAATGGACTTGTACTGGCCATTTTAAATCAGATAATCCTATTGTCTACTATGCTGGGAATGACAAATTGAAGGGGAATGGTATCCCATTTATCATTAAAAGTAATGTTTCAAGATCTATCCTGAAGTACAATGTTTTCAGTGTGAAGATAACATCCATATGACTACATGGAGGACCAGTTAATACTACTATTATTCAAATTTACACACCAACCACTAAAGCCAATGATGAAGGAAGTGAAGAAATTTACCACCATCTGCAGTCTGAAATTGACCAAACATGCAATCAAGATGACTGATTATTGCTGTAAAAATCAAGTAAAAGTTTATATGTGGAAGGAAACTTTCCTTGTTGATTACCTGGGAGAGAAGGGAGGGGAAAGAAAAATGCTAGATAGGTAAGAGACAGGCGTGGATTTAAATGAAGGGAAAGGCAATATACCAAAAGTCATGACCAACACAATAACACTAAGGAAAAGGAAGACACAGAGAGACACACAAGAGATATAGACAGCAAAGATAAACACTTTTATATACATAAAACTGCACTATCAGTAATAACAAACATTAATCTACAGGTGGATACATAGGTAGACAGGCTTAATGGTCAAGTGTGTCTGAGCAAAAGTGAATATATCCATGACAATGTAAGTTGGGCAGAAAATATTTCTACATATCTATGTCAATGTGCTATAAGAATGTCCGTATGTATAATAGAACTAAAGGAGCAAAGTGATGATTACTCCTTAGCCATAGTCAAATACCCTGAGGGAATGAGTTACTGGGCACACAGGCTTGGGACCATGGTTGTGGGGACATCAAACTCAATTGCAATAGCATAATACACAAAGACATTGTTCTACATCCTACTTTGAGGAGTAGCAACTGGGGTCCTAAAAGCTTGCAAGTGGCCATCTAAGATGCAACAATTGGCATCTCCTCATCCAGAGCAAAAAAGAATGGAGAAAATCAAAGACACATGGAAACAATTAGTCCAACAGACTAGTGGACTATGTTAACCTCAGCCTACATGACCATGAGACTAGAAGAACTAGATGGTGTTCTACTACCACTGTTAACCACTCAGAAAGGGATCAGTGCAGGAGATCCTGGACAGAGTGGGAGAAAAATGTTGAACAAAATTTATAACCATAAAAAAGACCAGGCATACTAGTTTGAGAGATTGGTAAAATCCCTGAGACAATGGTCCCTAGTTACGCTTTAGGCCTGGAATTGAACTCACTTCTATGGCTTCCAGCCAAACAATAGACAGGCATATAAGGTGAACATTTACACCAAGTGGGTACACGCCTTAAAACAATTAGTCTTGGGAGATCAGACCAGTATTTCCACAAGGAGATAGCTCAGAGGGCAGGAATACATAGGAAAGAAGGACAGAGGGAAAACATAACCAGAGGGAGGAAGCAGGTAAAGAACTGTTACATTATAGGATTACAGTCAATGCCATGTAATAAAATGTATATGAACTGCTGTATGGAAAATGAATTTTCTCCATAAACTTTCAACCAAATCACAATTTAGAAAATAAATAAACAAATAAAGAGCCATGGTATGGGGAGGGAAAGAAGTGATTATTACTTGTGATTGGAATGTGAAAGTTGGAAACAGATGAATCATTGGTAGTTGGAAAATATGTCCATGGTGAGAGAAATCATGCCAGAGATCACATGATAAGCTTGCAAGACCAATGACTTATTCATTGCTATTAACTTTTCAACAACATAAAGGATGGCTGCATAGGTGGACCTTGCCAGATGGAATACCCAGGAATCACATCAAAACTATCTGTAGAAAGAGACATAGGAGAAGCTCAATATTTTCGTCAAAACAAGGCCATGACATGGCTGTGGAATAGACCGTCAATTGCACATATGCAAGTTTAAGTTGAACCTGAAGAAAATTATTACAAGTCATTGAGAACAAAGTACAACCTTATATTCCACCTGACTTTAGAGACCATCTGAAGAATCAATTTGATGCATTGAACACCAATAACCAAAAAACAGATGATACATGGGATGACATCAAGATGATCATACATGAAGAAAGCAAACAGTCATTATAAGACAGGAGAGGAAGAACAAAACAAAATGGATGTCAGAAGAGACTCTGAAACTTGCTCTTTGAGGCAGAGTAGTTAAAGAAAGTGGAAGAAATGATGAGATAAAAGAATTGAACAGAACATCTCAAAAGGCAACTCTAAAAGACAAAATCAATTCTTAGAGTTAGCAAACCAAAAGGGAGGAACACATTCAGCATTTCTCAAGATGAAGGAACTAAGAAAAATTGCAAGCCTTGAGTTGCAATATTGAAGGATGCTATGGTAGCATAGTGCCTAAGGCATTTTTGACTGCTAATCAGAAGGCTGGCGGTTCAAACCCACCAGCCACTCCTTGGAAGGAAGGTTGGGCAGTCTACTTTCTTAGTGATACAGCCTGGGAAACCCAAGGAGGGGTCGCTATGAGTTGGGTCCGACTTGATGACACATAACAGCAACAGCAACATAATTCAAGCTGGATTCAGAAGAGAATGTGTAATGAAGGATATCATTGCTGATGTCAAATGGATTTTGCCTGAAAGCAAAGAATACCAGAAAGATGTTTACCCATATTGTAATGACTATACAAAGACATTTGACTGTGTGCATCATAACAGATTATGGATAGCATTGCAAATAATGGGAATTACAGAACACTTAACTGGTCTGATGAGGGATTTGTACACAGGTGAAGAGGCTGGTGTTTGAATGAGGGTATGCTGCATGATTTAAAAGCAACAAGAGTGTGCATCAGGGTTGTATTCCTTCACCATACTTATTCAATCTATATACTGAGGAAATAATCCCAGAAGCTGGACTCTATGAAGGTGAACACATGCATCAGTTTTGGAGGAAGACATAATAACAACCTGTGATATGCAGATGACACAATCTTGTTTGCTGAAAATAAAGATGCCTTGTGGCTAAGGCATTTGACTGCTAACCAGAAGGTTTGCAGTTCAAACCCACCATCCACTCTGCAGAAGGAAGACTGGGCAATCTACTTCCATAAAGATTTACCACCTCAGAAACCCATAGGGGGTTGCTGTGAGTCACAATCCACTAAATAGCAATGAATTTGATTTTGTTTGTTTGTTTGTTTTGAAGGGAGGGTGTTGAAGCACTTACTGATGAAGACGAATGACTTTAGTCTTCAATATGGATTACATCTCAACACAA
This sequence comes from Orycteropus afer afer, assembly GCF_000298275.1. Taxonomy (NCBI): domain Eukaryota; kingdom Metazoa; phylum Chordata; class Mammalia; order Tubulidentata; family Orycteropodidae; genus Orycteropus; species Orycteropus afer. The sequence goes on from NW_006921735.1 coordinate 3,336,863, forward strand.
GGAAAACAAAAGCCTCACAGCTGGACCAATAAACAGCATTACAATAAATAGAGGAAAGATTGAAGTTGTCAAGGATTGCATTTTTTTTGTATCCACAGTCAACATCCATGGAAGCAGCAGTCAAGACTTCAGGCATGGTATTGCGCTGGGTGAATCTGCTGCAAAAGACCTCTTTAAAGTGTTGAAGAGCAAAGATGTCACTTGGAGGACTATGGTGTGCCCAATCCAAGCAGGTAAAAGCTGGACAATGAGTGAGGAAGACCAAAGAAGAGATGATATTTTTGAATTACAGTGTTGGTGAAAAATCCTGGAAATACCCTTGAGTGTCAGAATAATGAACAAATATGTCCTGAATGAAGTGCAGAAGGAATGCCAGACTTTGTCTTACCTATTTTGGTCATATTGTAGAGACCTTTCTCTGGAGAATGATATCATGCTTGGTAAAGTAGAGGGTCAGCAAAAAAGGAAAGATCCTCCCCAAGACAGATAAACACAGTGGCTGCAACTATGGGCTCAAGTATAACAAGGAAGGTGAGGATAGCACATGACCAGGCAGTGTTTCATTCTGTTGTACATGTTGTTGTTGCTATGTGCCGTCGGGTCTGTTGTACATAGAGTCCTGTAAATTGGAGCTGACTTGATGACACCTAGCAACAACACCAACAATAAAGTTCTTAAAAATTGGAATCATAATAAACACATAGTTTACATCAGTCCACATTCCTTGAATTGACTGTAATAGACTTAAAAAAAAAAAAAAAGACTATAATAGACTTCAAAAGAAAAACGAAGGTCAAATTGAATTGTGTTCCAAAGCGTTCTTTCATCTTCTGAGCTAATTCTTCAAATCCTATAATTTATACTCAAAAGCACTACAAAATAATGAAGAGTCAAAGAATTTGCAAAACTACATGTAATTATAATGAAGAACAAATTTATTATGTATCAATCACTCAAGTGTTTCTCAAGATGTTACCAGAACTTGAATAGGGAAGAACTGACACTTTCTTTGCGGTCATTTGAATTATCTCTCCCAATTTTCCATACCTCATATTGGATGTTATACCAAAGGAAAGAGGACAACTGCTGTTTATTAATTGTCAAATTATGCCCATGCTCCAGTTCTTTCCCTTTATTATTTTATTTAGTGACACAGCAGGAAAGAGTTATATATTAAGAGCATAAAAAAATAAGATTCAGATTACCAAATTTCTGTCTCCACTCTGCCACTTGCTATTTATATAACCATAGTCCAGTAAATTAAGTTCTCCTCATCTATAAAATGTGGATAATTATAGCAGTGACCTCATAGCAGATTAAAAGCAATACATTATATAAAGCATTTTAAACAGTGCTTAGCATGTAGTGAGCACTCAAAAATGTTAGCTAGTTGTAGTTATTGTGGAATTGTTTATAACTATATCATATATTCACAGTAGAAACATATATCAGCCTCTTTAGACCATGGTCAATTAAATACAAACATCTATTATCTAAGAGTCTTAGAAATCAAATGTACAGTATAAAGTAATTAAGGACAATTGCACACAACTGGTTGTGCACTATTAATATAGAGAGTACAAGTCGTATTTGGCAAAATAAAAAATCAATGACCTGTTAATATAAAACAATTTTAATTTCTATGATTGTATGTATCAAAGTATATGGTTTTCTGTTGTTTTCCCTTTACACCTTCTGTCCTGACCTATTTTTTTGTGTCTCCGAATACAATATCCATGCTGATGACTTCCATATTCTTATCTCCAGCCCTTACCTCTTCTCTGAGCTTCACCATGGTATACCAAACAGATTTCTGGACATCTCCTTTTTGAAGTTGAAATCTCAAATTCAAATATTTCCTAACTATACTTTTGATTTCTGTCCATACCACTCCACTCTAAATGATCAGCACTTGAAATCTATCCCTCCCCCAATTTTTCTTATTTTAATTAATGGAACCCCTGCACAACCTTTTCCTACCCTCAAGTAAAATAATAATAACAATAATAATAACAGTTATTCATGATTCTTGTTTATATCTTACCTGTCACATTCAATCCATCAGCAAGTCCTGGGAATTCTGTCTCCAAAATACACATATCTCCTTCTCCACTACCTACATCTTAGCCCAGATCACTACAGTCATTTGACTGGTCTTTAAAATAATAGATAACACACCCATAGTCTTACCTCACTGCAATCTATTATTTGCAAAAGTGCCAGAGTGACTTATATATCACTCTAACATAAAATCCTACAAAGCTCATGAGATTACCCTTTTTAACTTCATCTGCCCACTCCCAGTCACTCTCTATACTTCTGACAGATACTTTGGCCTTATTTCTGTTTCTCAAATAGCTCGCATTCTTGCACCTATTAGGGTCTTTGTACAGACTATTTCTTCTGCTTGTCATTCTCTTCGTACTTCTGTCCTCATCCTTCAGTTTCAGTTTAAATATCACTTCCTCAGAGTATTTTTTTCTGATTGCTTTCTCTAAGTAGGTTAGTCACCTGCTATTCTCTATCATAGAAAATTTCTTCTTCAAATTATTTTCCAAACTGTAAATATATATTCATATGTTTATTTAGCCTGTCTCTCCCTCTGGACTTTAAGCCTCATGAAGGTAAATATATCTGTTTCTCTCACAGCTATTTACCTAGCTAGTGGCTAATATATTCTATGCACTCAATAAATATTCTTTTGAAATGAACTACTGAAACAAAAGTATTATTCCTTTTTTTCTTCAGAATTCTTTTCTGGACAGACTGGGATGCAAATTTTCCTCGCATTGAATCTGCTTCTATGAGTGGTGCTGGGAGAAAAACCATCTACAAAGACATGAAAACGGGGGCTTGGCCTAATGGACTAACTGTGGACCACTTTGAAAAAAGGATAGTTTGGACAGATGCCAGGTTTAACATATTATCTCCTTTATCTACACATTTTTTTTTTACCTTCCTCATATATTACTTTCCTAACATGCATGTATCATGTACACATACAATGGAATCAGTGGTTAGTTTTTATTTATTCTTTGTGATGGTGGTGATTTTCTGGCTTCTCATAAATACAGGCCCATAACGATACTCATCATGTATTTTCTTTATCATTTGTATGATTATTTATGTAATCTGATTAATTTGATTACATTGCTGGACTATTTGAATGGGTTTTGATAAAGTGCTTATGTATTTACCTTTCTGTAGGTCAGATGCTATTTATTCAGCTCTCTATGATGGAACAGGAATGATAGAAATAATCCGAGGTCATGAATACCTTTCTCATCCTTTTGCTGTTTCTCTGTATGGGAGTGAGGTCTTTTGGACAGACTGGAGGACCAACACCTTGTCCAAAGCCAATAAATGGACAGGACAGAATGTCACTGTGATTCAGAAAACCAGCGCACAACCATTTGACCTTCAGATATACCATCCCAGCCGTCAGCCTCAGGGTAAGTGCTTGTTATAAATTATCTACCCAGAAAATATTTTCACCTTAATCTTGTCATGTTTGATTTGCAAAGTAACTTTTTAAGGTAACCAAACAAAAAATAAACCCACTGAACTCTGGTGGCATAGTGCCTAACGTATTTGGCTGCTAACCAGAAGGCTGGCAGTTCAAACCCACCAACCACTCCTCAGAAGGAAGTTGGACAATCTTCTTCCGTAGAGATATTGTCTCAGAAATCCAAGGAGGGGTTTCTACGAGTCATATCTGACTCAAAGGCCGTGAATTTGGTTTGGATTTTGGCCACTGAGTTGATTCCAACTCACAGCAACTCTGTAGGATAGAGTAAAGTAGAATTGCCCCCATAGGGTTTGCAAGGCTATAAATCTTCACGGAAGGTAGGGTAATCCTACTTTTGTAGTGATACCACCTCAGAAACTCAAGGAGGGGTCACTATGAGTTGGAGCCGACTCAACGGCACATAACAACAACAAAAAAAAAACCTTTACGGAAGCATGCTGTCTCATCTTTCTCCTGAGGAGTGGCTGGTGGGTTCAAACTGCTGACCGTACAGTTAGCAGCCTAATGCCTTAAACCCTGCTTGAGTAGAGCTTCTTTTACAGTTACTAATATTTAATATTTATACCCAAACGTAATATTTATATTTGTTGTGGTTGTGATTACAGTATTTTAATTCAGGATTTTTTTTTAAGTTTTATTTTGCATAGAAATAGAAAATCTCAGAAACTAGGAATTTTGCACTCATTTCTCTAATCCTTAGTCAGTGTTATTTCATCAGTGAAAGGCACTGTGGGAAGTTGTATAAGGTCTTCACGTTTAGGACTCTATTATCCATGTATGATCAGTAAATTAGATGAGAACATGAAGCACACATTTATTATCCAAGCAGTCGCTGTGTAGTACAATGAAAGGAAATGGTATGGCATGTGGGAAGGATAAATTTCATGTTTGAGCTCCTCCATTTTCAGTGAAGTATGTACACACAGGCAAATGTGCTACCTCTGCCCATGTATTCCACATTTTGGTTCAATGGTAATCTATAATCTCAGTTTTGTGATTTCATTTCTTTCACTCAATCT
>NW_006921735.1:3341510-3342065 GCF_000298275.1 Orycteropus afer afer
TCTTCTTTCTCTGGATAAGGAGAGACCCATCATTGCATCTAGATGACCATTTTCAAGCTTTTAAGATTCTAGTCACTGCTCGCCAAAGTAGGATGTGGAACAATATTTTGTGTAGTATGTTTTGCCAGTTGAGCATGATGTCCTCTGCAACTATGATCCTGAGCCGACAGGTCCAACTACTTGCTCCCTCTGGGTATTCTTACAGAACCCTGGGAATTGTTACAGAACATACCAATACACTTGTATACCTAATAGTTCAGCTGGTCCACCCATCTATCCACCCATATATCCATGTCTGCCTTTACTGACAGTGCAGTACTGTATGTGCAAAAAGGTTCATCTTTGCTGTCTGTACCTCCCATGTACCTCTCTATGTCTTCATTTTCCTCAATGCCACCATGTTGATCACTCACTTTTGGTACATTGCCGTTCTCTTAACCCAATTCAATACTTGTCTCTACCTATCTAACAGTGTTCTCTCCCCTCCCTTCCCACCCCAGGTAACCAACAAAGAAAATTTCCTTCTATATACAAGCCTTACCTCGACTCTTCACA
>NW_006921735.1:3345554-3347766 GCF_000298275.1 Orycteropus afer afer
TTTATGTTTACATATTATATACATGCATATAAAATATAAATATATATAATATACACATGTATATATAATATAAATATGTATTATAAACATATGTATAATTTCACATATAATATAAATATATTATATATTATGTATACATAAGTAATATAGATTATATATTATATACACATAAATAATAATATCTTATATAAAACCCTGAGAAGCTCTGGTAGCATAGAGCCTAAGGCATTTGACTGCTAACCAGAAGGCTAGTGGTTCAAACCCATCAGACACTCCTCAGAAGGAAATTGGGCAATCTACTTCCATAGTGATACCTCCTCAGAAACCCAAGGAGGGGTTGCAGCCACCCCATGGGGGAAAGGTATGGTGGTATGTTTCTGTGAAGATCACAACCTTGGAAATCCTGTGGGACAGTTCTACTTTGTTCTGTAGGGTTACTATGAGTCAGAATTTTTGACAGCAATGAGTTTGGCTTGTTATATGGAACTTGTAATTCTCACCTTCCATCTCGTGGACCCAAGGAACTCTGGTGTCGTAGTTCTTAAGGCATTTGACTGCTAACCAGAAGGTTGGTGGTTCTAACCCACCAGCTACTCCATGGAAGGAAGATGGAGAGATCTACTTCTGTAAAGATTTGCTGCCTCGGAAACCAAGAGGAGGTCACCATAATTTGGAATCCACTCGATGGCAGTGAGTTTACTTTGGCTTTTTTGCTGTGTTGTGGAGCCAGGTTGAATGCCTGCCAAGGTACCTCATGAACAGCCACCACCCACCTGTCAGTGTTGACTTCTGTATTGCTCAGATGGCCAGCAAGTTTCAGCACAGCATCCAGATTAAGAAAAAGTAGGAAGAAACAACCAGCAGTGTACTTAAGAAAATCAGCCAGTTCAAAATGGAGTCTCGCCAGTGAGCAGCATGCTTTTTTGCCCTCTGGCATCTAAGGACTTGGAAAACTAGGCACAACAGTTTGAATTAGGAACTTTGGTGCTCTGAACAGCTCACTGAATCAGAGTGCACTGAACACAGAGGAGCAGAATTAGAGAAAAGACACAGGGAGGTTATTTAGGAAAGAGCTACTGATGGAGGATGGATGGGCACCCAAGAGAGGCATTGAAAACTTTCCTGGGGCAGTCACTGTCTTCCAGGCGAGGGTGGCTGCCTGAGACCCCCGAGGCAAGAAGGAAGACACCTTATAACAGCATACCAGTGACCACTCTAATATTGCAGTAGGCAGCGACAGAGACCTGCCTCCAGCAGCTGATTTTGTCAGTAATTTGGGTCATCTGGGTGCAGGTGGGCATGGGCACCACTGCTGAGATTTGGTGGAGAACTCACTGTTGCAACAGGAAAGCTAGTTCCCTCCTCTCCCAGCGGGTCACAGAGTGGGCTGGGGTCAGATTGGGAGACATCATGCTTTTCTTTGTCACATAGATCAGGACTGTAGGTCACTAGCAGGTACTACCCCGACTCCAATACAGCTGAAATTGTGTACATCTTTGGGGCTGCAAGTGGGCGGTATCACAGACAAACTCCAGAGCCAGCCATTAGCAGTCTGGTGAGAATGTGTCAGTGCCATGGGCAGATGGGACAGGGAGAACAAAGAAACTGCAGTCCCAGGAATTTTGCCTTGGAGCCGTTCTTTGGCGATGTGGGTCTGCGGAGGCTGGGTCTTTGAGTGTACCTGAAATTGGGGGAAAGTTGCAACATCCTAACAATATAAATATTTCCTGAGGTTGAGCTGTGGCCTTGCAAATAAATATGTCATCAATAATAGCCTGCCCAAAGTCCTAGAAACCGACCCTAGCAACACCAAGCTTTCCTTCTTCTGCTCCCACCTTCTCTGCCAATAACTTCACTCATTCAATAGAAGAAACCATATTCAGCCAATTACCATAAAACCTCCCGCTTCGAACTCTAAACCCACTTTACGAAAAACAGAAAAACTTATCCACACTACACACAGTGATTCCACTATCATGAAGAAAACAGCAGAGTGACCCAACACACCTGAATCAATAATAAAATAAAACACACCAGCTTCACCTTTTCAAAATATTAAAGCATAAAACGAAGACAAAACAAATCAACACGTAATCAACAGCTGGAGACAACCTAAAGAGACAGCGCTATACCAGATTCCAGGGGCTTAGGAAGAGGTTCTGCTTTCCAGTAACCCAAAGAACTCTCCAGACCTGCACTGCATGACTGAAAA
>NW_006921735.1:3347933-3349249 GCF_000298275.1 Orycteropus afer afer
TTTTTTCTCTCAGTGACCTATCCCCAGATATTGCAGATTTACCTGTTTTCTTCTTCTTTTCTCCCCTTTTTATTTTTCTGGGTTACTGGTCCTGAGTGATTTCAGGGTGTATTTTTTTGTCCATGTGCTTTTAGTTTTCTCAATGGTTTTTCGATTGTAATTTTTGCCTAACTGACTGGGAGACATCAACAGTCACCATAAGATACAAGTACACCCACACCTCCTGCAACTTCACTTAATGAGCAAGAGCCAGCATCTTCTTCTCTACCAACAGGCCAATGATAAAAAACCACCAAGAAGAGCCTGAATCACCCTTGGCTTCTCTTCACAAACAATTAACAGAGATCTTAATATAATATTACGATGCCTCGGAGACAACAGACCATCACAGTCCGCACAAAGAAGCAAGAAAAAGTGGTAGAAACAAGGGAACAAGATACAGACCCAGAACACATCCCTGAGGAAGAAGCAGCATGGGAACTAAGGAATTCAAAAGAATTATATGTAGGTATCTTGAAACGATTGAGAGACAGACCAAATAAAACACAGAAAAAATCTTAGAAGAAAATTGGAAGAAAATACAAGAAAAAATGACAAAAAATGAAAAATTAGAAAGGATTCTAAGCCTACAGATAGAAATCCAGAAGATTAATACTAAATTATTAGAAATAGAAAACACATTGGAAAGGCAAAGGGGTAGAATTGTTGCAATGGAAGACAGAATTAATGAGATTGAAGACAAATACCTGAATACTTCTTTGCAAAGGGATCAGTCAGAAAAAAAATCAAAACAAAATGAAGAAAGCCTAAGGTTCATGTGGGACACCATCAAAAGAAATAATCTACATGTCATTGGAATTCCAGAACAAGAAGAGAAAAATAAAACCACTGAGAAAATCATCCAAGATTTGCTGGAGGAGAACTTCCCTGGTATGATGAAAGAGGGAACATATCCATTCAGGAAGTGCAACAAACCCCAAACAGGAGAGACCCCAAAAGAAAATCACCGAGATATATCATCATCAAACTCACCAAAACCAAGGACAAAGACAGAATCCTGAGAGCAGCACGGGGAAAAAAAAAAAAGTAACATACAAAGGTCAGCCAGTAAGAATAATCTCTGATTTCATAGCAGAGACTATGCAAGCGAGAAGACAATGTAATGGTATATATAAAACCCTAACAGAGAAAAATTTTCAACAAAGAATTATATACCCAGTAAAATTGTCCCTCAAATATTATGGTGCAATTAAGGGATTTCCAGATAAGCAGAAACTAAGGGAATTTGTTAAAACCAGACCAACCTTACAAGACAT
>NW_006921735.1:3350741-3351360 GCF_000298275.1 Orycteropus afer afer
AAAGATGCAGAAGAGCTAAATAATGCACTCCACCAACTGGGGCATATAGACATCTACAGAGCATTTCACCCAACAGCAGCACAATATACATTCTTCTCCAGTGCACATGGAACTTTACCATGATAGACTATATGTTAGGTCATAAAACAAACCTTCATAAATTTAAAAACATTGAAATACTGCAAAGCATATTCTCAGATCATAATGCTATCAAATTAGAAATCAATAATAGGAAGATCAACAGAAAAAGAGTAAACACATGGATACTGAACAACACCCTCCTTGAGAAAGACTGGGTAAGAGGAGAAATAAAAATAGAAATTCAAAAATTCCTTGAATCAAACGAGAATGAAAACACAACATACCAAAATATTTGGGACACAGCAAAAGCAATGGTAAGAGGCCAATTTATAGCAATAAATGCACACATCAAAAAAGAAGAGCCAAAATCAATATTTTAAACCAACATCACCAACAATTAGAAAAAGAACAGCAAGAAAAGCCCTCAGTCACCAGAAGAAAGGTAATAATAGAGATTTGAGCAGAAATCAATGAAATAGAAAATAGAAGGGCAAGAGAAAAAAATCAACAAGACCAGAAGTTGGTTTTTTGAAAAGAT
>NW_006921735.1:3354252-3355109 GCF_000298275.1 Orycteropus afer afer
TTAAAAAATGGGCAGAAGACATGAATAGACACTTCACCAAGGATGATATTCAAGTGGCCAACAAACATATGAAGAAATGCTCATGATCACTAGCTATTAGAGAGATACAAATCAAAACAGCAATGAGATACCATCTTGCTCCAGCACTAGTAGCAAAGTTCAACAAGACAGAAAATAACAAATGCTGGTGAGGATGTGGCGAGATTGGGACTCTCATACACTGCTGGTGGGACTGTAATATGGTACAACCATTGTGGAAAGCGTATGATGATTCCTTCAAAAGTTGGAACTAGAAATACTGTTTGACCCAGCTATTCCATTACTAGGTATATACACTAAAGAAGTGAGAGCCATGACAAGAACAGACATATGCACACCCATGTTCATTGCAGCACTACTTACAATAGTCAAAAGATGGAAACAACCTAGGTGTCCATCAAATGAAGAATAGATATCCAAACTATGGTACATACACACAATGGAATACTATGCAACCCTAAAGAATAATGTAGAATCTGCAAAACACCGCATAATGTAGAATCTGCAAAGCACCACAAGTTTATAATGGATGAACTTGGAGGATATTATGCTGAATGAAATAGCTCAATCACAAAAGGACAAATATTGTATTAGTCCGTTATTGTAATAGTCAAGGAAATGTTTACCTATGGAAGGTCATTTTCTTTGTTGGTTACCAGAGGTGGGAGGGGAGGGGAGGGAATACTGTTAGATAGATAGAGATAACTATAGATTTGGGTGAAGAAAAGGGCAATGCACCAAATGTGAGTGATCAATATAGTGACATTGGGGAAGAGAAAGACATAGAGAGGTATGTGGGAAGTACAGACAACAAAGAT
>NW_006921735.1:3356513-3359814 GCF_000298275.1 Orycteropus afer afer
TGTTCCACCTCCTACTGAGGCAAGTAGCGACTGACATCTTAAAAGCTTGCAAGCTGCCATCTAGATGCAACGATGGGTCTCTCCTCATCCAGAGCCAAAAAGAATGAAGAAAACCAAAAATTCATGGAAACGATTAGTCCTAGAGACTGGTACATCATCCGATCTGCAGCCTTATATGACTATGAGACCAGAAGAAATAGAGGGTGCTCGGCTACTACTGTCAACCACTTGGAAGAGGATCTTTGAAGCAGATCTCCCTGGATAGACAGGGAGAACAATGTGGAACAAAACTCAAAATCCTTTGGGGAAAAAAAAAAAAAAAAAGCAGGGAAACAGGTTTGTTGACCCGATGGAGCCTGGTGGAACCACTGAGACTATGGCACCTAGCTTACCTTCAGGTCTGGAATTGAACGCACACTTGTGGCTTCCAGCCAAACAATAGACAGGCATATCAGTTGAGCATTTACCTGAGGTACATACACTCCTTGGAGAGAACAAGCATGAGAGAAAGAAGGACTGCTCAGGCACAGGGAGATAGCTCAGGGGGTAGTAGTGCGTGGAGGGATGGACACAGGGAAGAGGTAGCTATCGGGAGGAAGTGGGAGGGGAGATGTTGCATTGTGCTGAATTGTGGTCAATGTCATGAGACAAAGTGTATGTGATCTGCTGTATGGAATGTGTATTTGCTCTGTAAATTTTCACCCAAATCACAATAAAAAAAAGAAAGAAAGAAAATCAGCCAATGAAACTCCATGGCTTTGAGTAGTTTTACCTACATCAGATCCTGGGGATGGTATAGGACCAGGCAGCATTTCATCCCATTGTACCTGGAATCACCATGAGCTGGTGATGATTTTATGGCATCTGCTGTGTGCTTTTGAGTCATTTGTCACTCTTAGTGACCGTATATGACAATAGAACTGCCTTCCTGGATTTTCTTATCTATAATATTTATGGGTTTTGTAGTCTGTAATCCTTATGAGTATTCTAGTCTGTGATTTTTAATTCAGGTCTTTTTTCCTGCTGAGCTATTGGGTAGGTTTGAACTCCCAACATTTCAGTTAGTAGCCAAGCACCTAACCATTGTGCCACCAGGGTTCCACATATATGTAATACATATTTTATATATAGTTATTCCAATTATATTTATTATTTTTCTGTTAATTTTTCTGTGGTACCATGTCTGTACAGTGCAATCATCCAACCATCCTTTTATATCTCTGGCTTGACTGTTCCCATTACGACATGGCCAAATCCTACAGAATTGTCATTCCAATGCAAATAATGTTCCCTTTTTCATTAATATCTTTTTATTTTAAACACATGATTCTCACATGACCAGCTCTCTCTGTGGAGGATATATTTTCTCCTATCTCTCTCTTTCAGTATATACGAAGCAAATCTTCATTGGCGTTTCTGGTATGATGGTCTTATTTTAAATTTATATTAGGTTATCTTTTCCTAAAAAAATAAAAAAAAAAAATAACACTGCCCTCAAGTTGATTCAGACTCATAGAGACCTCTATCTGGATTTTCAAGGAGGCTGAAAACCTTTACAGAAGTAGATTGCCTCATCTTCCTCCCATGGAGCAGCTGGTGGGTTTGAACCTCCAATGTTGTGGGTTGCAGCCAAATGCCTTACCTACTATGTCACCAGAGCCTCTTTATCTTCTCTAGACTTTACTAAAACCAATTATCTCCGAGATCCACAATATCCCAGGGCTATTTTGTCTTTCTTCAGTACTTGGCCTTCATTCTCCCTTGATACTATTTCTCCTAACAAAATTTCTTCATCTATAAAATTGCCTCTGCCCTTACTATGAAACTACCTGATTGATTGTAGTTTTCTTCTCAGATAATCTCAGTTTTTATTTTTGTATATGCAAGCTCTGGTGGCACAGTGGTTCAGTATGTGGCTGCTAACCAGAGGTGGATGTTTTGAACTCACCAGCTACTCCACAGGAGAAAGATGTTCTAGTCTGCTTCTGTAAAGATTACAGCTTTGGAGATTTGAGGTGCAGCTCTACTTTGTTCTATAGAGTCTCTCTGAGTCAGAAATGACTCTACAGCAATGTGTTTGGTTTTCTGGTTTTATTTTTGTATATAATTGATCTTTTTTGGCAGATGGGAGTTTCTACACACCTTAGACTCTGAAAAGTTATTTTAATACTTACTTACTAAACTTAACTCCTTTCATTCTATATCCTGGAAAGTGTGAGAACATTTAAGGGACAAAGTAAACCTTCATCATTTTTGTCCTTGATAGGCATTCAGGAAATATATTGAACTAAAGTGAAATAAAGTAAGAAGTGGTGATTCTGACTGACCATGTGTTACTAATATAGTGAATAAGACAGCATTTTTTAGAAATTTTCTTCATCAAGGAGAAATCATTAACAAACATTGTATGTGAATGACCAGCACTTATAAGAAAGGATTGACTTTTTATTCTTAGAAATGCAAGAACATTTATATAACATTATTTTTTCTCCTCCTTATTGTTTGGTATTTTCTATGGATTATGATTTTAAATTTAGAGTAACTTAAGTGAATTGGACAAAAAAGTGTCCTGTATCTGTGTACTTCATCATTTTTCTTCCTTAAAATTGAATTAATGTATTTCATTTCCTAATCACACTGTCTGGTTTGTCCATGTTGGCATGACCCTTAACCAAATTCACAGAATGAGAAAGAACATGATATTCTCAAGCTTTCTTGACTTTCCTTTATATATAGAAAGAGAATGAGAAAATCAAAGAAATATATTTGGTTGGAGACAGGTGTCACTGGGCATCTTTATTTAAGTGGAAAGATGATTTATATGTGATTTTTCACTTTGTATAAAATAATCAAGTTTTATACACACACATATATGGATTTAATTTAACATATTTTCACAGGGTTCAAGGCCAATATTATAGTCTTTATATACGTTTATAAAAAGTCACCTATAAAGAGAACTTGCTATTTCTCTAAATGAAATGCAGTTTCCAATTTTGAGAATGATCACAGAACATTATACTTTTTCCCATTATAAGGATCAGTGAGCACATAGCAATCATTATCCGTCCTGTTTATCTGCTTCAGTGAAATAACATTTCCATCACTAGAGGAAAAGATACAGGAATATAGAATATTTTATTATCTAGGATAGTTACAATGAAAATGGTGACAAAGGCTCAGAGCTAGCCCAAGTACAACAATATTAGACCCCTATTTTCTGGTGAATAATAGTGGGAGGTTCATGAAAAAGTAACAAATTTAAAAATATATATGACATCTACTGCTATAAAATTGAAAT
>NW_006921735.1:3360884-3364682 GCF_000298275.1 Orycteropus afer afer
CACCAGCCACTCCTCGGAAGGAAGGTTGGGCAATCCTACTTCCATAGTGATACTGCCTCGGAAACCCAAGGAGGGGTCGCTATGAGTTGGGGGCAACTCGACGGCAAACAACAACAACAACAACATATATAATTTCAATTTTATAGCAGTAGATATCGTATGTTTTTTAAATGTATTATTATTTCATGAACTTCATATTATTATTCACCAGAAAATAGGGATCTAACTTAAACTCCTTATTTCTGCATCTGGTGTGTACTGGCAGTTTAGAGCATGTAGTTGATAGTGATAGCTCCCTATTGAATAAATACATAGGAGAATGTTTCTTTATCATAAAAAGAAGTTATTTAAATAAATATATTTGTTATTTTATAGTGAACAAGAACACCAAAACTGTAGATTTCCCTTTGGGCTGAAAATTAGTAATTTACATTTATGAAGCCATCTAGTCTAAATATAGTTTTAACAGCAAAATGCAACTACTAATTGAATAAACTTTCGGTATATTAAAAAATAGCAGCAGCAGCAACCAACAAAAAACCTGTAGAGTAAACACTTTTTAAGGAAAAATGTTAGTTCTTATTTAGATAATGAGATTGAGGTATGCATGATTAAGCACTAAATAAAAACTGTTTCATGATCTCAACTTTGTAATAAGAAGTAAGATGTGAATTTATATCATGTTTTTATTAGTACTTTGCAGTTATTAGTCTCAGTCTCTGCAAAGAAATGTGGAAGGAATTCTCCTTTTGAAAGGCCTTTTCACTTCAAAATGACATGTCAGTTGCAAATTCTTACACCAACTCTGAGATTTCACCTCCCCCACATTCATGGTCAACACCTTAAGGACTCTCTCAGCCCTTAGAGCTTTTTAGGATTGTTTAATCTTTTCCTAACTCATATCTACCCAAACTATCATATCTACCCAAACTAGATTATAAAATTTTTGAGGAATAGAAAATTATTTCTTTTTGTCAAGTATAGCGTTTAGCTAAGTCATAAGTCTTGTTGTTATGTGCCCTCGAGTCGGACCCGACTCACAGCGACCCCTCCTTGGGTTTCCGAGGCAGTATCACTACGGAAGTAGGTTGCCCAACCTTCCTTCCGAGGAGTGGATGGTGACTATGAACCGCTAGCCTTCTGGTTAGCAGTCTAGTGCCTTAGGCACTGTACTACCAGAGCTCCTCTAGTAATACTACTACTACTAATAATAATAGGAATAGGAATAATAATAGCACCTAACTCTTACTAATCCTCATTGCAATTCCATGACGAAGATTATTGGAAGCCCTGTTTTACAGATGAGGAGGCTAAGAGCAATGTTAAGTAACGTTTTTTCAAGGTCTAATAGTCAGAGAATGTTTGACTAGTTATCTGAATCTATGGCATCTGACTCCAAATCTACTTGTTTAGCCACACTCTTTAGGTAAAAGACCTTGATTTCATGTTCTTTGAAACTCTCCTTGAAATCATTTTACCTTACCACCAGATAGCAGTAGAGAGTCAGTCAGTCAGTATTGACACATTTACATTGGGGATAAATATATGGACAAAGCAATGTGTTAACTTCTTGGAATTACTAGTCTAGAGGGGGAACAAACTAAATTAACAAGTAGGATGGATTGTTATTATGGGTGGATTTAGACTGGTTGAGGAAAGTAAATGCATTTTAAAAGGTAGCAGGAAGTGGTTCTGAAAAGACTTTATCTTAAAAACAGCCTAGTTCAATTCTTCCCTTTCGCTTACTGTGTTATCTCAAGGAAGGGAATAAATGGGAAACAAGAATGGGTAGGGAACAGACAATGCTGGCCCTATCAATAAAACATAGTGATAAGCTAGTTGTGGATGTGAGATAGGAGTACTGGAGAGAGAAGCAAGAATTTAGGATGATTTACATTTCTATTTTCTGTAATTGTCTTCACAATCTGTGACACAGAGAACACGGAGATATTTTAAGGGTAGGATCTGCAAACTTTTTCTGTAAAAGGCCTAATAATAACCACTTAATATGCTGTTGCAGCATGAAAACAGCCAGTTGGAAAATGAATGAGTATGGTTGTGTTCCAATAAAACTTTACTTATGGACACTGAAATTTAAATTTAATATAACTGTGATGTGTCATAAAATGTTATTATTCATTTGATTTTCTTTCAACCATTAAAAAAAAATAATTCACTGGTTGGTTTTAGTCTGTAGTCCATAGTTTGCTTACACCTGGCATAAAAGATTAACTAAATACTGAATTTTGGATACACTGAATTTGAGGTACTTCTGGGACACAGTTGAATATTCAGAATTTAAAAGGCAAGAAGGGTTTAGGTGGAACAAAATCTTTGGGAGTCATTCAATTGTGGATTAAAAACAAGAAGATACATGAGATTTTCTAAGATTATTACATAAAATGAAAAGAGAGCTATAGTGAAGCTTTGGAAAACACCAACATTCAAGATAAAGGCAAAAGAGAATGGTGAGAAGTTCATGACCAACAGATTACAGAACCAAAACAGCGTTCAGTCATAAAACATAGGGAAACACAACAGTGGCCAACATTATTAACTGTGGCAGAGAAGGCAAGAAGACAAAATCATAAAATTATGCATGGGATTTGGAAACTTGAGAAAGGTCCATCATAATTTTAATGACATCAGTTTCAGTGAAATTGTTTACATGTGTCCTAATGATCCTAAATATGTCTAAGGTTAAGATATTGATATGAATTTCCAAGTCTCTGGTAGTGCAGTGCCTAAGGCATTTGACTGCTAACCAGAAGGTTGGCAATTCAAACCCACCAGCCTCTTCATGGAAGGAAGATGGGGCGATCTACTTCTGTAAAGATTTACGACCTCAGAAACCCAATGGGGGTCACTATGAGTAGGAATCGACTTAATGTACCAGTAAATACGAAAAACATAACTTTAGGAAGAGCAATAAAGAACATGATTCTAGAGCAACACAGGTCCAGTTTGTGCATATATTCTACATTTCTATATGGTATTAACGCAGTCAAAAATAGTAAAATAAACACATTGTTCTCCCTCAGCCTTATAGTGTCTCATTATTTTATATTTATTGACTTTCTTTTGGAGATCTATTTCATTTAATCTGTATCCTAATTCAAAATGCTAATATTTCTAAGAATAGTAAGTTAGTGTGAACTAGTTGAATCAAAATATTTCCACCTTAACTTCCAGTTGAGATGAATGAGAATTCTGAAAGAGGTGAAGTGAAAGGCAGGTGATATCAAAGCAAGGAGGAATTTATGAAATTTGAATAAACCTGTGAAGTAGTTAGGTTTTGTAGTATTGAAGTCTGGTAGAAAAGAGAGGGAATTAACAATGGAAAGGAGAAAGGGAGGTGTAAACAAGCCAAGGAGACTTTGTCACCTTATTCCAACTGCTGTAATACAAAATCATAGTAGAAACTCCCTTTCTTCTCTTTTACCTTCTTCCTGTAACACATAATTTTCTGATCTTAATACTGATTTTGATTAGATAAGCAAGTGTTATTTAGTTTATTAAAGAATCCTTTAATATCATAGTAAGACGATATTATGAATTTAATGATTTTTTTTAAGTTCACCTATAAACCTGATTACTGTTTATGGCACTAATTCTTTAGCAAAATGTAGGTTTCTCCATCTATCTGAAAGTAGAACATGCCTACAATATTATATATATATATATATATATAAATACATATATGTAATAGGAGCTCTGGTAGCATAGTGGCTAAAGCACTTGACTGCTAACCAGAAGGCTGGCAGTTCAAACCCACCAGCCACTCCTCGGAAGGAAGGT
>NW_006921735.1:3364782-3373912 GCF_000298275.1 Orycteropus afer afer
AACAACAACAACAACAACATGTATTTAATGAACACATAAAAACATGACATAATTTGATAAAAATACACCCACATACTGTTGGAATCTAGTGAAATTAAAGCAATATGAACATTCTTTAATTACATTTGTTATGTGTGTATGTGTTTTTTAATGAGAAATTCTTTCAAGTTCTTCAGTATCAAATGTTAATGTTATAATTGAAGATATTTGTTATATGATAAATATTATTTAGGTTTACAGTTTAATTGTACAGTACTTCTGAAATGCATTTCTTTTAAAATATCCTTTTCAAAAAGGAAAATAAGTAACATAAAAATTGTTTTATTACATTAGTAATTATTTTCATGCCTATAAAGT
Organism: Orycteropus afer afer; assembly: GCF_000298275.1. Taxonomy (NCBI): domain Eukaryota; kingdom Metazoa; phylum Chordata; class Mammalia; order Tubulidentata; family Orycteropodidae; genus Orycteropus; species Orycteropus afer. Next base: position 3,365,140 of record NW_006921735.1, read on the forward strand.
TCATTAGTATGATGAATATTAGTTACTATAAAAAGTGACTACATGAAAGGGAGAAAAGTTTCCTTTTCCATAATTCCATATAAGAAATCAGATCTTGGCAGTCTTCTGCTTTGAGCATGGTTTTATTAGGTATATAAATATCATATCTGTTATATTGTATCAACATTTGTGTATATTTTCTTTGAATTTAATGAATACAATAATTGTTTGATTTTTAAAGTATTTATTTTTGCTGGTGAGAAATAGATTCTAAATGTAGTTTGCATGAAATATGATATTATCTTTAATGATACTGTTTTCTTTACAGGGTGCATATTTTTTTGTGATTGCTTTATTAACCTTTGGTTCTCCTGTAAAGCATTGTAGCTATGGATTATTTAATCTCATCATCTGCAACTGTGATGTGATTTAGAGCATCAACTAACTGCAAATTTTTAGACTGATACAATTGTAGAACACATAGTTGCATACATTGATGACCATGCACAAAAATGCAAAGATCTTGAAGCCTAACTAAGTAATAAATACCATAGAAATTTTAAGAAGAAATGTTGTGTATGTATATAAAACATATTTCCTGTCCACATAACAATTATAATCTAGCTTGGAGTTTGTCAAACTATGACCTTTGGGCTAAATTCAGCCCTCTGCCTGCTTTAAGAAAGAAAAAAATAAAAATGTTTATTTGAAAACAGGCCATACCCATTTGTTTCTGTATTGCTTTCACTCTATAATGCCAAAGTTGAGGAGTTAATACCAAGAGCAAAGGGCCCACAAAGTGAACAATATTTACTAGCTGGCCTTTTATAGAAAAAGCCTGCAAACTTGTGCTTTAGCTAGAGACACCAGTGTATATTGATATAAAATATATGAGAATGTGACACAGACAAATTAGAAAATAGGACAGTAGAGAATATATTGCCTAATTGCATGTATAAAGCAAAACTGGTTGTTGTAGAGTTGATTCTGACCCTTGGCGACTCCCATGTGTGTCAGAGTAGAATTGTGATCTATAGGGTTTTCAATGGCAGATTTTTCAGAAGTAAATCCCCAGGCCTCTCATCCCAGTGGCCTCTGGGTGGACTCGAGTCTCCAAATTTTTGGTTAGCAAACAAGCACTGTTTGCACCATCCAGGGACTCTAAAGCTCCGTAGAGTCAGTAATAAAAATGAATATGTAGTGTTGGAGGAAATCAACATTACCTGGATTTATTAATAAACATTAATCAAAGAAGAGTGACTTGAGCTGGGTCATGAAGGAAGGGTAAGGTAAAGTTGGTGATGGAATTTTAGAAGAAGAAAATAACACAGTATGGTAGTAGAAAAGGCCAAGCTATATTCAGGGAGCAATGAGGAGTCCATGTTAGCTTATATAGGCGTTGCTTTTGTTGTTGTTATGTGCCGTAGAGTCAGACCTGACTCATAGCGACCCCTCCTTGGGTTTTTGAGGCAGTATCACTATGGAAGTCGATTGCCCCATCTTCCTTCCGGGGAGTGGCTGGTGGGTTTGAACCACAAGCCTTCTGGTTAGCAGTCAAGTGCCTTAGACACTATGCTACCAGAACTCCTAAACACTTTCCTTGTTGTTGTTATGTGCCGTCGAGTCAGCCCCAACTCATAGCGATGCCTCCTTGGGTTTCCGAGGCAGTATCACTACAGAAGTAGATTGCCCCATCTTCCTTCCGAGGAGTGGCAGATGGGTTTGAACCACCAACCTTCTGGTTAGCAGTCAAGTGCCTTAGGTATTACGCTACCAGAGCTCCCAAACACTTTCCTTAGGGACCTCAGTTTTAATAGGAAAAGGTTAAAAGGAAAGAAAGAGCAGAGTAGGTGGTGCTTATTCTGTGTGATAGAAGGAATTGCACTAAGGAATCTGAAGCATCATAGTTTCCATTTTTTTTTCTTATTTTTATTGTTGTTTTTGTTCTTAATTGATTTTCTTATGAGTTGTTTCTGGGTGTCCATTCCCTTTTATATATCCTTTATTATGTTTAGTAGTGTTCTTAACCAAATATAAAGACATGGATTAGTTTTATCACCATGGGTAATGAGGGGTTGTTAAAGATTGCCAAAAGCCATGTTGTTTATTAAATTTTACTAATTTCTCATGTCCTTACAATACGACTATAGTGTCTTGATTTTTGTTCTTTGTGCTTTAACATTCTACAGGACTGATACTAACAACCTGAACAATAGGTCCACCAATTAGGAAGATAAATTAAATCAGTTAGGAAGTTAAAAATTAAAATATTGATCTTGGTGGCAAGAGGGTGTTCATCTTCTCTGTCTTTAATTTTGTAGCCAAATTATGAAGACGTTATTCCACCAGACAGATGCTATAAAAGTAAGATTTAAGATAATAGTTCTAGATCAATTAAGAGTAAAATCTTGCCCAAAAGGCTTGATGACAGAAGAAGCACAAAAAGATTAAGAGAATGACATTGGAATGCAAAACTCGTATTCCTTTCTGAATTTGAATGAATCATAAGTTACTTCTACACTAGACAGAGTAAGTATGTGTATGTGGAGGAAACCATGGCCATGGAATCAGCTAATAAGAAAAAAGGTGATGAAGAAGTAGGTGATGTGCTAATGAAGAACTACATTTCTTCACACAGACCTCTGGTTCAAAAAATAGCAACGGTCCTGAGGAAAGGGTTTTTATGCAACAGCGATTTCCTAGGGAAAACTTTAAGAGTGGCATTATAGGTTAGCAAAATAACAACATCCATTAGAACTTCCATGTCTGGGTTATAGTCAGCATGAGTTAATTATATAGTAAATTAGGAATTATTTGATAGTTACAGAGATGAGTTCCTTAAAAAAAAAAAAAAAAAAAAGCTGCTTTAAAGCAGTGAAATGCTTGCCATTCATCTTAGAGGAAATTGAAGGTGTTATCTTAGTTGTTAAATCTTTGAGGAGGAAAAATGTTTTTATTAATGTAATTGCTATTTATGATTGTCTATTATTGTCATATTAATCACTCTAATAATGGGTGCTATGTAGGGAACTTCAATTTGAATCATTAAGTGAATAACCTCTGTCAACTTCAGAGGTTCCCTAATTCATTCTTCCTTCTCCACTGTTCATATTTCACTGTGCAATTACAGCTCCCAATCCTTGTGCAGCTAATGAAGGCAAAGGCCCCTGCTCTCACATGTGTCTGATCAATCACAATAGGAGTGCTGCTTGTGCGTGCCCCCACCTGATGAAGCTTTCCTCAGACAAGAAGACCTGCTATGGTAAATTTTTCCAAATTGAATTCTCTTAAATTGTATTAAGGAGCTCTGGTGGTGTAGTGGTTAAGGCATTTGGCTGCTAACCAAGAGGTCAGTGGTTCGAACCCACCAGCCTCTGCACAGAAGAAAGACGGGGGGCAGTCTGCTTCTGTAAAGATTTATGGTCTTGGAAACCCAATGGGCCTTGCTATGAGTTGGAATCTCGATGGCAGTGAGTTTTTAAAATTGTATTTGGATTCAGATTTTACTCAAAGTAAAGCAGAAGAGGTTTTAACTTCCTTAAATATAGTTATTTATTTATTTCAAGTGGTGCTGTTTCCAGACACTATTAATGATTCATCTACTGTTGAGGAGACTGACAAATTCTTTAAATATGTGATATGTTGCACTTTGCTATGTATTACTTTATTCATTTTTTCCCTGCTACTTTCTTATTTGGTGTGTTAGCAGAATTTATCTCTGCAAAGCAGGGAGATTTGTAAGGGAAAGTACATTATCAGAAAATGATGATGTAGGTAACCTGCATAACAAAGAGGTACTTAACAGGTTTTATCTCCTTCTGCTCTTCCCCAAAATGCAGATTAGAATCATTTTGTAAGGGATTATCAACCTGAAAGGAGAAAAAAATGAAGCAAAACATGTAACTTGGAAAGATTTTTAAAAATATTTAAACAGTACTTTTAAACTAAAATATAATGATAAATTTCCTGATTGAAAAGCAAGGTAGTTTTATTTTTAGTACATTTTGTCTGTTTGTAAGCAATTTAAATGTCAAATAAGAGAAATTTTATTTCATGAATTTAGGCATGTGAGATTTTAATTTTAAATAATAACATATCTCACATTATAATAATAATAACTCCAAAGACAGCAACAAAAGAATAGCATAACCATGAGTCCTGATTCCATGTATAGATACTCCACAAATTCAGTTCAAGAAAAGTGCCTGTGGAAGTAAAATAATACAGTGCCTCCAATGTTAGTTACTAATGATTGATAGAGGAAATAGGAATATAATTTTTAAAGGCAATGTTTAATTATATTCAATAACAATGTGGGGGGCAAAATATTAGATTCTATGAAGAAAAGAAAAACAAAAAAACTTTATTTAATGCAATACAAAAATAAGTTAAAATCATGTACACACAAAGAGCAAAGATGTTTGTCCGGCATTCACAGAGTTCATATGCTTCGGTAAGTTTGTTGACAACTGCAAAATGAAGTAGATTATAGAGAATTTCTTGGCATTTCTAGCAAAAGAAAAATGATGACTTAAGGATTTCAAACTGGTTTTCATTTATTTTATTAAGACCTTTAATTAAAAGTAGATGAATCATTTCTATCCTAATGTCTCCATTAAATCTTGATGATGATTTCTCCATTAAATCTTGATGATGATTTTCTAGCTTTAAAACAATCTATTAAATAGTCTTCATAATATTTCAGAATTTCTAGTTTGTTTTAAGCTTGCCAACTCTATAAGAGAAAAATAAATAATATCTTCTTGTTTATTCCTAGAAATGAAAAAATTTCTTCTTTATGCAAGGCATTCTGAAATCAGAGGAGTGGATATTGACAATCCATATTTTAACTTTATCACGGCATTTACAGTCCCTGATATTGATGATGTTACAGTGATAGACTTCGATGCATCTGAGGAACGTTTATACTGGACAGATATTAAAACACAAACCATTAAGCGGGCCTTTATTAATGGAACTGGGTTAGAAACTGTTATTTCAAGAGGTAAAAGACTTATACATGTTAGAATGTAACTTAAGAATATGTTATTCAATTTGTAAAAATCCCCCTTTTTTTTTTTTTTTGCTCTTGTTGTTTATAACCCTTCTCTATTATTCCACTCTATGTTGTGAATTGAAAGTTGGAATTTATTATTCAGAGATTTCATAATACATTACATTCTTCATTTTTAGAATGTTATAATAATGTTGCACATAGTATTGTGATAACTAGAAATTAACTTTCTCAAGAAGAAAAATTAGAATGGACCTCCTATTTAAGTTATACTTACATAAAGAAAAGACAGCACAGTAAGATAGATGAGTTTCCTTATTTTCAATTTCCTCTTGCACATCTTTCTTCAGAATCAGACAATACAAATATGGTGGAAGACCTACTCCTATCATTTCCTGGTCCAGCAGATTGAATCATACATGGGTTCTCAATACATATTTCTGAATTAAGCATTCAAAAAGAGTAACTTTTCCCAATGGAAAACATATAACTGAGATTTACATGTAGCTGCACTTGTTCAATACTCTAAATATTTGTCATTGAATTATCAGAAGATTTTTTAAAAGTTGGTCTATCATGATTTGGAGCTGGATTTTTATTTTATTAAATGAGTCTTAAATGAACACATACTGTTTACTACAAATGCACTAATATTTATGTTTTAAAAGCAAACAAGATCCATTTTCTCTTCAGTGTCCTGCCTTTAACCATGGCAGTGTGGTTTGGGGAAGGATGGAGATAAAGGGTACTCAGTAATCCATAGAGATTTATAATGTATTACGCTTTGAAGCATAATGATAATTTAAAATGGTACCTTATTTGTATAATGAGTAGCATTTAATAAAATAAAATAACAGATTTTAAATTCATTCTGCCTTTCAAGAAGAATTTTCCACGTATAACACTGGAAGGCTGGCCTGAGTACCACTAGTAGACAGAACATTTGACCACTAAAGTACTCTTGCATTTAGGCTAGCTTTTTACTGATATCAGATTTTTGTTGTTGTAGTGTTAAATAAAGCAATTTCCCAAATGAATTTGCTCATAAACTGATTCAAAGATTTATTTCAAATTTACCAAAAGGGAAGATCCTTTCTGAAAAAAAGCTCTGTAGAGAGATTCTTGAAGGATAGGGGAGAGAAAAATGCTTGGATAATCATTGTTAGACTGGATTTACAAAAGCGAATAATGTCCAGTTATGTTGTTGTTGTTATGTGCTGTTGAGTCAGACCCAACTCATAGCAACCCCTCCTTGGGTTTTCGAGGCAGTATCACTACGGAAGTAGACTGCCCCATCTTCCTTCTGAGGAGTACCTGGTGTGTTTGAGCTGCCAGCCTTCTGGTTAGCAGTCAAGTGCATTAGGGACTACGATACTAGAGCTCCCAATGTCCAGTTATAGGTCATAGTTATTGTTCGTGGCCCTTGAGTTGACTCAAACTCATGGCAATCCTTTGTATAACAGAATAAATTGTTCCCCAGTGTTGTGCAATCTTTATTATCTCAGTAAGTTTGATGGATTGTTACAGCTATTGTGTCAATCCACCTCACTAAGGGTTTCCCTCACCTTTGCTTTTCCTCCTCTTTAGAAAACATGCTGTCCTTCTCCAGCAAATGGTCCTTCCTGATAACTCATCCAAATTAAGAGAAGCAGTCTCTGACAATATTTTGTTATCCATGGGGTTTTCTGGACACCTCACATAGTGTGTGGTAACTAGAATTTGTAAAAGAGTAAGCCAGAAAACTAATATAAGAGGGCAGATCTCAAAGGACTTCATGTCAGGGTGAAGAACTATTTTATTACTTTGTTTTTCTTCCTCAAAGTGGTGGGGAGCCACTTAGGCTTTTAAACATGGTATATTTGATGCATAGGCGCTCTAATGGTGGTTAAGAACTCACCCAAGAGTCAGTGGTTTGAACCTATCAGCCACTGCACATGAAAGAGATGTGGCAGTCAGTCACAATAAAGATTATAGCCTTGGAAACCTTATGAGGCAGTTCTCCATAAGGTCACCATGAGTCAGAATCAACTTGATGGCAATGAGTATATGTGATACAGACTCTTTTGAAGAAAAGTCAGTTGGAAATATGAAAGATAGACTCGAAAAGTGATAAATATTAGACAAGGATTCAATCAGTAAGTTAAAGAAATATTCTGTGTGAAACCAAAATTAGACTAGAAAAATAAAAAAATATATATATATCTAAAAAGCAACAGACACCTAGGGCATTATAGATGTAGAAGTAATCTACCCTGAAGACTGAGAGAGAGATAAAGATAACAATGTAATTGGAAAGATGTTGACATTAGTTCAGATGAAAATAAGAGGAATAAGAAGAGGGTTGCTACAGACATTTCCCCAAGTCATCAATGAGTCCTTTATCTAAAAGATGAATGCATATAACTTGAGGACATTAACAGATATGAACTAATCAATAATTTATTTTACCACCCCTGTATTTTCTACAAAAACAATACATTTAGAATATGTTGTTGTTGTTTGCCGTCGAGTCGGCCCCGACTCATAGCGACCCCTCCTTGGGTTTCCGAGGCAGTATCACTACGGAAGTAGGATTGCCCAACCTTCCTTCCAAGGAGTGGCTGGTGGGTTTGAACCACCAGCCTTCTGGTTAGCAGTCAAGTGCTTTAGCCACTATGCTACCAGAGCTCCTATTTAGAATATACACAGAGGTATTAAAAGCAACAAAGCCACTAAACACTTAAATGTACAGTGTTGGGAAGGCATAAAACTAATGAAGGTGGGCATAGAATAATGTTAAATAATTTGTAAAGTTCTATATTGTAAACTAGATGGTGGGTACAGGGATGTTTTATTAATTTTATACCATATGTTGTGGTAACATACATAAAAAAATATATATGTATGTCATATCTATATCTGTATATACATAACATTTTCCAAACATTGCAACAAATGGAATATTTATTATTTATAAAGTTCCCTTGAGAACATTTTTCAAAAACTGTTGCCAGCTGGCTTTTTACACTTTTTTCCTAAGAATGAAGAAAAGTTGTTCAGAAACCTGCTTCAAATGAGTTTTGGTTCTGTATCATCATTGTTGATCTTACTTGCCGTACAAGAATTTATGAGTTCGAATCTTTCTTTCTTTGAAAGATATACCTGAGTACAGATAAACCCTTTGTGCCCACTCCCAAGACACTGGTGTGGGAAGATCCACTTCTTAGAAATAAATAATAATATATATATATACATATACATATATATATTTAAAAAAGAATAAATGTCACAAGTAGTGAATTGGAACTAACAGTTGTTCATTTAGATTTATCTATGTCAATCTGTTTATGTAATTATCATTTCCATCCTTCATCTAACACTTTCTCTCTGTGATCATCTTTATTCTACCTGAATTTTATCCTTTAAATTTCCTTTATTTTATGAAAATCTGTTAGTGATAATCTCCCCAAGATGCTGTTACCTAAACATACATTTCGTCTTTGTTTTTGAAAGATCATTTGGTTAAATACAAAATTCTAAGTTAAGACTTACTTTCTCTCAACCTTTTCCAGATATTATTCCATTATCCTTTGGCTTCCCTTATGGCTTTTGAGAAGCTCAATGCTAATCTAATTGTTATTATTTTATTAGTGCCTTTTCTCTCTAGTTTTTTTAACATCTTTTGTTTGTCCTCATTAGATTATTATTATTATGCCACTTAGGATGTGTTGTGCTTCTTAGAGTGTCCTATTATATCTATCTATATCTATATCTATCTATCTATCTACCTACTATATCTAT
>NW_006921735.1:3374221-3398716 GCF_000298275.1 Orycteropus afer afer
TATATATATATATTTAAAATCATTTTAGTGGGAAAAAGACAACTCAAATATGTCTGACTATGTCTTCTGATCTTTCTGGGTCAATTTTCTGTACATTGATTAGTTCAGCTGTTCCTGATCTTTTTTTTAATCCATACAATAAATTTGTCTTTTAAAGGAATTTTTTTATTGTGCACTGTATTTAATACAAGTTCTTTTTAGTTCTCATTCATATCTTCCAAATGATGTTTTTAAAATCAATTCTTGTCCCTTATTATTCCTAGCATCTTTCATTCCTTTAATATATTCCACTCATGTTTTATGATTCTTTTAAAATATGAAGATTTGTAGATTTAAGTATGCTTCTTATTTTTTGTCTTGACTCCAGCTCTTATGTCTCACTTCTTTGTGTATATGTGTGTGCTTTAATTTCTGGCTCTGATTGACTAGAATTGCTTCAAAGACACCAGGTTGGGTTTATGTATTAATAGCCCCATTGTACAAGTCAGAGGCTGAAAGACTTAAGTGTCTTGGTTAATGATAACAAAATAAACAAGTGGCTTGAGATATGAACGCAAATCTCATTACAACAATACTTTCTCTTGCCCCCAAAATTAGATCTAGTGGATGAAGGACAAGGAAGAACAACGTTTAGAATGTGGCAAATAAATATCAAAAAGGGCAGGTTTAGCTTTAGTAAAGAGGTATATTACTTCTTTTCCTTAGTAAAAATGGGGATAACTGAAAATAATAATAATAAAAAAAGTTCTGAGTTGGGAAATCAAGGAAGTTTACATTTGAAATTCACCACCTTACCTGTAAAATGCTGATGTTACATTCTTACTTGCAACATGGTAAGTCATTGATTTAAGAAAATGCAAATTAGGAATCTTAAAAGTACACTCTGATTAAATGTTATTTATAAATTATAAAGAGGCCTTTTGAACAGAAAAGTGGCCTCAATTGAGGTGAGAAGATTAAACATGTATGGAAACCGACCATCCTAATGTTTCTAACATTCTGCAGTTTTGACTTTCACATACAAAATAAGTAAATAAATAAGTAAATAAATAAATAAATAAACCTAAACTAGCTTTGTGCCTTCTTTTGAAAAATGGTAAAATGAGAAGAGGTAGCAGTGGTTTTGGCTGCTCTGTGGTTTTGGAGCCATTTCAGTTGTTATCACTATTTGAGCAGTACAAGTATCATTACCTGAGAGGTAGTAAGAACTGTATAATCTTAGACACTTCCCACATGTATTGAATCAGAATCTTCATTTTAACAAGACCTAAAGGTCCTTTAGGAACTCTGGTAACATAGTGCCTAAGGCATTTTACTGCTAACCAGAAGGCTGGTGGTTCAAATCCACCAGCCACTCCTCAGAAGGAAGGTTGGGCAATCTCCTTCCATAATGATACTGCCTCAGAAACCCAGGGAGGGGTCTCTATAGGTCAGATCCGACTCAATGGCAGTGTGTTTGGTGTTTTTTTGGTAAAGGTCCCTTGTATGTTTGAGAAAAACTGGTCTATCAAAGTCAAAATATGCTAGAAAATACTAATACTTTGTATACTTCGATGAAAATTGAGGTGAATGAGAACAGTCAGATGCCACAGGTGGGGACCTAACCTTGCTTACTTTATATGCTGATATTTTTAATAGGTTTGTAAAACTTTATTTTTAAGTATTTTCTTTTAATTAAATTGTGCAATTGTATTTAAGCCTGAATCCTATCTTAGTTTTAAAGATATCTAATTGACTAATTGAGGAATAGCAACCTAAATACTCTTATTGGCTGTAATGAATCCAAACATAATTAGATCTCAGTAATTTCTGTGGGATCCACGTTAGAGGAATGTTAAAAGGATTTTAGTTTAGTTTCTCATATCTCAGTCCATTCCTGTTAATTATCTCCTCTGAAAGATGTTCAACACTGGTGATTCTTTTAGGGAAGTTGAACTATTTTATTTCATTTCAGTAACAAATTGTCACTTAAAACATGAAATAGCCCATTTGTTGATGGCCTACAAATATTTTCTGTTAACTAGGAAGATGTGCTACCCACAGGAGAAGCTATTACTCTAATTTGAATTTTGGTCACCTTGGACCATAAGACTGCTGCCTGTATCTGCTCCTAAGTGTTTACTAGTGAATCATCCACTGTTAGTGTAATTTCAATGCTAATTGTTGCTTTAGGTCTTCAAATGGCTCAGCATTAAGACATTACTGATTATTCATGCCTTAAGAAGGACTGATGATAAGGGAATGAGATTACAATCTTGTACAATTTTAGCTAACAAATTAAAATGTAAATTAAATTTTCCTGAGATGGATAATAACTTGCTAGGAAAGACAACAGAATGAGAAACTTCATTCACTTTTAATTTTCTCTTTCCTGTTTTACAGATATTCAGAGTATCAGAGGGCTGGCAGTAGACTGGGTATCACGTAATTTATACTGGATTAGCTCAGAATTTGATGAAACTCAAATTAATGTGGCACGATTAGATGGCTCTTTGAAAACCTCAATTATCCATGGAATTGATAAACCACAGTGTCTTGCAGCTCACCCAGTCAGGGGGTAAAGTATGATTATTTTTTGTAAAGTTTTCCCAAAATACCACAAACATATGTATCATCATATGTGTGTGTGTGTGTGTGTGTGTGAATGTATGTGTGTGTATGTAAATGACACAATGATTAAGCACTCAGTTGCCAACAGAAAATTTGGTGGTTTGAACATACCAGTGGTTCTGTGGAGAAAAGACCTGGTGATCTGGTCGTGTAAAGATTATAGTCCAGGAAACCTATGAGGCAGTTCTACTCTGTCCTATAGCATTGCTATGAGTCAGAATTCAGTTGACAGCAGTGGGCTATATGTGGAGAGAGAGAAGGAGAGAGAGACAAAGAGAGACACAGAGCCATAGTGGTGCTGTGGTTAAAATGCTAGGCTGCTAAATGAAACGTCAACAGTTCCAACTCACCAGCCACTCTTTGAGAAAAAGATGTGTCAGTCTGCTTCCACAAAGATCTACAGCCTTGGAAACCCCACAGGACAGTTCTACTCAGTCCGATAGGGCCACCATGAGTCACAATCAAACTGATGGCAGTAGGTTTTTGGTTTTGAGTATTATATAATTAATTGGTGTTTCTGAGGAGTGTCAATGTACAAAGAGATGCAGGAGAATGTTTCTGATTCCAGTTAGGATGCTGGTCATTAGTAACTTATTTACTGCAAGGTGACAATATGGTCAATGCTAAGAAGATCAGATCCTGACACCTTCTGATTATTCATCATGGACCTGTGAAGAATTTGTGCAGGGATAAAATAAATTATCTCTCCCAGCCTTCATCAGGAATGGTTAAAATGAATTTATTCTATGGTATTGGAATTCTCCACACTCCAAAGTAATCAATCTTAATGAATTGCTTAAAAGGAAAATAATTTAATTTAGCCATAATTATTTGGTTTTAAAAATAGGAGAAAAATAGAAGTGAGGTATATTTCCTTCCATGAATGGGAAAAGCAAGAATAGTGCTTTCTTCCAAGGCAAATGTGTAGGTTACCATTAGAAAGTGGCTCAGCAATTTTGGAACTTTATGAAAAGAACCTGTCTTGAGTCAAGAATACAGTTTGATATTTACTTCCCTCCTCAGTGCATGTTTCTATTCATCAAATTTGTCTATGCCTAATATTTTTAATCCATATCTCTTTTGTATTAAGGAAACTCTACTGGACAGATGGAAATACAATTAACATGGCTAACATGGATGGCAGTAACAGCAAGATTCTCTTTCAAAATCAGAAGGAACCAGTTGGTAAGTGTATTTTTTTCAATAATTCATCTTTGAAAATTTTAATATGACAAAAGTGAAATTGATCTGTATCTAGATCAATTGAAAGAAAATATTATAGATTAGTAATGTAAATTAAATCAGAAATTCATCACTCTTATTTAATCCTTTGGGACACATTCTATGTAGGGTGAGGAAGAAACATTATTTTTCTGCAAGACGAGGTAAGTTGTTTTAATAAGATAATTTTTGTAGTATATAAAGTAGGAATGAAGTTGCTTAAAACAATGTGATTAATTAATATCTCATTTTCCCTGGTGAGTGTCTAAAATACTGCTACAATGGCAATACAATGTCCTAATGCTTCCCTTGATTATTATCATCTTGTCATTCTTAATGGCTACAATGATTTGGGTTTAAGAATATAGTATTTTTTGTCCTTATTCACTCTGCAGTGTGTTCATTAAGTTAGTTTGCCTTTGCTAACATTGCAAATCATCAAGCAAAGGCATCATGGCACTAAAAGAGAGCCTTGACTCATTCTCAATAGAACAATTCAAATTTATCTTGGACAGAATATAAAGCAAGGTCAATGTTCTTTGCTAAATTATGTCTTTTTTCTAGAAAACTGAAAAATTAAAAATAAGAAATAATAGATCTTATTGTTGTTGTTGTTAGGTGCCACTAACTTGATTCCAACACAAAGTAACCCTGTGTACAACAGAATGAAACACTATCTGGTCCTGTACCATACCATCCCCATAGTTGTTGCTATGTAAGTCAATTGTTGCAGCCACTGTCAGTCCGTTTGACTGAGGGTCTTCCTCTTTTTCTCTGACTCTTTGCTTTGCCAAGCATCATGTTCTTCTCCAGTGATTGGTCCCTTGTGCCAAAAGTTCATGAAACATTCTGGCTATACCTCTTCCAAGGCATATATGTTCAATCTTCTGGCAGTCCATGATATATTTAGTATTCTTTGCCAACCCCATAACTCAAAGATGTAAATTCTTCTTTGGTCTTCCTTGTTCATTATTTAGCTTTTTCATGCATATGAAGCAATTCAAAATGCCAAGGCTTGGCTCAGGTTCACCTTAGTTCTCAAAGTGACATCTTTATTTTTTAACACTTTCCCCTTTTATGACCCATGGGACATATAATGCTCACCTTCTTTTTACCTCTCAGGTGCTTAGTTATAAGCTGTTATGCCACTTTTAGTGCATTCTGCCATTAGGTGGCAGCCTGCACAAATATGTCTGTTTGAAGAACGTATCCGTATCCCCACCAACCAAACTTATGGGATATATGTGTCCCACTAATTATATCAATATCCTTATTACCTCATAAAAATTTTTATATGTCCTTCAAAATATCTTCCATTACTGAAAACAAGGTTTCAAAATCCAGGTAAAAATGGGCAGATGACATAAACAGACATTTCACCAAAGAGAATATTCAGGCAGCCAACAAACATATGAGGAAATGTTCATGATCATTAGCCAATAGAGAGATGCAAATTAAAACAACAGTGAGACACAATCTTGCCCCAGCATTAATAGCAAAATTCAACAAGACAGAAAATAACAAATGCTGGTGAGCACATGGAGACATTGAGACTCTACTACACTGCTGGAGGGACTGTTAAATTATATAACACTGTGGAAAGCAGTACAATGATTCCTTAAAAAGTTGGAATTAGAAATACCATTTGACCCAGCAATCCCATTACTAGGTATATATTTTAAAGAAGTGAGAACCAGGGCAAAATCAGATATATGGACACCCATGTTCATTGCAACACTATTTACAATAGCAAAAAAGATGGAAACAATCTAGTTGTCCATCGACAAAAGAATGGATAACCAAACAATGATACAGACACACAATGGAATATTAGACAACCCTAAAGAATAAAGTAGAATCTGTAACACACCACATAACGTAGATGAATTTGGAGGACATTATGCTGAGTGGAATAACTCAATCGCAGAAGGACAAATATTGTATTAGTCCACATTATAAAAAGTCAAAGAAAATGTATATATGAAACAAAACTTTCTTTTTTTGATTAGCAGGGGTTGGAGGGGAGAGGAGTGAACACTGCTAGATAGGTAGACACAAGTATTGATTTGGGTGAAGGGAAGAACAATGTACCAAATGTGAGTGATCAACACAGTGACATTGAGGAAGAGGAAAATATAGAGTGGTACATAGGAGGTACAGACAACAAAGATGAACCCTTTTGCACATACAGTAGTGCATTGTCAGTGATAGCAAACATTGATCTACGGGTGGATAGATGGGTGGACAGGCTGAACTATTAGGTATGTCTGTGCAGGGGGGAATATGCCCATGATCATATATAGGATTGGCAGATGATTTTTCTACAATTGCATTTGTATGTTCTGAAGAATGTCCAGGTGTATAGTAGAGTTGATAAGGGACAAGACTGTGGTGGCTTCTTGGCCATAGCCAGCTACCTGGAGGAAGCGAATAGTTGAATCAGTGGGCTCAGGACCATGGTAACAGGGGACATCAAGCTCATTTGGCATAATATACTACACAAAAGGGAGCTCTGGTGGCTTAAAGTCTAAGTCTGACAGTTCAAACCCACCAGCCACTCCTTGGAAGGAAGGTTGGGCAATCTGTTGTTCTCTATCCTAGTTTGCTGAGTAGCTATTGAGATCTTAAAAGCTTGCAAGCAGCTGTCTATGTGCAACAATGGGCATCTCCTCATCCAGAGCGAAAAAATGAAGAAAATCAAACATTCATGGAAACAATTAGTTTAAATGACTGGTACACTATGCAATCTTCAGCCTATACGACTATAAGACCAGAAGAACTAGATGGTGACCAGCTACCACTGTCAACCACTCAAAGGGGGATCTGTGTAGGAGATTCTGGATAGAATGTGAGAACAATGTGGAACAAAACTCAAAATAAATTTAAAAAATAGACCAGGTTTGCTTGTCTGATAGAGCCTGATGAAACCCCTGAGTCCATGGCTGCTAGCTGCCCTTCAGGTCTGGAATTGAGGAATTGAGCTCACTCCTGTGGCTTCCAGCCAAACAAAAGCCAGGCCTATGAGCTGAACATTTACATCAAGTACATACAGTCCTTGGAGTGATCAATCATGGGAGAACAGAAGGGCAGTGTATGCACAGGGAGACAGCTGGGGAGGGGGGTGGAAGTGCATGGGAGGGAAGGACACAGGGGAAAGGTAACTGTGGGGAGGAAGTGGGAAGAGAGCTGTTACATTGTGGGAAATTGTAGTCAATGTCATGAGACAAAATATATATGAACTGCTGCATGGAAAATGAGTTTGCTCTGTAAACTTTCACCTAAATCATCATCATTATCATAATAAAACATGGTTTCAACAAAAAACTTCAAAGGAGTCAATAATTCAGTCTTGAAAATGGTTAAAGTCTTTTACAGTATGTTTGCCTAATGAAATTTGTCATTTGATTTATTGATTGGTGTTTCCATGAATAGCTCTGGTAGCGAAATGCCTGAGGCACTTGACTGCTAACCAGAAGGCTGTGGTTCAAACCCACCAGCCACTCCTTGAAAGGAAGGTTGGGCAATCTACTTCTGTAATGCTACTGCCTCAGAAACTCAAGGAGGGATCGCTGTGAGTCGGGTCTGACACTACGACACATAACAACAACAACAAATTTTCCATGAATGGTGATTGTGGATCCATATGAAATGAAGTCCTTAGTAACTTTAATCTTTTCTCCATTTATTATGATGTTGCTTATTGCATAGTACCTAAGGCACTTGAGTGCTAACCAGAAAGTTGGCAGTTCAAACCCACCAGCCATTCCTCGGAAGGAAGGTGGGCAATCCTACTTCTGTTGTGATACTGCCTTGGAAATCTAAGGAAGGGTCGCTATGAGTTGGGGCCGACTCGACGGCACATAACTACAACAAAAACAACATTGCCCCAGTGGTGAGGATTTTTGTTTTCTTTGTGATGAGTTGTAATTCATACTGAGGCCTTTGGTCTTCATCAATAACTGCTTCAAGTCCTCTTCATTTTCAGCAAGGAATACATCTTTTAGCTCATTTTAGATTCTTCAAATGTCTGCAAGTCCCTAAGAACTCTGAGATAGAATAAATTAATATATAAAATAAAAATTAAACAAAACTTAACAGTATGTTAATTATTTTTTGTTTGTTACATACTGGGAATGGTGCTAAGCAAAATAAATGTTTTTTTCACTTAGAAACTCATGGTCAGGAACTCATGAGAGATATTTAAAAAGCTACATGTTATAAAACATAATGTAAAATACTGCAATGAAATAAGAGTATGTTGTTACCGAATCATAGAAGAGAAAAAAAATGGATTCTGTTGACAGGGTCTTAATAGTTTGGGTAATGTTTGAACTGGTCCTTGTTGGATTAAACATCTATGACCAACATTAAAAGGGGTGTTAGTGATGAACAGTCAAAGAAGAAATAGCAGAAATAATAATGTGGAGAAATATAATAAAATGTAAATGAAGCCTTGAAATGTCAAGGAAATGATAAATGGAAGACTCTTTAAGTATCCAGCAGTATGATTAATGCCAAATCACTCCATCCTTCCATAATGTTTTAAAATTTAGAAAATATTCTTTTAGGAAGACCCAGCACATAGGGTAGAAATGATCTGATTGTACAACTAAATACACTTACAATTACTTTAAAAAAGTAAAATGGGGGAGGGGGAAAGGGGAATTTTCTCCAGATAATAAGCACTTGTGATTTTTGGTAATAGGAACAACAACAAAAAAAAAACCTCACAGCCAACAATCAAGTCAACTCTGATTCATAGTGACTCCCATTGGGTTTCCAAGGCAGTAAATCTTTACGGAAGTAGATTGTCCCATCTTCCTTCTATGGAGCAGATGGTGGGTTTAAACTGCCAACCTTCTGGCTAGCAGTCAAATATCTTAGGCACTGTACTACCAGAGCTAGAGTGAAGTGTACATAGCTTGATGAAGGTAAAAAAAGTCACTAAAAGGTATACAAGAATTATTGTATACCATAATTGTTATGGCATATGTAATTCTGCCACAACAGGAAAAACAATAAAATATATGTATATATGGTACATATGTATGTGCACATATATGCAAATAGGTATGAGTTATATGTAGGTACATATAAGTGTATGATTGTGTATATGCATGCTTGGGACTGTATGTATGTGTTTGGTTTTGTTTAATAAGAATATGCAATTTTGCCTTCTCAGCACTTTACTATACATTATTATTATATAATTATTATTTTTATACATAATAAAGCACGTAGAGGGCATAATTGGATATACTTCTTTGTTGTTGTTGTTATATGCCATTGAATCAGACCTGACTCATAGCGACCCCTCCTTAGATTTTCAAGGCAGTATCACTATGGAAGGAGTTGCCCAACCTTCCTTCTGAGGAGTGGCTGGTAGGTTTGAACCTCCAGCCTTCTGGTTAGCAGTAAGTGCCTTAGGCACTATGCTACCAAATTCTTCTTAGACAAAACCAAATACGTTGAAGGACTAGTTCTCTGGGTTTGATAGATTAGAACCATCATTTTGTGAGACATCTCAAGTCAATTGACATAATTCGTAAAGTTTATGTTCTACTTTCTAGCTTGCTAAGTAGTGTTGGGATCTTAAATGGTTGTGCACTACAATTTAAGACCAGCCATTGGTCTTTACTTATCTGGAGCAAAAGAGAAAAAAGGAAACCAAAGGCTCAATGAGGAAACTAATCTATAGGAATAATAGAATGCCATAGCCTCATCTATCCTGAGACCAAAACTAGATTGTTCCTGGCTCCCACTCTCAACTCTTCTGAGCAGGGCCACAGTAGATGGAGTTTAATAGAACTGACACATAGCATTGGGCAGATTGGCTGCAAAGGAACTCTTTTAAGTGCTGAGGAGCAAGGATGTCTCCTTGAGGACTAAGGTGCACCTGACACAAGCCATGATATTTCCAATTGCCTCGTATGCATGTGAGAGCTGGACAATGAATAAGGAAGACTGAAGAAGAGTTGATGCTTTTGAGTTGTGGTGCTGACAAAGAATGCTGAAAGTACCATGGACTGCCAAAAGAACTAACCAATCTGTCCTTGAGGAAGTGCAGCCGAGATGCTCCTTGGAAACTCGATGGCCAGACTTCGTCTCACCTACTTTGGTCATGTTGTCAGAGGGGACCATTCCCTGGAGAAGGATGTTATGCTTGGTAAGGTGGAGGGTGGAGGAAAGAGGGGAAGGCCTTTGACGAGATGGATTAACATGGTGGCTGCGACAATGGACTCAAGTATAGCAGGGATCATGGAGCTGGCGTGAAATTGGGCAGCATTTGGTTCAGCTGTGCATGGGGTCACTATGAGTCGGAAGCGACTTGACGTCACCTAACAACAACAACAACAACAGAACAAAGGAAAAATGTTGAACAGAACCTGAAATTCCTTTTTCAAAAAGGAATTACTGGAGCCACTAAGATTAGAGGCCGCCTTGAGATTGTTTATCTGACAAGCTCTTTAAACATTGAACTGAAACTTGCCCCTGAGGTCCCCTTTTACTTGAATAAGAGATTGACTCACAAAATGAAGAATATCATCTGTGAATACTGTATACTTTTTCAAAAAACATCTATATGAAATTAAATGGTCAACAATTAATTTAAAACAAAGAATGTAAGTGGACAGGGAAGCTAGATTTGTAGAAATAGGACAACCAGGATGGAAATACTGAGAATGTTCACACATTGTGAAGAACATAATCAATGTCTTTGAACAATTTGTGTAGAAATTGTTGAATGGGATCCTAAACTGCTCTGTAAATCTTCAACAAAAACATAATGAAATATCATTTAAAAAGAAAAGTCAAAACTAATGAAGAAAGGTGAAAATTTCCATGTTGAACATAATGTGATCCACGTACCATGAAGCTAGCTCTGTGTCCTTTGATTAGATGAATGCTCTAGAATCAAAGTTAAACAGAAACCTGAGGTAATAATCTGAATAAGAAGCATTTTTAAAGTTATTTTTAAAAGAAAGAGAGTTTTATGTTATTAATTTTTTCCCAGGTCAATAGCCTTTATGTGAAGTTTGATTTTATCTTTGAAAATCATAAGTAAAACTACTCTTTCAGAAAAGGTGTTACACATTAGCACATAAATATCTATACATTATAATTTTTTTTTTAAATTTTAGCCACTCTTCCCTCATATTTTTATTTCTTTGGGAATAAGAATTATCATATCTCTCATTTGACATTCAAAGTAGCTCATTTTTAATAATGATAATTCAATAAAGATATAATATCAACAAGATTTGAATAAATAATTCTTGTCATGTAGTCTATGGAATAAGCCTCTGATATAAAATGATACTGTTAACAGCTCTTTTCTTTGTACTGTTTGTTCTAATATTTGAAGCATAATTGAAATTCAGCATAGTGCTAGAAATTAAAGCCATATTGAAATGCTAATACTTGTATGTGGAAAATTATAGAACAAAGGAAACAAGGGACACTATAAGATTAGGACCCATACAAAGGATTTAACTGGGGCTAAAGCAATTCAGTTGGTGCTTATCTGGAGTTGTTCAGAATATTTAATATGAAAAGTGAGTGTGATGGTAATAGTATGAGCAAAGAAAACCCTTATAAGTTGGCAGCTCTAGATTACACCAAAATGTTAATTTGTATCTTTTTAGTTAAAATTGTTATCTTCTTTAATACAAATATTCATTTCACTGTTACAAGTAATTTAAAGCAAAAAACTAATAGACTATAGAAAAAAAGTATTTAAGAGAGGAATTAATGCTCCAATTCATTCTTTGCAGTTAACATATCAAGAGTGGTGCTCCAGATAAGACTTTCAACTATATATGGATGATAGTTCAATATTCAATAATAAATATTAGATATCTACTCTTTGTCAGTTATTGTTTCATTTGAAAGTTACTTCAAAATAAATTTTCAACATGACATTGTTTAATTTATACAAGATGTACTGTTTTACCACAAATAATATCTGACTAATTATAGATCTTAAATCATCTTTAATGAGTATATGCTTACAAGTCAGACATCCATTTATTCAATAAACATATATTTTTTTTAACTGAGTATCAGATTTTGCAGTGGATCTGTTGAGAAAAATTTGACACTATCCTTTTCCTTATGAGGTCCAACCTATTGGTGTCAAGTTGATTCCAACTCGTAGCAACCCTATGGGAAAGACTAGTACTGCTCCATATGGCGTCCAAGGCTATAAATCTTTATGTAATCAGACTGCCACACTTTTCCCCACCAGAGGGACTGATGAGTTTAAACCATCAACCTTGTGTTTAACAAGTGGGCAATTTAACCACTGCACCACCAAGGCTTCTTCTTTAAGAGGTAAAACTCCAAAAAACTCACTGTATCAAGTCATTTCTGACTCATAGCTACCTGCTTTGGGTTTCTGAGGTGGTAAATCTTTACAGAAGTAGATTGCCCAACCTTCTGTAAATCATTTTAGATTTCCTGAAGTAGTTTTAGGAGTCACTGGGGAGTGCAAATGCCAAATTCACTGAACTGCACACCAAAAAGTTGAAGGTACAAGTCTACCCACAGACACCTAGAGAAGAAAGAGCAGGAGATATACTTCAGATAATCAGCTACTAAAAAGCCTTTGCAGCATAGTCTCACTCTGATACATGTTGGTTCATTATGAACCTCAGTCAAATCAACTCAACAATCAGTTTTAACTAAACACTGGTGAAGAAGAGACTGTGTTGTTCATATGAAAATCCAAAATTGAAAGTTACTCTGTCTTTTTTATCACTAATGTACCCTTTATTTTTCAAAAGTTCTCAGGCTCTGTGGCAAATCTTCAGCCTGCTGTATTTTATCATGTCCTTATCTGCACCAGAAATCCTTATTTTGCATATAGAGAGAAAGTAAGTGAGTGGACAAGTGTTGTCCTGCTTTTTTTTTAATCCCACCTTCCTACAATGGGCAATGTTTCTCTGTTGGGAGTCACTAATACCTCATTTGGTGACATTCACCATCATTACCTGCCACACTAAATTAAGAGAATCATATTTTTCAAGGAGTGAGGTACAAAGGGAAAAAAAAAAAAAATCAGGAAACCAGAAACGAGGGTGAACATATAGCAATATTCACATAAAACATGCCTTGTTTTTGCATTTGGGGACAACATGTTTTTTGGGAAAATAAATGGGAATCTAAACAAACTTGGGCTTGAATACCTGCTCTGATATTTCTTATCTCTGTGGATTGAACAGATCCCTTAACTTTTGTATGGTTTGGTGTTATTATCTAAAAAATGGAGATAATAGTTGCTACATTTTAGTGTTATTTTAGAATTAAAGGTGCATATGCAATATCCTCCACCATTTATCTCTCATTTTCTTGTACTTTTGTGGCTTGAATGTTGCTGTGAGGCTGGAAGGTATGCCATAGGTATTAAAATACCAGCAGGGTCATCCATAGTAGACAGGTTTCAGCAGAGCTTCCAGACTAAGACAGACTTGGAAGAAGGATGGGGCCATCACTTCTGAAGAAAAATGGCCACGAAAACCTTATGAGTAGTAGTAAAACCATGTATAATGTATTACTGGAAAACTTTATGAATAGCAGTGAAACATTGTCTAATATAGTGCAGAAAAAATGAACCTCTCAGGTTAGAAGGCACTCAAAATAGGATTGTGGAAAATCTATCCTGAAGGATAATACTGTCAGTGATAGCATAATATCCATAAGTCTACAAAGAAGACCAGTTAATACTACTATTATTTAAATTGACACACCATGCACTAAAACCAATGATGAAGAAACTGACAATTTTTATGTACTTCTGAAGTCTGAAATTGATAAAACATGCAATCAAGAATTAATAATAATTGCTAGCAATTGGAATACAAAAGTTAGAAATAAACAAGAAACATTGATAGGTGTAAAATATGGCCTTAGTGATAGAAATGATGTAGGAGATCACATGATAGAGTTTTGTAAGAGCAACAACTTATTCATTGCAAATACCTTTTTTTCAACAACTTAAAGGGTGGCTATACACTTGGACCTCACCAGAAGGAATACACAAACATCAGATCAACAACATCTGTTGAAAGAGGCAATGGAGAAGCTCAATATTTTCAGCAAAACAAGGCCTGGAACTGACTGTGGAACAAACCATCAATTGCTCATATGCAAGTTCAAGTTGAAGCTGAAGATAATTAAACCAATTCCATGAGAACCAAAATATGACCTTGACTATATTGCACCTGAATTTAGAGATAAGCTGAGGAATAAATTTGACATATTGAATACCAATGACCAAAGACCAAATAAGTTGTGAGATGACATCAAGTACATCATCCATGAAGAAAGCAAAAGGTCATTAAAAAGATGAGAAAGAAGAAGAGACCTAAATGGATATCAGAAGAGACTCTGAAACTTGACCTTGAGCAGAGAGTAGCTAAAACTAATGGAAGAAATAATGAAGTAAAAGAGCTGAACAGAAGATTTCAAAATAAAATTAAAGAACACAAACTAAAGTATTAAAATAAAATGTGCAAAGACCTGGAATTAGAAAACCATAAGGGAAAAGATAACTACCGGGGGAGGGGGCACATTTGGCATTTCTCAAGCTGAAAGAACTAAAGAAAAATTCAAGGCTCAAACTGCAATATTGAAGGATTCTATGCGCAAAATATTGAATGATACTGGAAGCATCAAGAGAAGAGGGAAGAAATCACAGAGTTACTGTACCAAAAAGAATTGGTCAATGTTCAGCCACTTCAAGAGGTAGAAAATGATGAAGAATTGATGATACTGAAGGAAGAACTCCAAGCTACAATGAAGTAATTAGCATAAAACAGGGTTTCAGGATTGATGGATTATCGATTGAGATGGTTCAACAATCTGATACAAAGCTGTAGGCTGTTACTCATTTATGACAGGAAATTTGGAAGAGAGCTACCCGACCATGCCACAAGAAGAGATTGATATATGTGCCCATTCCAAAGAAAGGCGATCCAATGGCATGTGGAAATTACCAAACAAAATCATTAATATCACATGCAAGTACAATTTTGCTGAAAATAATTAAAAAATGGTTGCAGCAGTATATTGACAGGGAACTTTCAGAAATTCAAGCATGAGCCAAAAGAGGCATAGAACAAGGGATATCAGTGCTGATGTCAGGTGGATCTTGGCTGAAAGCAATGAATATCAGAAAGATATATTTACCTGTGTTTTGTTGACTATGCAAAGATTTTTTACTGTGTGGATCATAACACATTATGGATCACATTGGGAAGAATGAGAATTACAGAACACTCGATTGTGCTTGGGAATGGCTGGGGACCACAGGAGAGGCAGGATCCAAGTAAAGGGTGGGAGGCAAGGCTAGGCCCCAGCCCCCTAGAGCCAGGAAAGGGAGGGAGTGGAGTGGCCAGGGACCACAGGAGCAGCAGGATCCTGGTAGGATTAGGTAAGAGGGAGGCACAGAGGTTTCCAACAGCTAAGGGACACAAACTTGTCTGTCAGTGTGTCATCCGGTGGGGCTTCTATGTTGCTGTGGGGCTTCAGGTTGTGCCACTGGTATTTCAAACCCCAGCAGAGTTGCACATGGTGCACAGGTTTCAAGAAAGCTTACAGACTAAGGCAGACTAGGAAGAAGGAAGAGGTCATTTACTTCTCAAAAATTGGTCAGGGAAAACCTTATGAATAGCAGAGAAACACTGTCTGATCCATTACTGGGTAACTTTATGAATAGTTTGGAAACATTGTCCAACACAGTGCAGGAAGATGACTTCCTTGGCTTGGAAGGCACTCAGAATAGGGCTGGGAACGGGCTGCTTCATCTGAGTAGAACCAACCTTAATGATATGGATAAAGAAAGTCTTACAGGACCTCACCTCCATGTGCTGACATGGTACAACTCAAATTGAGGAGAAACAGCTTCAAACATCCATTAAAAATTGGAACACAGAATGTACGAAGTATGAATCTAGGAAAATCGGAAGTTGTAAAAAATGAAATGGAAAGCATGAAGATTGATATCCTAGGCACTAGTGAGCTAAAATGGATGGTTTTGGCCATTTTGAATCAGACAACCATATGATCTACTATGCTGAGAATGACAACTTGAAGAATGGCATGGCATTCATCACCACAAAGGATGTTTCAAGATCTGTCCTGAAGTACAATGCTGTCAGTGATAGGATAATATCCATACGTCTACAAGGAAGACCAGTTAATAATACTATTATTCAAATTTATGCACCAACCACCAAAGCCAAAGATGAGGAAATTGAAGATTTTTATCAATGTCTGCAGTCTAAAAATGAATGAATCTGTAATCAGGATGTGTTGCTTATCACTGGTGATTGGAATCCAAAAGTTGGAAACAAATAAGAATCACTGGTAGTTGGAAAATTTGGCCATGGTGACAGAAATAATGCTGGAAATCACATGATAGAATTTTGCAAGACCTACGACTTATTCATTGCATGCTGGACCATGAATGAGGAAGACTAAAGAAGATCCGATGCCTTTGAATTGTGATGTTGGTTAAGAATACTGAAAATACCATGGACTGCCAGAAGAACTAACACATTTGTCCGAAAAGTGCAGCCAGAATGCTCCTTAGAGGTGAGAATGGCCAGACTTAGTCTTTTGTACTTTAGTCATGTTGTCAGAAGAGACCAGTCCCTGGACAAGGGAAAAGTAGAGCTTGGTGAAAAAAGGGAAGACCGTTTCTGAGATGGATTGACACAGTGGCTTCAACAATGGGCTCCAGCATAGCAAGGATTGTGAGATGGAGTAGTACCAGGCAGAGTTTTGTTCTGTTGTACATAGGGTCACTACGAATTAGAGCTGACTCACAGCGCTTAACAACAACAATATGCAATACTCCATATTTGAGCAAGTCTGCTCTTGGTTATATACTCTAGAGAATATTTATTTATCTGCTCAAGGTACAAATGCAAAGATGTACCTTGAATCATTGTTAACAATAATTAAAAAATAATTGTGAAGAGACTAAATCTTCATCAAAGGAGAACTAAATAAATAGATACAGTATATTTAGGTGCTTAAATACCACAGTATATACAGATGTGGGTATTGTATGTAGATGGAAATAAACCTCAATCCTGAGGATAAAAAGTTACTAACAGAGTGATAGAGTGTTACATTTGTATAATTTTAAGACAAAATGCAAAACATTAATGTATGTTGCTCATGGATGTACATATTTATAAAATTATGGAAAAAGTAAACTGGAAACATACACACCAACTATATAATAGGAGCTGTCTTTGGAGAAGGATAATGATGGTCGAAAGGGTTATTTCATATTTGGTAAAAATACTAAAACTAAAAAAAAATTATTATAGTGTTCAAATTTGGATAATGAATATATGAATGTTTATTATTTTCTGCTGTCCTTTGTGATGAATGCTGGTTCCTCAAAATATCCGCAAAACAACTTACTGATTACACAAAGCACAGGTGATTGCTTGTTCCAGTATAAGACAGCACTGAATCTTAGTAGTACCTCAGAGGAGGAAGGGCAAATATGAAATAGTGATTAAAATGTTCAAGTGTGGTTAGGATGGAGTTTGTAACAGTTTAGGATAGGTGAGCACATTAAGGAGAGGATTTTGAGAAAAAGAGTTTCAGAGGCTTGGGTATATACTGTCTTTTGATGTTTTCTTCCCAATGGGTTTTTCAGGAAGTTCCTAAAATTTTTGGAATTCCTGAAATAAAACACTATTCCTAAAATTCCTAAAATAAAATATTATTACTTGTGACTCTTATCTTTCTGGGTGAGAATTTCTTGGAACAGTGATTTTTTTTTTAACTTTTTATTGTGATTTAAGTGAAATTTTATAAAGCAGTTTCATTTTACATTTTGTTCTGTGATATTGCTTACATTCTTCACAATGTAATAGATCCCATTCCACTCCCTCCCTGTGGTTACCCTTTACCTGAGTCCTTCTTTCCTATGGATTCCTGCCTCTCTACCTTTCTCCCTGTGCAAATGCTGCCCTTCTGACAGCATTTGCAACAATCCCATGATTGTTCTAAGGAGTGCATCTCCTTGGTGTAGGTGTTCAGCTGGTAATCCTGTCTATTGTTTGAGAGAGAGGTAAGCCAAGGAAGTGAGCTCAATTCTAGGCCCTGAGTGACTCAGAGCCATAGTCTTGGGGGTTTCACCAGTTTCTATCAGACCAGCAAGCTTGGTCTTTTTTTTTTATGATTTTGAGCTTTGTTCCACATTTGTCTCCCACTCTATCAAGGATCTCCAATGTTGATCCCTTTCTGACTGGTTGGCATTGGTAGCTGGGCACCATCTTGTTTTTCTGTTTTCCAGGTCATATATGCTGAGGTTCTCATGGTCCATTAGTTCTTTGGACTAATTGTTTCCATGTGTCTTGGATTTTCTTCACTCTTCTTTGTATCTTCTTAGTATGAAAGGGGAGACCCATAGTTGTATCTCAGATGACCACTCTCAAACTTTTAAGACCCAGCAACAACTCACCAAAGTAAGATGTACAGAAGTGTTTTTGTATACCATGTTGTGTCAATTGAGCTAGATTTTCCCCAGAAATAGTAATGTCTTTGAAGATAATGAAATAACATAGTAATGTTAGTATAATTAGTAATTGTCAATTATGAAATTAAATTTTTGTTTTATGGACCTTTAACTTTTTTATGCAATTCAAAATGCATTAAAAAACAAATTGGCTTTTTTATAAAAAAATGCGTTAATGTATTATTTTCTCAGCTGACTCTTAAAAAAACTAATCCACAATTGATCCTCATCTTTTATCTTGTGAAAAACTTGTGACACTATTCACTACAGATTAGTAAGTAAGCAGAAGTAAGCCCATACTTACCTTGTTCAAGGAGCTCTGGTGGGACAGTGCCTAAGGTATTTGACTGCTATCCAGAAGGTTGTCAGTTCAAGACCACCAGCCAACCTACAGAAGGAAGACAGAGCAATCTGCTGCCATAAAAATTTACTGCCTCAGAAACCCAATGGGTGTTAGTATGAGTCAGAATCAACTCAATGGCAATGAGTTTGCCTTATTTAGTGGGTAATCTGATACTAGGTGGAACCCTAAATATCACACTGTCACTTTTTATTGCAAGGAATTGGTTTATGTAATTGTTGGGGCTGGAGAGTCTCAAATCTATAGGGCAGGCCATCAGGAAGGGCATACTGGAAACTCACAGGTAGGAGGAGCTGAAGTTGCAGTTTACAGGGAAGCCTTGGTTCTGCTCTTAAAAACTTTCATCCATTTATATGAGGCCCATCCATAGCCATTATAATCTCCTTTATTAAAAGGACAAAATACCTTCATAGGAACACCTAAATTAGTGTTTGATTAAATAACCAGGAGTCATAGCCTACTCAAGTTGACAACGAAACAATCTCTGGGTTTGAACACATGAACTTTCCTGTATTCTGTGTACTGATGTGTATGTTTATAAGTATAGCAATTTGTGTATGTTGACTTAAACATGGATTTGCATAAATTTTTACCTAAAGCAAAATAAAAGTTCTATTAAATAGATATAGTGAGTGAGCAAAAGTTAGAAAATAAATGGTAAGTTTAGGTATTATTAGAGCCTAGGGAACAACATTCACTCCATTCTGTGGAAGTTTATTGAAGACCTACTGATGTACCAAGCATTGAGGTATCTTAGCTAAGGACACAATGGTAAATAGAGATATGGTGCTTAACCGTACCATTTATTTTCTAGATTGTGAGGGAAAAATTAAACAAATAATCAACCAATAAATGGAGAATCAAAACAGTGACAAGAACTAAACGGTAAAAGCATGGTACTTAAGGGGTTTATATTAAGGCACTTTGGCCTAGACAGGGAGGAATTCTTTGAAGACATAATACCTGAATTGAAATCTGACAGACAGATGGAAGAATAAATAGGTGGGAGGGATCTCTGGTGGTGGGTGGTTAAGTGCTTAGCTGCTAACCAAAAGGCTGGCAGTTGAACTCATTCACTGGCTCTTAAGGAGAAAGACCTGGCAATCTGCTCCCCTAAAGATTACAGTCCAGTCCAGGAAACCCTATGGGGCAGTTGTACTCTGTCACATGGGGTCTCTAATGGGTTACAAACGGACCTGATGGCATCTAACAACACAAGTTGAATTTCACTTTGTGAATATGTGATATTTAGAAAGTATTTCTGTGAAAGTGCATGCTGGATCATCTGGGTATCAATTCCTGCTACTTTCTATTCAGTGTATCTGACGAATATGGAATAATTTAAAGTTGTTGTTGTTGTTGTTGTTGTTGTTATGTGCCTTCGAGTCGGACCCGACTCATAACGACCACTCCTTTGGTTTCCGGGGCAGTATCACTACGGAAGTACATTGCCCAACCTTCCTTCCCAGGAGTGGCTTGTGGGTTTGAACTGCCAGCCTTCTAGTTAGCAGTCAGATGCCTTAGGCACTCTCAGATTATATTTATACCATCATTTTGTCAAAGTATGGAGGGCAAAATTATGGTACTGGCTTGCTTATGAGTAAAATGAATGGCTAGCCTGCATGGAAAAGTTGGAAATATTTGGTTTCTAAATTGACTTTCATTTGTTTCTTCTTCCAGTCTAACCTTGTGGTCTTTGACTCTCATTAGCACCTCAGTCAGTGGTTTCTCAAAGAAGAAACAGAAAAACAATACAAAGCTAGTTGCCATGGAGTTGATTCCTACTCACAGAGACCTCACATATGTCTGAGTAGAAATGTGCTCCCTAGGGTTTCGTTGGAGCTCTGGTAGCGTAGTGCCTAAGGCACTTGACTGCTAACTAGAAGGCTGGTGGTTCAAACCCACTAGCCACTCCTTGGAAGGAAGATGAGGCAATCTACTTCCGTAGTGATACTGCCTCAGAAACCCAAGGAGGGGTCTCTGTAAGTCGGGTCTGACTCGACGGCACATAACAACAACAACAACAACAACAACAGGGTTTCATTGGCTCTTTC
The DNA here is from genome assembly GCF_000298275.1 of Orycteropus afer afer. NCBI lineage: Eukaryota > Metazoa > Chordata > Mammalia > Tubulidentata > Orycteropodidae > Orycteropus > Orycteropus afer. Next base: position 3,395,013 of record NW_006921735.1, read on the forward strand.
CCTCCCCCCACCTGAAGTAAATTGCCAGGCCTTTCTTCTGAGGTGCCTCTGAGTTAGCTCAAACCTGCGACGTATTGGTTAGCAGCAGTGCAGTGCCAAGTGGGAGCAGATCATGAGGACTTAATTAGCTATGCTAAAGACTGAAAACTTCATTCTAATAATAATGTTGAAGTATCAAACAGAGAAATTATATAATTCCACAGACTCCTAGAAAGACTATGCTCTGTAAATTAACAATAAATACCACTGTCAATAGTTTGTATCAGGAAAACTTGTCAATTATTGGTTTATTTTCTTTAAATGCAAAGAATAAGGGTCAGGAAAAACACCACCTTCCTGGTTAGCAGTCAGATGCCTTAGGCACTACACCACCAGAGCTCCTCAGAAGTTTTACAGTTACTGACTAAAACAGATTGAAATGTATATTGCACAGCAACTATTTTCTTGCTATATAGTATTTTCACTGTGTATGCCTGAACCATTTTCTTAAAATATACTCAATAACTTATTTTCTTATTAATATAAACAAAATACTAAAGTCATTTCAGATATTCTTTTCCTATTTTAAGCATTTACATGATTCCTTTTTATAGACGATTTAGAACTACAAAGAAAATAAGTGAAAGAATCATATTTTTTGTTTGCTTTTACATATAAATTTAAGCTGCAGTTTATATAGAATCAAAGTTAAATTTTACAAGGAAACAAATGATATAGAAGAATCATTGAAACATTCTCAGTAACTCATGCCCTAATAATTCCACTTTATAGGTTCTTTCAGAATGATTCCCCTGGGATTATTTCTAAAAAAGATTTTTCCAGCACTGAATAGACATATGGATGTATGGAAAAACATATAGCCATAAACCTGTTTTTATAGGCATTCATAGTGGTCATACACAGTATATATCTACATATATAGAGACATTTATTACTACATTATTTGCTCATTGAATTTCACTGATATTTTGCACTGCAGGCAATTACTATAATTATTATATCATGATGGCCCTGTCTAGGTGACCTCTGGCTTAAATGGCTGCCCAGTACATTCCCTACACAATTTTCATGAAGAAAATTAGATAATAAGGGAAGAAATGATACTTTTCAATTGATTTTCTCCTCATACATATTTATTATCAAATTGTAAATTATTTTTTTTTTTCCCAGAAGGTGAGGAGAAAGAAAACACAATGTTCTCTCTAGTGTGGGTGGGCTAGCGTGAGTTTATAATAATCTCTATTTATCACGGGTTATGGTACCTGTAAACTCCCTAGGAAGCTACTTCTTTGTATTTGCATGCAGTTAGTCTAGGTTGTAGGATTAATAAAACTATATTCACTTTGTCAGCATTAATAAATAATTATAGTGACTTCTTTCTAAGCACTTACTATTTGCTGCTAACCCAAATGGCGGCAGTTCGAATTCACTGGCCATTTGGTGGGAGAAAGATGAGGCAGTCTGGCTCTGTAAAGATTTACAACCTTGGAAACTGTATGAGACAGTTCTACTCTATCCTATAGGATAGAGTAGATTGCTATGAGTCAGAATCAACTCAATGGCAGTAGGTTATTATTTATAAAGCACTAGTGAAATGCTTTGCTTTAATCATCTCACAATAATTTGTAGAAGGATCTTCTACTATAGATTTAGAAGTTGGGGTTTGTGGAAAAAAGTTAGCTGCTCATGATGAATGGTAGATTGGGTTTCAAACCTGAGTTTATCTGCTACCAGAGTCATATTAAATCTTAACCATTATGCCGTGCCCACAGAGGCTGATTTAAAAAGTAATTACCTAACCTCAAGCAAAGATCAGGGAATAGAACTGGCTCCCTTTCAAGCATGGAAAGTGAAAAAGAGAAAAAGCCAGAGCTTAGTTACTTCTGAGAAATATAGTCCCAATTAGCACATAGCAGTAGGCTTTTCTAAGCAACCAGGAGTATGCAAGAACCAATGTTACCTCTGACCTAATTGTGCCTCACAATTAATTATTTCTGAATCTTTAAAGCTAGTTTTAAATAGCTATGTCACTGATGCACTAGACTTTCCAATTTGCGGAACTGTTTTTTAGTGTAACTCACCAAATTCTTCTTGCTTGTTTGCTGTTTAATCTGTATGTCTATGACATACTTGAAATAAAAGTGCATCATAATCTTATCAAAACACCACCTTGGCATTTTGTGTGTGTATCACTAAAGACTGAGTATTTGCCGTCTTCAGGTAGTTTGGGCTGAATAGCTGTATCTGGTAAATATCAATCAACATTCCAGTTATCCATTGTTCAACTAAATATTCTCAGTTTAGATTTATTGCTCAGTCTTGGATATACTAAGTGCTTAGAAAAGTTTACATAACACCTAGGATTTAAATTTACTACTTAAAATAACTTTCATGTTTAAAATGTTTTAACATTGTAAATTTTATCCCTTAAGCCTCATATATAGCAACTTAGCTTGTCAGTCAGCATTACCTTCATGGCTAATTCTAAGAATCTAGTGCACTGTGTATCTCTTATTTCCTTGATGTTCTCTCTCTCTCTCTCTCTCTCTCTTTTTAATGTAATCCCATTCCAAAGTTAGTTGTTTACATAACCTTCAAGTCTACTTTCTTGAAATCTACCAAGCATTTTCTGCTAGCTAATCATTCCAACCTATATGCTTTATGAAGTACGTTTTGAAATCTATTCAAGGATAACACAAATACCTTGCACTATATCAAAAGAATTCAAGGGGCCTCCCTCACTTCTTAAAAAAGAAGATGTTTTTATTCCTGTACTTTCTTGAAATCGACCAAGCATTTTCTGCTAGCTAATCTTTCAAACCTATATGCTTTATAAAGTGGGTTTTGAAGTCTATTCAAGGATAACATAAACACTTTGCACTATATCAAAAGAATTCAAGGGGCCTCCCTCACTTCTTAAAATGTAGATGTTTTTATTCCTGGATATGTTTCCTGGCACAATAAAATGCAATTTTTATCATATATACACTTATTATTCACCACACTCACTTTTATTATATATGCTACACAATTAATATATAAAACTATACACATCAACAGAATGTGCAGATAGTTAAAGAAAAATAATGTAGAAGGCTGAGGAATTGACACACTAATATCATAATGATATAAAATTATACAAATCATTTAAATTTATTACACATTTGGATTTGATCATCTGTTTACTCATTCTTTCAAATGCTCTGAAGTACATAAAAGGGCTTCAAAAAATACTGTAAAATATGTACTGTGCTCCAAACCTTGAAAATAAAACCTGAGATCAGTGGTCAAAAAAGTCATAGTTGAGTGAAGGAAAACACAAATAATTACAAACCAATAGGATTAAATATTTAGTAGAATTAAACAAAACTAAAACACTTAGTATTATTCATAAGAACTATATTCCAGACACCATAAAGTGGAACACAAAAGAAAACTATGTTCCAGGCAATATAAAAAGGCATTATGAAAGCAGAGGAAATAAGTAATTTTCTGAGAAAATTAGGGAGAAGAAGCATAATAAAGTGAATGATATGTTGAAATTTCAGCTGAAGATTGAAGGATAAATACACAGTACTTTCGTTTTTAAGGAAGTGACACAGGAAAGGGCTTTCACCACTATTACCAGAAAGGAAAAAGAAGTCTAAAGGCATAAAAGCATGATATGTCTAGAAAACTAAATTTTTCTGCAAGGCTAGGGAAAA
>NW_006921735.1:3399339-3401653 GCF_000298275.1 Orycteropus afer afer
AAATATTCAAACTTTTTAAATGATTCTTTAGAATAAAACACTTAGAGACACCTCAATAAATCATTTGTCATTGGTTATAATCTTTCCTCTACTTTTGTGTTATTTTTATAAGGCACAAAATGCTTATCAGTCATCAAGAGCTTAGAATATAGAATAAACTGTTCCAGGTAAAACGACTTATGAGAAGGAGAATGGAGAATATGCATAAATATTAGGCTGAATAATGTAAGCAGTTAGGAACTAAGTTATTAATTTAGAACTGTCACTCCATGTTAATGACTTCTCAAATCTTAGCCAGTTGAGAATAGTAATTTTAAGGGGAAATTTAGATCAAGTTAAGATATGGCAGTGTGGCTACTTAACTACTTGTTAAATGATGTTGTTTTTAAATAATTTTTTTTTTATTAAGATAACTTTAAAGTCACATAAATTTTAAGAAATAAAACAGAGTGATCCTGTGTATACTTTTTTTCAGTTTTCCCCAACTGGAAGCTTCTGTGAAACTACATACAGCACAATATTCTAACCAGGGTATTGACCTTGTTAACGATCTACCAATCTTACTCCTTACTCATTTCGAGTCTTATCAGCTCTCCTGTATGTGTGTGTGTGTGTATTTAGCTCTACCATTATCATCTCTATCAATTTATATAAGTGAGCCAATTTTAATGCATTCTCATGAGCATTTGGTGTTGTCGCTATTTTTTATTTTAGCTATTCTGGTAAGTGTTTAGTGACATCTCATTGTAATTTCAATTTGTATCTCCCTAATGCCTAATGATACTGAACATCTTTTTATGTGCTAATTTGACATCTGCATATCTTCTTTCATGAAAGTTCTATTTATGTCTTCAGCCCATTTCCTAAATAAAATATTAGTTTTGTTTTGTTTTGTTACTGTTGAATGCTCAAAGTTCGTCATCAATTTTACATACTAACCTTTTTTTGAGGAGCTCTGGTAGCGTAGTGCCTAAGGCACTTGACTGCTACCCAGAAGGCTGGTGGTTCAAACCCACCAGCCACTCCTCAGAAGGAAGGTTGGGCAATCTACTTCCGTAGTGATACTGCCTCAGCAACCCAAGGAGGGGTCACTATGAGTAGGGTCTGACTCCATGGCACATAACAACAATCTTTTTTTGGATATAGATAGAAAATATTTTCCCTCAATCCAAAGCAAGTCTTTTACTGACCTTCACAATGCAAGTTATTTATTTATTTATTTATAAATTTTAATGTCCTTGTTTTATAACTGAGGATATTGTAATTGTGAATGAAGTACATAATGTGCTTCTTATCATTGAATTATGTCAATGTCATGAGTTGTAGAGATTTCCAGAGAGATGATTGCATATTTTAGAATAAGATTTTATCTTAACAGGCAATTCTAAAATTATATTAATAATAGTTAACGTGTATTGAGTGCTTTATATGTGACAGACAATACAATAAGAAGCAGTTATTACTCTGTTGTTGTTGTTAGGTGCCATTGAGTCAGTTCCACCTTATAGCATGCCTATGTACAACACAATGAAACCCTTTCCAGTCCTGCACCATCCTCACAATCCTTACTGTGTTTGAGCCCATCATTGCAACCATTGTGTCAATGCAACTCCTGGAAGGCCTTCCCCTTTTTTGCTGACCCTCTACTTTACCAAGCATGATATCCTTCTCCAGGGAATGGTCCCTTCTGACAACATGGCCAAAGTAGGTGAGATAAGGTCTGGTCATTATCACTTATAAGGAGGACTCCAACTGTAATTCTTCCAAGATACATTTATATGTTCTTGTAGTGAATGACATTTTCAATATTCTTCACCAACACCACAATTCAAATGCCTCAATTCTTCTGCAGTCTTCCTTATTTATTGTCCAGCTCTCATATACATATGACACTATTGAAAAGACAGTGGTTTGGCTCAGGCTCACCTTATCCTTAAAGTGACATTTTTGCTTTTTAACACTTTAAATAAATCTTTTGCACCAGATTTACCCAATGCAGTATGTTGTTTTATCTCTTGACTGTTGCTTTCATGGGGTTTGATTGTGAATCCAACTAAAATGAATACATTGAAAACTTCTATTTTTTGCTCCATTTATCACGATGTTGTTTATTGGTCCATTTGTGGGTATTTTCATTTTCTTCATGTTGAGGTGTAATCCATACCTAAGACTGTAGTCTTTAATATTCATCAGCAAGTGCTTCAAGGCATCTTTACTTTCAACAAGCAAGGTTGTGTCATCTGGATATGGCAGGTTGCTAAGGAGTCTTCCTCCAATCCTTGCACCACATTTTTCTTGATATAGTCCAGCTTCT
>NW_006921735.1:3402626-3403304 GCF_000298275.1 Orycteropus afer afer
GCTTTCATCAGTATGTGCTTCAAGTCATCTTCACTTTCAGCAAGCAAAGTTGTGTCGTCTGCATACCACAAGTTGTTAATGAGTCTTCCTCCAATCTTGATTCTGCATTCTTCTTCAGATAATCCAGCTTCTGGGATTATTTGGTCAGCATACAGATTGAATAAGTATGGTGAAAGAATACAACACTGACACACTCCCTTCCAATTTTAAACAATGTAATATCCTCTTGTTCTATTTGAATGACAGCCTCCTGGTCTGTGTAAAATTTCCTCAAGAGCATAATTAAGTGTTCTAGAATTTCCATTCTTTACAATGTTATCCATAATTTGTATGACCCACATGGTTGAATGCCTTTGTATAGTCAATAAAACACAGATAGACATCTTTCTGGTATTTGCATTCAGCGAAGATCTATCTGACATCAGCAATGATATCCCTCATTCCACATCTTCTTCTAAATCTGGATTGAATTTCTGGAAGTCCCTGTCAGTGTAATCTGCAACCATTTTTGAATTATTTTTAGCAAAATTGTATTTGCTTATGATATTAATGATATTGTTCAATAATCTCTACACTCTGTTGGATCAGTTTTCTTTGGTGTGGGCACAAATGTGGATTTCTTCCAGTTGGTTGGCCAGGTAGCTGTCTTCTAAATTTCTTGGCATAAATATGCCTGTG
>NW_006921735.1:3403549-3407340 GCF_000298275.1 Orycteropus afer afer
GAAATGTCAAGCATGCTCTTCACTTTTGATTTTCTAATTCCAGATCTTTGCACATTTCTTTATTCTATTTTCCTTTATCTTCTTGAGGCTGCCTTTAAAATCTTTTGTACATCTCTTTTATTTTATCATTTCTTTCATTCACTTTAGCTACTCTCCTTTCAATAGCAAGTTTCAGTGCCTCTTCTGACATTCATTTTGGTCTCTTCTTTCTTTCCTATCTTTTCAAATATGTTTTCTTTCTTCATGAATGATGTCCTCGATGTCATTCCACAAATCATCTAGTATTTGGTCATTAGTGTTCAATGCATCAACTCTATTCTTCTCTGCATTCAGGCAGTATATACCCAAAGTCTTATTTTCATGCTCATTGACTTGTTTTAATTTTCTTCAGTTTCAACTTGAACTTTTCTATGCACAATTGGTGTGGCCCCTGGCTATGTTCTGACTGATGATGTTGAACTTCTCTATTGCCTCCTTCCAGAGATGTAATCAATTTGATCCCATCTGGTGTGATCCACCTGTATAGTCTAGGTTTATGTTCTTGAAAAAGGTATTTGTAATGAATAAATCACTGCCATTGAGTTGATTTGACTCATAGTGACCCCTCCTTGGGTTTCTGAGGCAGTATCTCTATAGAAGTAGATTGCCCAATCTTCCTTCTGAAGAGTGGATGGTGGGTTTGAACAACTAGCCCTCCCTCTGGTTAGCAATCAAATATCTTAGGCACTATGCCACTAGAGCTCCTGAATAAGTCTGGTCTGCAAAACTCTATCATGCATTATCTGGTGTCATTTCTTTCACCAAGACCTTATTTTCCAACTACTGATGCTTGTTTGTTTCCAACTTTTTTATTCCAATCACCAGTAATATTTAATACATCTTGATTGAATGTTTGGTCAATTTTGACTGTAGAAGTTGGTAAAAAGCTTAAGTTCTTCATCTTTGGTTTTAGTGGTTGCTGTGTAAATTTGAGTAATATTTGTATTAACTAGTCTTCCTTGTAGGTATATGGATATTATCCGATCATCTATTATTACCAGTCCAAAATAGTGCAGTTAGGGTGTGGCCAAGAGAAGACTGCCTAGCATTATATCTATGCAACAAACTGAGACACAAGTACAAAGTATTTGTACAGTGGCATGTTATATTTGTCTTTATGTCAGAGAGAAGCCATGGATGAAGCAGGCTTCCTCAGCACATTTGTCCAAAAGTAGATTCCTTTCTATAATTGTAGTATGCTAATGAAAACATAGAGCAGAGTGAAATGCAAATTTGAAACTCAGTCCTACCTCAGGAAAACTGTGAGATACACAAGGAAGGTGATCATTTTACATAATGATATTCTTTACTATTGTTTACTGTATTAGCTCAGATTTCTGTATATAATTACATATTTCTGTAAGTCCTTTTGAGCTACAATTTCAGTGTTTCAGAAGCCATTATGTCAAGAAAAAGGCATTCTGTTTCTTGAAAATTCTGAAAAAAGTTTCCCTTTTGGAGTATCCAACTACTGATACTTATTCTTTGTTCCCAACATTTGGCTTCCAATTGCCAATAATCTTCAATACAACTTGATTGCATGTTTGGTCAATTTCAGACTGCAAACATTTGTAAAAATCTTCCATTTCTTTTATTTACAATGTTGTTGTTGTTGTCATTTGCCATCAAGTCGGACCGGACTCATAGCGACCCCTCCTTGGGTTTCTGAGGAGGTATCACTACAAAAATAGATTGTCCAACCTTCCATCCAAGGAGTGGCTGGTGAGTTTGAACCCACCAGCAGTGGTTAGCAGTCAAATACCCTAGGCACTACACTACAATAGCATCTAAGAAAATAATATATGTAGGAATAATTTTAACCAAGTATATGAAGGACTTATACAATGAAAATTACAAAGCACTGCTGAAAGAGATTAATGTTGGTTTAAATAATTTGATAAGTATTCAGTGTTCATGGATTGGAAGACTTAATATTGTTAAGATGTCAATATTACCTGTGGTAATTAAGGTTGTATGTCACCTTGGCTGGGCTGTGGTTTTGAGTGGCTGGGCAGGTGGATGTAGTTACTCCCCATGATGAGACTGGTAATCAACTTAATGTATATAAGGAGAAGCTTTGAGAAAGGTCTCTAGCTTTTTGGTATACTTCATCCTGCATTGGCTTGATCCTACATCGTCCAGTGGCCTGCAGTGTTGCCTGCTGATTTGGGGATCATTCCTAGACTTGAACCAGTGGCCAGCTGTGAGCCTGTTGATCTTGGTATTGTGTCATTCTACTTGCTGATCATGGGAGCTCTGGTAGCATAGTGCCTAAGGCACTTGACTGCTAACCAGGAGGCTGGCGATTCAAACCCACCAGCCACTCCTCGGAAGGAAGGTTGGGCAATCTACTTCCATAGTGATACAGCCTAGGAAACTCAAGGAGGGGTCGCTATGAGTCAGGTCCGACTCGAGGGCACATAACAACAACAACAACAACTTGCTGATCGTGGGTTTGTTATCCTCAGTTGCCAGCAGCCAAATGAATCAGAAAGCCTCCAGCTCTAGGGGCCCTGGAACAAGAGGCAGGGTGGAAGGTCAACAAGGTCAAAGGGCCTTCACCCAGTCCCTAGAGCTGGCACTCTGAATTCAGACTTCTAGCCTCCTGAATTGTAAGAAAATAGATTCTTGTCTGGTAAAGCCATCTACTTGTAGTATTTCTATTTTAGCAGCACTAGAGAACCAAAACACTACCCAAAGTAATCAAAGATTCAACACAATCCTGATCAAAATTCCCTCTTTACAAAATAGAAAAATAAAAATCCTCAATTTTGTATGGAGTGGCAAAAAGCCCCAAATATCTAAAGCATTGTTGAAAGAGAAGGACACAGTGGGAGGACTCACACTTCCTGATTTTAAAACATATTATTAGCCACTATAATCAAAACAGGCTGACACTGGTATAATTATAAACACATATACCAATGTAATTGAATTAAGAGTCTACAAATAAACTCACACGTATATGGTCAACTGATTTTTAACAAGAATGTTGAGTCCAGTGAATGGGAAAAGAAGATTCTCTTCAATAGATGGTGTTCGGAAAATTGAATGTATGCAGACAGAAAAATGGCAGAATCCATGCCTCACACTATACACAAAAAAACTTCAAAATGGAGTAAAGACCTAAATGTGGAAACTAAAGCTATAAAATTCTTAGAACAAAATGCCAGAAAAACGCTGCTGAGTATAGCTTTCAACAATCTAATATAGTAACAAAAACATAAACAACAAAGCACAAAATAAATACATGAGATTACATAAATTAAAAATTTGTTAATCAAAAGATATTACCAAAAAAGTGGAAAAAACAAACTACCAGTTGGAGAAAGCTGTAGAAATCATATATCTGATAAGAATCTCAAAACCAAAATACATATAAAACTTGGACAATTTAACAACAAAAAGACAAATAAGCCAATTATAAAATGGGTAAAAACTTGAATAGACATTTCATCAAAGAGGACATACAAATGACCATCAAACACTAAACATCTCATCAAAGCAAGAAAAGATGCTCAATGTTATTAGCCGTCAGAAAAATGTAAATCAAAACCACAATAAAATACCATTTCACTCCCACTATGATGGCAAAGGAACTCTGGTAGTGTAGTGCCTAAGGCACTTGACTGCTAACCAGAAGGCTGCCGGTTCAAACCCACCAGCCACTCCCCAGAAGGAAGGTTGGACAATCTACTTCCATAGTGATACTGCCTCGGAGTAATTATGGGGCTGGTAAGAAATGCTACAGT
>NW_006921735.1:3407440-3412263 GCF_000298275.1 Orycteropus afer afer
AAGGCTGCCGGTTCAAACCCACCAGCCACTCCCCAGAAGGAAGGTTGGACAATCTACTTCCATAGTGATACTGCCTCGGAAACCCAAGGAGTGGTCGCTATGAGTCAGGTCCAACTCGAGAGCACATAACAACAACAACATGATGGCAAAGGGAGCTCTGGTGGTGTAGTGATTAAGGCATTTAGCTGCTAACTAAAAGATCAGTGGTTCAAACTCACCAGCTGCTCTGCAGAAGAAAGATGGGGCAATCTTCTTTGGTAAAGATTTACAGCCTTGGAAACCCAATGGCAGTCTTTATGAAGTGGAATCGACTTGATGGCAGTGAGTTTGGTTTTTGAGGCTGGCTAAGATTTTTTTAAAAAAAAAGAACATAAAAATTATTGGTAAGGATATACACACACACACAAAAATGCAACCACTGCTGTGGAGTAGGATCCAATTCATAACGACCCCCCTTGGGTTTCTGAGGCAGTATCGCTATGGAAGTAGATAGTCCAACCTTTCTTCTGGGGCGTGGCTGATGGGTATGAACCTCCAGCCTTCTGGTTAGCAGTCAAGTGCCTTAGGCACTATATCACCAGAGCTCCCTGGCAAGGATATAGGGAGATTGAAACCTTTATCTATTGCTGGTGGGAATAGAAAATGGTACAGCCATTGTGGAAAACAGTGTAGTGGTTCCCCAGAAAACTAAAAATACAACTACCATATGACTCAGAAATTACATTCTATATTACCCAAAAGACTTGAAAGCAGAGACTCAAACAGAGATTTATGAACCAATGTTTATTGTAGCAATAGTCACAATAGCCAAAAGGTAGAAACAACTTAAATGCTTATCAACTGATAAACAGATATGCAAAATGTGGCACATACATACAATGGAGTACAACTACACTAGTGAACGAAATGAAGTCTTGGTGCATGCTAAAATATGGATGGTACTTGAAGACATTATACTGAATGGAATAAGTCAATCACAGAAGGACTAACACTGTATGACCCCTCTTATATAAAAACATAAGAAAAGGTGAACATATAGAGACAGTTGGGCAAATCTACTGCAGAAGACCTCTTTAAAGTGTTAAAAAGCAAAAATGTCACTTTGAGGACTTAGGTACACCTAATTCAGTCATTTTGTATGCACACGAAAACTGTACAAAGAATAAAAAAAGAAAGGAGAATAATTGACCCATTTGTATTATGGTGTTGGCAAAAAAAAAAAAAAAAGAATATACCATGGACTACCAGAAGAAGGAACAAATCTGTCTCAAAGGAAGTACAGGCAGAATGCTCCTTAGAAACCAGGAAAACCAGGATGACAAGACACTGTCTCATGTACTTTGGATGTGTTATCAAGGAGGGACCAGTACCTGGAGAAAGGACACCATGCTTGGTAGTGAAAAAGAAGATACTCAATGAGATGGATTGACACAGTGGCTGTAACAATGGTTAAAACATAGCATTGACTATGAGGATGGCAGAGGACTGGGCAGTTTTGTTCTGTTGCACAGAGGATTGCTGGGAGTCAGAACCAGACTGTGTGGCACTTAACAACAATAATGTAGAGAACAAATTTGTTAGTTGTTACCAGGAGTGGGAGAGAGAGGGAAGGAGAGAGTATTGTTGAGCTTATATTTATGGTAATGAAAAAAATCACATTAATTAAGATACAGCCAATTAAAATAACTGTTGTCTATAAATTATACACCTGTAAAAGTTTGAATTGGCAATTCAAAAAAGTTGTGTGATAGATATATTTCCACCATTAACAAAAAAGAAACAGAGTAGTGATGGAGGCTCCTTATGTACAACTAAACTCCTTATGAGATTTTGTCCCTTGATTTGGAGGCTTAGGGTCATGATTTCATGCAACATCCCTGTTAATGACCTAGTAACATATGCAGTTCTTCTGTTCTACCTCCTAGTTCTTTATGTAGTGCTTGGGGTCTTAAAATCTTACAAGCAGCTCTTATCACACAGTAATTGATCTTTACTCACCTGGAGCAATAGATGAAGGAGAGTCAGGATAGATAGGAGGAAGAAATGGAATGGGTAGGTAATTTCCTCCATGAACAAATTTCTATTGCCATGAGACCAGAGGAACTGGACCAATTCCCATTGCTAAATATTTCGCTCAAAGATTCTACAGAAGAATCCAGATGAAAAGGGTGAAATTTCAGAACAGAATTTCCAATTCTCCTGGACTCCAGACTTTTGGCGTCATTGAACGGATAAATCCATGAAACCATTGTCCTGAAATAATCTTTAAACTTTAATCCAAAAATATTCCCTGAAGTCTACTCAAAACCAAACAATAGTTTGTTGTTGTTGTTGTTATATGCCGTCGAGTCATACCTGACTCATAGCAACCCCTCCTTGGGTTTCCGAGGCAGTATCACTATGGAAGTAGGATTGCCCAACCTTCCTTCCGAGGAGAGTTTAGCTTACCTAATAAAGAATGTCAACCTTGAGCATGATGGTCTTTTAAGAACTATCTGCCTCTCATGAGATTAACAGCAGCGACTCAAAAGATCAGGTAATGAGTTTATGTTAATGTTGGAGAAATAACTCAGAAAAGGAGAGTGAGAATGTTTGCACAAGCCATAGAATGTAATCAATATCACTGAATTGTGTATATAAAAATTGTTGAACTAGTTAGTGTAAGTTCTGCTGTGTATATTCTCAATGACAAAAAATATACATATTAAAAAATGTGTATCTTCCTAAAGTAAATTTTACTGACATTAGGCGAGCAGTTAGAAATTTTAGCAGTGAAATTAGTAATCCACATAAGTCATAATACACTAAAACTTGCTGAGGAAAATGATATAATGAAAAGGGCCTGTACTCAGTTTGGAAATAGAGAAATATTCTTAAAATTCATGTAACTTCCACGAATTAGCTGTGACCTTGTATAGCTTTATCAGTAAAATGGAATCCTTATCTCTATCAATGACACACAATTGTTATGATAATCAACAGGAATAATAGTAAGTGACTATAACATTATATTATGTTTCTCAGTCAGTAGAAACTATGTATGTATATTTCCCTATTAGCCAGATCTTATTTTTTAAGATGAAAATCTGAGTTTGCAACCTTTATTTTTCCCCTCAAATCAATTGGCTAGGTGAAAATTACAGTTTAAGTGATTACCATTATGTTGTTTAATTTAATTACAGGTCTATCAATAGACTATATGGAAAACAAGCTTTATTGGATCAGTTCAGGAAATGGAACTATAAACAGATGCAACCTGGATGGTGGTCATTTAGAAGTAATAGAGTCAATGAAAGAAGAATTAACAAAAGCTACAGCCCTAACCATCATGGGTAAGTGCAATGCTTCCATAGCCGGGAAGCTTCTTATAGATTGGAGGTTGATTAATCATGACCTGTTAAAAACTTAAGAAAGTTACCACTCCATTTTTTTTTTTTTTAATTTCAGAAAACAGACTTTTAAGATTATCCAGATCAGTGACTTAGTGTTGTTGGCAATACTAATTTTACTGATACTGATTCTTTGCCTACTGTGACCTGTATTATTTTATGATTTTTTTTCTCTGTTTTAGTATAATGCTCTAAAGTGTAAGGGTCTTGTGAATTTGATACATTTAAGTTAAATCTGGCTTATCTGTGCCTATAAAGAAGAGCTTGAGCCATATAGATAATTCCAGAGAAAAGGCACCAAGGTCTTTAGGTCTATTTGACCAATGGTTGATATATTTCTCTACAAAAAAAAATATTTCCCATACTTGGAAGTAAATAGAGATCGTTCTGATTTCAGCCATTCTTTTTTAACAGTCTTGTGGATAAAAAGGGTGCCAGGGAAAATAAGACATTTATGAAGCTAAAACGAGGTATGACTTTCCAGGAAACAACTAATCAACCTCTACTATAAATGATATTATAAGCTAATTTTTGAAGTGCAGTTTTTTATTTAAAATAATACTTTGAATTTTAAAAATGATGCAAGAGTGGATGTCAGAAAGAAGTGTTTTTTTGTTGAGAATGATTATGCCTTAGTGTGTGACTGGCTATAGCCTAAATGTCCTGGGTAAGTCAGCAGTGTGACTGCAGATTAGATATTATGCATAAAATCTCAGTAATTTCATATGGTAACAAGAAATAAAAAAAAATGATTTCATATTTATAATTCCAAATATGGACATGTAGTCAGAACGATTGTTACAGAAATAAACTATAAAAAGTCCATTTGAGCACATATTCTAAAGCTTATTTATATGGGGACTTTTAATTATATATTCTGTAATAATTGAGTTCTATCATCACTTCCCAGATGTACTGTGCAGTATTCTGCTAATTTTATGTATGAAATTTGTAAGTAAATAGTTGTTCCTTGGAAGAGATTTAAAAAATTATTTTCTGGACAAAAAATGTATTTTTAATACTTTTCAGATGATAAATACTTAAATGAAAGTATATAAGGTTTAGATACTACATATTACTATATAAGACAAGATAAATCAGGATATAATTCAGTTAAATTCTATAGACATTTACTTAGTATTTTTTATGTATAGACGTTGTGCCAAGGTGCCATGTATAAATAAATACACGGAAACTATTTGTGAAAGAATCTATGTTTTTGTGAGACAGAGAAAGAAAATGAAATCAATTCGACCAATCATCAAGCACTAAGATTATCTCAGGAGCTCTGGTAGCATAGTGCCTAAGGCACTTGACTGCTCACCAGAAGGCTGGCGGTTCAAACCCACCAGCCACTCCTGGGAAGGAAGGTTGGGCAATCCTACTTCCGTAGTGATACTGCCTCGGAAACCCAAGGAGGGGTCACTATGAGTC
>NW_006921735.1:3412679-3416118 GCF_000298275.1 Orycteropus afer afer
TCATAGCCTTGAAAACCCAATGGAGTATTTCTATATTGCACAAATGGGATCTCTATGATTCAGAATTAAATGGGGAGCAACTAACAGCAATAACAATATATTACAACATGTATACTTTATACTTTGTGAGATTATATATATGAATGTACTTCTAAAAATATAGAGTTCTGTACAAAGGTCAAAGTTGGTGTCTGGTGTCATTTAATTTAATCCTTGTTTTTGGTGTTGTTATGAGCTGTCGAGTCAGACTCGACTCATAGCAACCCCTTCTTGGGTTTCCGAGGCAGTATCACTGCGGAAGTAGATTGCCCAACCTTCCTTCTGAGGAGTGGCTTAAAGTGCTCTAATTTTACCTATATGGGCATTTCCAGATATGTGATGTCTTACTGCTTTAATTATTTTAGTGGTTTTCTTTTGCTGTAGTATTGATGATAAGTTATTATACTCCTATCACTTGTGCTTATTTTTTTTTTTGTAAATTATTTCTCAGAAATAGTATTTTTAAAATACTCTTAAAATATAACATCTCCTTTTTAAAATTCTCCAATTTTCTTTTTAACTTTTGGATTTTTTATTTGTTTTGATACTTTAGCAGTCCTTGGAAAGCTAGAGCCTTATGCTGCCAATTTTCTCATTGTGAGTGTCCAGAAATAAAATATATATGTAATAAAATCACGGTTAGGTTATTTTAGAATAGTAATCTATTTACAATGCTCCCATATGGCAATTAGAATACAATATGATGTTATTACACCCAGAATTGCCAAATTAACAAGAAAATGTTGGTTTATGTGTACTTGAACACGTTTCAACCAGCTAAATAAAAATAAGCAATGTTTAAATTTTGAAAGTGGTAGAGAATCTGCACAAATTCCCAAATCACCACTCACATTCAAAATTTCAAAAATTGAGTTCCAATATACTTTATGAAATTAACAACTAATAAACAATATAACCAAGGAACCCAATACATAGGAAGAAATGTGTCAGAAATCTGTCATAATATTTCTTAATATTTTAATATTAAAAATATATATATTATATGTCATAATATTTTAGTGAATATGTGTGCTATAAAAATCCTTGCTTTGTAGAAAAATGTAAGGTTTTATAAATGTTTTTGTTACTTGTCCTAACATGATCTCCACTGCTACTACTCTGAGTAGGAAATTACTACTAATCTTACAGAGCACAATGCTATTAGCACAGCCTCAAAAAATGGAGTGGATTTTCCGTTTTATCAAAACATAAAGCAGATAGTTGTGCTCATTGATAAAATGGAAGAGGGAAGGTTTGGGTGAAATTACAGTCTAACTTGTGTCACCAGTGTGAATCTGATATGACATCCGCTCTGCCTGGGAGCTCAACACTGGATAAATCAAATTTCTTTTATTAAGTGAATTTCAGTATATGAGTACCCCTCACATCACCAAAATTGGATTAATCCTGAAAGATAAATAGAAAAATAACAAAGTCTAGTAATGATTCAAAAGATGAAGAAATTGGATATTTTTACCAACTTCTGCAGTCTGAAATTGACCAAACATGCAATCAAGAAGTATTTATTATTACTGGTGATTGGAATGTGAAAGCTGGAAACAAAGAAGAATCATTGGTGTTTGGAAAATATGGCCTTAGTTTAAAAAAAAAAAAAAAAAGAGAGATGCTAGACCAATGATTTATTCATTGCGTATGTCTTTCATTCAATAACATGAACGACAGCTATACACATGTACCTCGTCAAATGGAATACACAGAAATCAAATTGAAGACATATGAAAGAGATGATGGAGAAGCTCAATATCATCAGGCAAAAGAAGGCAGGAGCTACCTGTGGAACAGACCAATGATTGTTCATATGCAACTTCAAGTTGAAGCTGACAAAAATTAAAACAAATCCACAAGACCCAAAATATAACCTTGATTATATCCCACTTGAATTTAGAGACCATCTGAAGAACAGATTTGAAGCACTGAACATCAATGACTGAAAATCAGACGAATTGTGGGATGACACCAAGAACATTATATATGAAGAAAGCAAAAGATCATTGAAAAACAGGAAAGGAAGAAAAGACCATAATGGATGTCAGAAGATACTCTAAAACTTTCTCTTGAAAGGAGAGTAGCTAAAGCAAATGGAAGAAATGACAAGATGAAAGACCTGAGCAGAAGATTTCCAGGAGCAGCTTGAGAAGACAAAGTCAATTATTATAATGAAATGTGCAAAGGCCTGGAGTTAGAAAACCAAAAGGAAGAACACAATTGGAATTTCTCAAGTGGAAAGAACTGAAGAAAAAATTAAAACCTTGAATTGTAATATTGAATAAGTCTATAACCTAATACATGTTTCTAATCCACTGCAGAGCTCTTGTTTACTTTATGAACAGATATTAAGATTCAAACACCTGCAGGGGCCAAGGTAGGTTGTATGAATTATTTCAGTGGATCAGGTGTAATGAAATTCATCACCTTCAATATGATGGTCAGTAGGAATGGGGTCTAGGCCTCATTATCTAGAAGTGTCAGGAAATGGAAAAAGTTAGAAAGGACAAATGTCCACTTGAGGTAGAACCAATTTCCACCTCCACTTATTTTTTTCTGTTAGGAACGTTGCCCAGTTGTGGCAGGTTTTTGTTTTTCAAGAGAAATTGAAAATCTAGATTATCATTTGATTAATATTTTTTAAATATTAACAGGCAATAAAAATAAACAAAAATAAACAGTTGCATGCTAATATAGTTCAGGCTAACCAAGGAGGCCAACACTATACAATTAACCAAACCAATAATCAATGCCACCACAGCAATGCCCGGTGTTTGATTCAGCCAGAAGGCACCAGTTACCATCTCTGGTTTAGTCATTATTTGTGCTGGTGACATTGACTGAGACATTGAGAGAAGAGGATAGAGTTAAGGCTGCTAATATCCAGCTGTGCCTTTAGAGGGCTAAGGTAGCTCTGTGGCACAGTGCTTAAGGCATTTAGTGACTAACCAAAAAGTCAGCAGTGTGTTTGCAGTAGAAAAAAAGAAAAAACACCTGGTAGAACTGCCATAATTTACAAAGAAGAAAAAGTCCCTCTTTTACAGAACATAACACAAGACTTTTCAGCAAGGTTTTGTGGTCTTTTTTGATCAGCTCTGGTATTCCCACAGAAATGTGTAGATTAAGATTGTACCAAAATGCAGTCAACCTCTTATCTGAATTAAACTGTTGACAAGAAAATATGACTGCTAGATTGCTAGTTGTGAGCTTGCAATCTAGAAGCAAGAAATGCCCAAGGCCACTGGTTTTTCCTTTCACTCACTAAGAATGTATTAAGTGCCTCTGGTAGCATAATGGCTAAGACACTTGCCTGCTAACCAGACGGCTGGCAGTTCAAACCAACCAGCCACTCCTCGGAAGGAAGGTTGGGCAATCCTACTTCCGTAGTGATACT
>NW_006921735.1:3417298-3419456 GCF_000298275.1 Orycteropus afer afer
GAAGGAAGGTTGGGCATTCCTACTTCTGTAGTGATACTGCCTCAGAAACCTAAGGCGGGGTCGCTATGAGTCGGGGCCGACTCGATGGCAAACAACAACAACAACAACAACTACTTTACTAAGCATGATATCCTTCTCTAGGGACTGGTTTCTGATAACTTCACCAAAGTCTGACCATTCTTGCTTCTAAGGTGCCTTCTGGCTGTACCTCCTCTAAGACAGATTTGTTTATTCTTCTAGCAGTACATGGTACATTCAACCTTCTTTGTTAACACCACAATTCAATTTATTAATTCTTCTTCAGTCTTCCTTAGTCATTGTCTCTCATGCATATGAAGCTATTGAAAATACTGTGGCTTGGCTGGTGCACTTTAACCTTCAAAGTGGCATCTTTGCTCTCACTTCAAAGAGATCTTTTGAAGCAGATTTACCCAATGTAATATGTTGTTTGATTTATTGACAACTACTTCCTTAGGCACTGACTGTGGATTCAAGTAAAATGAAATACTTGACAACTTCAACCTTTTCTCTATTTATAGTGATGTAGTTTATTGATCCACTTGTGAGGAATTTTGTTTTCTTTAAATTGAGGTGTAATCCATATAGAAGGTTGTAGTCTTTGATCTTCACTGGTAAGTGCATCAAGTCTTCTTCACTTTCACCAAGCAAGGTTATATCATCATGTGCATATGTCAAGTTGTATGTCCTCCAATTCTGATGCCACAGTCTTCCTCATATAGTCCAGATTCTTGGATTATTTTCTCAGCACATAGATTGAATAAGTATGGGGAAAGGTATAACCCTCATGCACACCTTTCTTGATTTTAAACCACACAGTATCCTCTTGTTCTCTTTGAATGACTGTCACTCATTCTATGCACAGGTTGCACAGGAGCACAACAAAATGTTCTAGAATTACCATTCTTTGCACTGTTATCTATAATTTGTTATAATCCACACAGTTCAATGCTTTTGCAGAGTCAACAGAACATAGGTAAACATCTTTCTGTTATTCCTTACTTTTAGCCAAGATCCATCTGACTTCAGCACTCATATCCCACATCCTTTCCTGAAGGAACAAACACATCCTTTCCTGAATCAAGCTTAAATTTCTGTTATTTTTCCTGTTGCTGTACTGCTGCAAATTTTTTTTTTTAATTGTCTTCAGTAAAATTTTACTTACTTGTGATATTTATGATATTGTTCGATAATGTCCACATTCTGTTGGATAACCTTTCATTTGAATGAGCACAAATATGGATCTCTTCCTGTCAGTTGGCCGGGTCGCTGTCTTCCAAATTTCTAGGCATAAACCAATAAGCACCTCCAATACTTCATCTGTTTGTTGAAACCTCACAATGGGTATTCTGTCAATTCCTAGATTCTTGCTTTTCAATAGTTCCTTCAGTATAGGTTGGACTTCTTCCTTCAGTACCATCATTTCTTGATGATATGCTACCTCACAAAATTGTTGAATATCAACCAATTCTTTTTGCCAGAGGGCTTCTGTGTATTTCTTTCATCTTCTTTTGATGCTTCCTATGTCATTCAAAATTTTCCCCATAGAATCCTTCAATATCACAACTCGAGCCTTGAACTATTTCTTCAGTTCTTTCAGCTGGAGCAATACAGAGCACATTCTTCTCCTTTGGTTTTCCTACTCCAGGTCTTTGCACATTTTGTTATCATACTTTAGTTTGTCCTCTGGAGTCTTCCCCTGAAATTTTCTGTTCAACTATTTTACCTCATATTTCTTCCATTTGCTTTAGCTATTCAAAAGCAGGGTTTGGAGTCTTCTAACATCTGTTTTGGTCTTCTTTTCCTTTTTTGTCTTTTTAATGACCTTTTGCTTTCTTCATGTATGATACCCTTGACATCATCCCACAATTCATCAGATCTTTGGCTACTGGTGTTCAATGAATCAAATGTAATTTTCAGATGGTCTCTAAATTAAGGTGGGATATACTCATTCAATATATGGAGCTCTGGTGTTGTAGTGGATAAGGCAATTATCTGCTACTTAGAATGTCAGTGGTTCAAACCCACCAGCTGCTCTGTAGAAGGAAGATGGGGAGATCTACTTCTGTAAAGATTTATAGTCTCAGAAACTCAATGGGGGTGGCTAAGAGTCAGATTTGACTCGATGGCAGTGAGTGTG
>NW_006921735.1:3420049-3421423 GCF_000298275.1 Orycteropus afer afer
GAGGCAATTGAAAATATCATCGCTTGTATTAGGCACACCTTAGTCCTCAAGGAGACATCCTTGCCCCTCAGCACTCAAAAGAGTTCCTTCATGGCCAACCTGCCCAGTACTACACGTTGTGTAATGTCCTGACTGCTGCTTCCATTGACATCGATTGTAGAACCAAGCAATGTGAATTCTTTGACAACCTCAATCTTTTCTCCACTTATCGTGATAATGCTTATTGGTTCAGTTGTGAGGATTTTTGTTTTCTTTATATTGAGACATAATCCACACTGTAGACTGTATTCTTCAACCTTCATCAGTAGGTGCCTTAAGTCATCCTCACTTTCAGCAAACAAAGTTGTATCGTCAGCGTATCTCAGATTGTTAATGATTCTTCCTCTAATCCTAATGCCACATTTTTCTTCATATAGTCCAGCTTCTTGGATTATTTGCTCAGCATATAGATTGAATAAATATGGGGAATGGATACAACCCTGACACACTCCCTTCTTGATTTTAAACCATATAGTGTGCCCTTGTTCTGTTCAAACAACAGCCTCTTGGTCAATGTACAGGTTCCTCATGAGTACAATCAAGTGTTTGGGAATTCCCATTCTTCTCAATGTTATCCATAATTTGTCATGATCCAAACAATCAAATGCTTTTTCATAGTCAATAATACACAAGTAAACATATTTCTGGTATTCTTTGCCTTGAGCCAAGAATGATCTGACAGCAGCTATGATATCCCTTGTTCCACATCCTCTTCTGAATCCAGCTTGCACCTCTGGAAATTCTCTGTCAATATACTGCTACAACCGTTTTTCAATTATCTTCAGTAAGATCTTACTTGTGTGCAATGTTTATGATATTGTTTGATAATTTCCACATTCTGTGGGATCACCTTTCTTAGGAATGGGTACAAATATGGATCTCTTCTAGTCAGTTGACCAGGTAGCTGTCTTCCAAATCTCTTGACATAACCAAGTGAGTGTCACCAGTGGGGCCATCCATTTGTTGAAATATCTCAATGGGTATTTGGTCAATTCCCAGAGCCTTGTTCTTCACCAATTTCTTAATTGCAGCTTCGACTTCCTCCTTCAATACCATTGGTTCTAGATCATTTGCCACCTCCTGAAATGGATGAAGATTGACCAGTTCTTTTTTGTACAGTGACCCTGTATATTCCTTCCATCTTCTTTTGATGTTGCCTGCATCATTCAATATTTTGACCATAGAATCTTTCAGTATTGCAACTCAAGGCTTAAATTTTTTCTTCAGTTCTTTCAGCTTGAGAAATGTTGAACACATTCTTCCCTTTAGGTTTTCTAACTCCAGGTCTTTGCAAATTTCATTACAGTAATTGGTTTTGTCTTGTTGAGCTTCTCT
>NW_006921735.1:3421773-3428454 GCF_000298275.1 Orycteropus afer afer
TGTTCCCCAATCAGCTCCTGGCCTGGTTTTGTCTGAAGATATTGAGCTTTTCCACCACGTCTTGTCACAGATGTAGTCAATCTGATTCCTGTGTGTTTCAACTGGTGGAGTCCACATGTACAGCTGCCATTTGTGTTGAAAAAAGACATTTGCAATGAATAAATCATTGGTCTTGCAAAATTCTTCCATGCAAGTTCCAGCATTATTTCTCTCACCAAGGCCAAATTTTCCAACTATCGGTGATTCTTCTTTGTTTCCAACTTTTCCAATCCAGTCACCAGTAATAAATAACACATCCTGATTGCATGTTTGGTCAATTTAAGACTGTAGAATTTGATAAAAATCTTCAATTTCCTCATCTTTGGTTTGGTGGTTGGTGCATAAATTTAAATAATAGTCATATTAACGGGTCTTCCTTGTAGACGTATGGATATTATCCTATCACTGACAGTATTGTACTTCAGGGCAGATCTTGAAACATCTTTTGTGATGCCATACCATTCCTCTTCAAACTGTCATTCCCGGCATAGTAGATCATATGGTTGTCTGATTCAAAATGGCCAAAACCAGTCTGTTTCAGCTCTCTAATGCCTAGGATATCAATATTTATGCATCCCATTTCATTTTTGACAACTTCCAATTTTCCTAGATTCATACTTCATACATTCCATGTTCCAATTATTAAAGGATGTTTGCCGCTGTTTCTCCTCAATTTGAGTGGTGCCATGTCAGAAGTGGAGGTCTCAAAACCTTTACCTTATCCATAGGAGTAAGGCTGGGTTTACTCTCATGATGCATTTCTTTCCCAGTCCTATTTTGAGAGCCTTTTAACCTAAGTGACACATTTTCCTCCTCTGTATTGGACAATGTTTCCAGACTATTCATAAAGATGCACAGTAATGTATCAGACACTGTTTCTTTGCTATTCACAAGGTTTTCCCTGGCCAATTCTTTGAGAAGTGGATGGCCTCTTCCTTCTTCCTAATCTGTCTTAGTCTGCAAGCTGGGCTGATACTTGTGTACCATGTGTACCCTGCTGGGTTTGAAACACCAGTGGCACAGGCTCAAGACTCACAGTAACATGTCACCACAGTAGGACAAACCGACAGGCACATTTGTCTCCTTTCGCTGTTGGAAACCTCTCCAACCACCCTACCTGGATACCTGCAGCTGACTTCTTCCACAGATATAGTTGATTTGATTTTTGTGTAAGTACAGTGGATAGTTCCTCTAAAATTAAAAGTACCACTATTTCCCTTAGAGTTTTTTTTTCTTTTTTTTTCCTCTCAGTATTTAGTGAATATTGTTTAGGACATTTATAAATATTCTTCAGTTTCCTGAAATAATAAAGATTCTTTAAAATGTGTTCTTAGATTATGTTCAAGCGACTTATTATTGTTTGTGCCATAAAATATTGTAGTCTGCTTTGTGATATTTAACTATCAATTATCTGTTTTTCAAATATTAGTTGTGTTTTTGCTCTTTTTAATTCTCCTCCTTCACAATTTTTTTTTTTTTTTTTTTTTTATCATCAACGCCTGCAGGAAACAGTGAAGTAAACAGAAGTTAATCAAGTTGCAGTTTCGTTTTTAAGTGCTTTTTTGAGGAGGAAGAAAGTG
This sequence comes from Orycteropus afer afer, assembly GCF_000298275.1. Classification (NCBI taxonomy): domain Eukaryota; kingdom Metazoa; phylum Chordata; class Mammalia; order Tubulidentata; family Orycteropodidae; genus Orycteropus; species Orycteropus afer. The sequence goes on from NW_006921735.1 coordinate 3,423,393, forward strand.
GTTGAAACTATTGATTAGAATTAGACTTTGTAGGTTATTTATAGATTTTATTTCACATACTATTTCTTATTACTGTCAGCCAGTGCAGTTTGAGAGAAAACTGCATTTATTACATTCATATTGAAGAGAAAGTTAGAAAAATCAATTCATGGAGCTAAGAAAATATACAAAATAAAAGGAATCCCCTGCCCTGGCAGAAATGGGTTTATTGGAATATGGAAAAAAAATAAGTTTAAATTCAGGAAATAGGATAGTGACTAACCTGTATTATTTAATTTTAGTGTGGGACAGAGAAGAACTAGAGAAAATAGAGAACAGATTAATAATAGAAATGAAGATATGGGTATTATTCAAGACAAGCTCAAGAAACCATAAGGCCTGTATAGAAAATCCCTGGCATTTATAGATTTAGAGGTCAGCATATCATTTAATCACAAGTGATCATGATATAATCCATCCTGAAGTAATTTGTCAAGTTTTGTAAGAGCAACAGTTTGAGCTCTGGGCAGGACAAGAGATGAAGTTAACCTTCAATATGACATCCACATCTTATGCACTCTTTGTTCATTGGTCTCTGGTAGTCCATTTCCTACCCAATTACTGTCATTTGAATTTAAGTGGGGTATCCATATATATATTTTTGTTTTGTTTTATCACCTTTGGAAATTGTATTTGCCATGATATTTGAACATAGTGATTCCAAAGTGATATTCATGTTGAATATCAAAATGTTAATATATCTTATCTCTACATCCCTTTATCTATCATCTTTCTATCTATCATCTATCTATCTATACATCTATCTATCTATATATTTGTCTATTTGTCTGTCATCTATTTATCTATCTCTTTCTTCCTGCATAAATTATACAAAATTAGTTTGTAGTCTTCATTGTGGTTAAATATAGATTCTATAATGAAATGTTGCCTTAGATATTATTAAAATTGCTATCTTCATCAATTAAGGAAGTGCCCTAGAGATTTTTCTGATCACAAAGTACATATGGGATGTAGGACAGTCGCTAAACTCTAGGATTTAATTTTCTAGTCCACGAAAATACAAAATATCTATGTAAGTGTATGATTTTTATCACTAACATGTTTAGCCACTGTACTAGAAATAGGTTTAAATAAATCAATACCTAAATTGAAGCCGTACAGGAGAGACAATAGAAATAAATAAAAATAAAGTTCATTTAAGAACTTATACTAATCATACTTTACATTAATTTATTCTTGAGGCTAAACAAAATATTCAATCTCAACTTTTGGTGGAAAATTTGGTGGTAGGTTTTAACATAGGTTTACTTAAATTACTTCTTTTATATTAGGTTTATGTTTATTGTAATAATCTAAGTAGCTACCTATAACTCCCATCTAATCTTAGAATCATTTACAACTGTTTATACTCTACAAACTGAAAGAAACCAAAACGTCTTTACACAGAGTCTATGAATATATATGCTTTCTCAGCTAATTTTTTTCAATTTTATCCAGTAGCCTGAATATATTATACTATTGATGTCTTTCAAGTAGCTACTTTCCAGAATAGGCTCAATATGTGAATATTAGAGTAGTATTGAATTTTGGCTACTATTGGTATCAGTTGAGAAGGAGGGAGGAGGCATGTTCTATGTGCTTTCTGTCTTCTGTCAAAAACAAACTTATCCCTTGTACTGAGTAAAAAGTTATCACCACCTGTTGGTATGCATACAATTTTTGTTCTAATACAGTGCTAACAAAAATAGCTGATCACTGTCGTTTAGGGAATCCTTGAAAGTCTTTAACAAATATAACCCTTAAGGACATTTTTTTTTTCATACTTTCTATGGGATCATCTCACAATTTTGATGTAATTGTAATATGTTTAGCTGGTGAGGAGATTTATAGCACTTGTGTAGTATACCCAGGAGACAGACAAGGTTGTCAGATTAAAATGCTTCCAGACACCATCTGAATATCAGAGAATGTCATATTCATTTGCTTAGGAATGAACCTAGTATAAATATTGTTGGGAATTAAATGTTTCAAATGTTGCCACTTGACTTTCTACAAGAAATTACTTATTATTGTCTAATCTCTTTACTAGCTTAAAGAAACTTTGACTCATAGCTAATGGCAAAAATTAAGTCTTTACTTGCACATATTTCACTAGCACTTAAGCTATATAGTACACTTTTTAAATTTATGTCTGTATTTTTTTCAGTAACATATTACTTGCTGTAGAAATAATGTTAGGATTTATTAAAGATAAAGCATCCTTTGCACTCATTTTATAAATTGTTATGAATTTTCTTCAGAGATATAATATACTTTATAAATAGTGACAGGTATTTTAAAAATATATGTATAATAAATGACTCCATAAAAGTGGCATGCAGAAATCGTCACAAGAATTTTCCTACTTTATTTCCTAAAATACATTAATATAGCAAATTTTCATGGCTCTATGAAATATCATAAACAATGGCAAGTGACAGTCTTGTGGGTCTATTGTATTTAATCTTGCTAAGATTTTCAGAGGAGCTCTGGTAGTGTAGTGCCTAAGCTACTTGACTGCTAACCAGAAGGCTGGTGGTTCAAACCCACCAGGCACTCCTCAGAAGGAAGGTTGGGCAATCTACTTCTGTAATGATACCATCTCGGAAACCCAACGAGGGGTCACTATGAGTTGGGTCCCATTCAATGGCAAATAACAACATAAAGATCTTCAGACTGAGAATCTGCAATCACACTGAAATCTTGTCTGAAGGATTTTGTATACTGTTTTATTATAGCAAGGGTGAGGGAAAAGGTTGATAACTTGTCTGTTTTTGAGATCAGTAGTCTATCTTAAGGAGTCATCTATCCTCTGTTTTGTTTAATGAGCATCCCCTTTACATGTTGGAAATATATATATGTATATATTTTTGCTGTTGTCATGTGCTGTTGAGTTGGCCCCAACTCATAGCAACACCTCTTTGGGTTTCTGAGGTGGTATCACTACAGAAGTAGATTGTCCAACCTTCCTTCCAAGGAGTGGCTGGTGGGTTTGAACAGCCAGCCCTCTGGTTAGTAGTCAAGGTGCCTTAGGCATTATGCTACCAGAGCTCCCTATCTTACAATATACTTTACATATTTATCTTCTTCATTGTTGGTCATCTATGTTAATATGCACGTTTAATGAAGTCACTACTTTTTTCAGCACATATAGCAGTGTCAGACATATAGTAGGCACTTAATACATTCTTGCTGAGTGAAAGGAAAAACCAGTGGCCTTGGGCGTTTCTTGCTTTTAGATTGCAAGTTCACAACTAGCAATCTACCAGTCATAATTTATATATATATAATATATATATATGTATATATAATATATAAACATAATATAATTTTATATATAATCCATAAATATAATATAAGTATCATATATATATTCATATATATATATGAATCCAAACTTACTAAATATCTGTCTCCCTCTGAATGAGAAGGGTTGAAACTTTCACTTTTAAATCAGTTCTTGCTTCTTGAAATTCATCTCTTTTACCTCCCATCATCTTTCCTTCTTTCCTTCCTTCTTTTCTTCCTTCCTTCTTTCCTTCCTTCATACTCTTCCCTCACTTTGTCTCTGTTTTAATCTCTCCATTGCTTTTCTCCTCTTTCTTTCTTTTTCTTTTTCTTCTTGTGGTACTTTTATTTTCTTCATGAGGTAAATTCAAACTCTGTGGAAGTATCTGTATTCTAATATTCTGAAAGTATTCAAATCAATCAGATTCTGAAATGTTCATTACTACTACGGTCTGTAAACTGTAATTCACAGAAACTGGAAATTTAGTAAAAGCGCTACATGTAATAAAATTGGTTCATTTATGTTGCTATTGCTGTTTTGGAGAGAGAGGTTAATATAAGAGGCTTTTGCAGTTCATTTTATGGAAAATAAAAATTCCAATATTAAAAAATAAATTTGAAAACCACTATCTTCTTTGGTGCAATCAGATTGGGAGGACACATGCATATATATAAGAATGAAATGCACAAATCAATTTGTAAAAATCGAAATGAGACCTCCATACATCTTCAGAAAGGATCTCCCTGAAGAAACTGGTATTGAAATTGACCCTGAATGGGAAGAAATCTAGAGGATAGGCCATGACGTTTGTATGCTAGATAATGAAAGAGGTAGGAATGCACCAAAGAAAATGGCCACTTGAATAGATTGAGGTGATTAAATTAAAGAGCTCACCTATATTCTTCTCTTTCCTCTCTTGTTAAGGAGTGAATAGCTGAAAATTGTACTTTGAGGATCATTTGAAATAAAAATTGAAATGTTAGACTTGATACTAGATAATATCCTTTCATTATAAGAAATAAAATGCAATGTCCTAACTGTCCTATAAATAAATGATAAAAGAAAATAATTTATACTAACAACTCAATTCACTATGAAAATTCTTTGCATACAATGAGATTTCAAAATAATAGTGAAATGCTTTCATTCATACAAAGAATCACTGGCAATGAGAGACATAAAAATATAGACTAATGCCAATATATTGTGTTAACAACTCTATTACAGCAAGTGGAGTTACTGTTGATAGTTTCAGTTTTCAAAAGTGGTGAACAAGTCTTGGCAAAATTGAGAACTAAGTAAAGAACAATTATATTCTGGAAAACCTCAATATTTAATACTTTATAGAAAAGGCCTTGTATTTAAATAAAAAATGGAGTTACATTCTGGGCTAAGGGAATTAGAAACAAATCCCCCCGCCCCCCCGAATGACAGTCATGCAGGATATAGGATAATTTTTGTTTTCTCTGCATTGCGAAATATCTACCATCCTTACCCCGGCCAATTAAATGTTAGTACTATCCCCTGGTGATTGTGATTCTCAAAAATGGTACCCTAATAGCCCCAAAGAAGGAAACTCTGTTGACGAACACTGTCAAATTGCCTTTTAAATAAAATGAAGCTGAATTTTCCCTTCTAAAGAAGATCCTCTTCTTTTTTTTTAGTCTATTTTTTAATGCATTTTATTAAGATATAATTTATGTACCTTGAAATACACAAAACTAAAGCGACATG
>NW_006921735.1:3431860-3435300 GCF_000298275.1 Orycteropus afer afer
AGCTCCAACTGTCTCTGTACTCACTGTTTTCGTTCAGGTTTTTCCACTAATTTGTGCCTAATCCACTTCTGTAGAGTTCCATTCAAAGCTCAGGGCTCCAGGATTATCTTCTGTATCTCTGTCAATTGGTTTTTCTTTTCTTTGTTGAAGAGAGTCTGTGTCACTTGCCTCCATCTTACCGGAAGTCCAAGAAGCTCCTCTTCATAATGTACCTTTATTCTCATGGTGATTCTGCAAATTTTCCAGTCAACAGCCTCACACTCAAAGGGAACTGGGTTAGATCTTCTTACTTGATCCTCAAATGCAGCCAGATTTTCAATTTTCTTTTTATAGCTTGTTTGTTTGTTTGTTATCCTTTCACACTCTTACTTCAGGTACCTAACTTTGTGTCTCAACTCCTGCAATAGACTCTTAACTTCTTTTCATTCATTCTATCTCTAATCTCTAAACTATCAGGAATTTTTACTCTGACACCTTCAAAGGCTTCCCCCTGTTTAATAAAACAAGCTCTTAACAATTTATTTTGACATTTGGTTTCATTTTCATTCACCAAAACCTTATTTGTCACAGCATTATTAGCCCTACCTTGAAGATGAAGAAACTTAGGGTAAATATCATTTTTTAAGGCCCAAAGTTTCATTAGATGTAGAGTTGTGAGACTCAAACTTAGATGTACTGACTCAAATCAAGTGCTATTTCCACTAAAAAAGAAATCTTCTCCATTTGATTATCATCTTCATCTACTTTAGCCAACTATACTACGTTCCAGGTATATCAAATTGACTACATCTGTGCAAAGAGACTATGGAGAATCTCTAATACAATCATTAAGAAAAAGACCAAGACTTGCTGTGGAACAGACTATCAATTGCCTGTATACAAGTGCAAGTCAAAGCTGAAGAAAATTACAAGAAGTTAACGATAAACAAATATGATCTTAAGTATATCTTGCCTGAATTTAGAGACCATCATGTCAAGAATAGATGAACATATTGAACTGCAATGAGCAAATACAGATTAGTTATGAAATGACATCATACACAAAGAAAGCAGAAAGTCATTAAAATACAGGAATGAAAGAGAGCAAAATGAATGTCAGAAGAGACTCTGAAACTTGCTATTGAATGTAGAGTAGTTAAAGTGAATGAGAGAGATATGATGAAGTAAAAGCACTAAGCGGATGTGAAAGGGTGGCTCAAGAAAACAAAGTAAAGTATTGTAATGAAATTTGCAGAGACCTGGAGTTAGAAAACCAAAAAGGAAGAACACTCTTGGCATTTCTCATGCTGAAAGAATAGAAGAAAAAAATTCAAGCCTGAAGTTGCAATACTGGAACATTCTATAAGAAAATATTGAACGACACAGAAAGCATGAAAATAAAATGGAAGAAATACAAAAAGAATTGGTCAATATGCAATCATTTAAGGAGGTAGCATGTGATCAAGAAGAGCTGGATTGAAGGAAGATGTCCAAGCTGCACTAAAGACGTTTGTACCAAACAAGGCTTCATCGATTTAAGAATACTATTTTAAATATTTCAATGAACAGATGCAAAGCAGAAAACCCTCACTCATCTATACCAAGAAATGTGGAAAAGAGCTTCCTGGAAAACTGACTGGAAGAGATCCATATCTGCACCCATCCCCAAAAAAGATAATCTAACAAAATGCAGGAATTATTGAACAAGGTTATCCATATCACACAGAAATAATAAAAAAAAAATTTTCTGAAGGTACTTTATAAATGACTGCTACAGTACATTGACAAAGGTCTGCATGAAACTCAAGTTGGATTCAAAAGAGGATATGGAATGCAGGATACCATTGGTTATGTCAGATGCATCTTGGCTGAAAGCAGAAAATACCAGAAATGTTTACCTGTGTTATATTGCCTAGGAAAAGGCATTCAATGTGTGTATCATAACAAATTATAATAACATTATCAAGAATGAAATTCCTGGAACATTTAAGTGTACTCCTGTGGAAACTGTACATAGAAGGAGAGGGAGTTCTATGAAGATAACAAGGTTTAAAATCAGGTAAGTTGTACTTCAGGGTTGTATCCTTTCACCATACTTATTCAATCTGTATACTGAGCAATTAGTCTGAGAAGCTGGAGTAAATGAAGAAGAATGTAGTGTTAGGATTGGAGGAAGATTCATTAACAATCTAAGATATGTAGATGACTCAACCTTGCTTGCTGAAAGTGAAAAAGATTTGAAGCATTTACTGATGAAGATCAAAGACTATAGCCTTCAGTATGGATCAAATCAATTGATATCTTTGATTTATAATGCTGGCAAAGAATATTGAACGTTCCATGGACTCCCAGAAGAATGAACTAATCTGGCTTGGAAGAAATACAGACAGTATACTCCTTAGAAAGGAGAATGCCAAGACTTGTCTCATGTGATTTTGAACATGTTATCAGGCGGGACCAGTCCCTGCAGAAGAACATCACACACTGGAAAGAAAAGGGTCAGCACAAAGGAGGAAGACCCTCAATGAAATGGATTGACACAGTGGCCACAACAAGGGACTCAACCATATAATGGTTATTAGGATGGCGCAGGACTAGGCGGTGTCTTGTTCTGTTATACTTAGGGTTGTTTTAAGTTGGAACTAACTCAATGACACCTAACAACAACAACAACATATAATTAATAATATAATTCAGCAAGTTTTCTAATCTGTAAGTCTTAGACTTTAAAACTATATATAATTTCTTCTAGGAATTTGTCCTGTAGATATACTTACACTTAGATATATGTGCACTTAAGATGTGTACAAGAATATATTATTCAATGCTACTTGTAGTAGAAAAAGCCTGGAAACAACCTACAAGTTCATTATAATGACCTGGTCAAATGAGTTGTTATATTTCTACAATAGTATTACCAAAAGAAAAACAAAAACAAAAATAACCCAAACTCACTGCTGCCAAGTTGATTCAACTCATAGTGATCGCTGCTTGGGTTTCTGAGGTAGTATCTCTGTGGAAGTAAATTGCTCAATCTTCCTTCCAAGGAGTAGCTGGTGGGTTTGAACTGCCAGCCTTCTGGTTAGCAGTCAAATGCCTTAGGCACTACTCTACAATATTATGCAGATATTAAAAACTATTGTTGTGTGCCGTGGAGTCAGACCCAAACATAGCAACCCCTCCTTGGGTTTCTGAAGCGGTATCACTACAGAAGTAGATTGCTCAACCTTCCTCCCGAGAAGTGGCTGGTAGGTTTGAACCTCCAGCCTTCTGGTTAGCAGTTAAGTGCCTTAGGCACTAAGCTACCAGAGCTCTTCATTAAAAACTAGGTAAATGTATATGTATTGATTTAAACAGCTCTGCAATGTATATATTTTTTTTCTAAAACAAGTAAATTCATAAAGCCTATGCAGACTACTCCATGTTGTTCTTGTTGTTTTACCATATATATACATACACAT
>NW_006921735.1:3435412-3439415 GCF_000298275.1 Orycteropus afer afer
TGCTCTCAAATTAATTCTGACTCATAGTGACCTCAAATGATGGAGTAGAAGTACCCCACAGAATTTTTCATGGTGTAATCTTTGCAGGAGCAGGTCATCAGTTCTTTTCTTTTGTACAACCACTATGTATGTTCAAACCATCAACCTTTCAGTCAGCTGCTGGAAATGTTAGATAACATTTCATAATAAATATGAAATGTTATCTAATATTTCATATTTATAATGATAGTAAAACAATCTTCAGTCTATTTCTCACATTAACAATTTTCATGTTTCAGTAAAGAATGATGAGGTGCAAGAAGAGGGTAATGCTGGCTGTGGTGGTTAAGATTATATATCAACTTGTCTAGGACATGATTCTCAGAGGTTTGGCAGTAATATTATGGAATTTGGTAGTTAGGTAATGAAGTAGTTTGCCATTTATATAATGATATAATTTGACAGTTATATAATGATGTAGTTATCCACCATTTTGTGATAATATGGTCATCCTCCATTTTTACATAATGCTAATTTTTGCATAACAGCATGGTTTTTGGAATCTAATCGTATCCATAAGTGAAGAGGACTGTATTGTGTATATGTACTTTTATCCACTATGCTGTACTGTTTATCTCAATAACAGTGAGATATTTAGAGAACATCTTCTCTGCTACTCTGTACTGGGAAATTTCTGGTGGCATAGTGACTAAGGCATTTGACTGCTAATCAGAATGCTGGCAGTTCAAACCCACCAGGCACCCCTAGGAAAGAAGACTGGACAACCTACTTACATAGAGACACTGCAGAGATACTGCTTGGAAATCCAAGGAGGGGTAGCTATGGGTTGAATCGACTCAATGGCAGTGAGTTTTTTTTTTTTTTTTTTTTTTTAGTTCTAATAGACATAGTAACTTTGCAAACATGGTATACTGAGTGAAGTATTACCAGTGGAAACAATGGACTGTCCCAGGTCAAAGCTCGATTTCTAACACATTCGACTAATTTCAAAGCCAGAATTCTTTCTACTACACCAATGAATCTCACCTTGAGGAGATTTTGACCAGGACATTTGCCAATGTCTGGAGATATATTTAGATTTCAAGTCTTGGAGGGAGGGGCTATAAGTACCATCCAGCTGAGAGAGGCCAGGAATGCTGGTAAACATTGTACAATGCACAAGATAGCCCCCCAACAAAAGATTATTTAATCCGAAATGTCATTAGTTACATGGTTGAGAAACATGCTTTACATCTTAAAAGTCTTCTGACCTTCAGAGATTTCTATGATGCATGATATTGTAACTATAGCTCCATCATGGCAAATGTCAGTTAAAATAGAAATCGTTTAAGTAGTGCCTAAGGCATTTGACTGCTAACCAGAAGCCTGGAGATTAAAAACCATCAGGCACTCCTCAGAAGGAGGATGGGTAATCTACTTTCATAGTGATACTGCCTCGTAAACCCAAGGAGGGATCGCTATGAGTCAGGTCCAACTCCATGGCAGCGTTTGTTTGTTTTTATTTAAAAAATAAGTACAAAATAGTGAATCTTTGCTATTTATAAAAGGTCATGGCATGAAATTTTCTTGGAGAAAAACATAGAATGACAGAAAGGGTGAGAAGATCAACGCTTCTCTCTCTCTCTTTTTTTTTTTTTCTTCTTTCAAATGTGATTTAATGAAAAGGAGTCAGAATTTGCTGCCCCTATTTTTACATTTTTCTCTCCCAACATTGATTCATGTACTCCTTCAACAATGTACCAAGTGACTATTATGAGCCAGACACTGTTTAGGTGCTAAGGATAACAGCAGAGCATTAAATAGGTAATAATTCTCTGTCCTCCAGGAGCTGCTATTCCCAGCAGGGGTAAACATAGTAAAAGCAAATAAACAAGTAAAATAAAGTTTGTCAGGTGGTGAAAGACTATTGGAGAAAATTCAATTAGGGCACAGGAAAGGAAAGTGCACAGTTGGGTGGAAAGCAGAGCCAGAAAAATTGCAATTTTAATAGAAAGGCTATAGCAGGTCTCACTAGGAAGTGACAGCAAAAAAATTGGAAGGAAGAGAGGGATATTGGGGGGCTTTAGAAGAGAGAAGAAGTGATACAAACTGACTGTGAGACCTTATTATCAAACACTTTTTGCTTTTAGAAAGAGAGTCTAAACTTTAAGTGACACAGATATATATCTAATTTTCACCTTTTGAGAAATTTTACTATGCTTAAAAAAAAAAACAAAACTAATTTTTCCTGTGGTTTCACTCCTGCCATTAAAGTAATTTGTTGAAATAGAATAACATTATTTTATGCATATAATATATTAAGAACAAGCTAAACTTAATCTACAATAGCAATACTTCTCTAAAGCAGTTTTAATTTTCATGTTTATGTAATTCTTTATAATGATGCAATTAATACCTTTTCCATGTGTTTTGTTTTATTCTAATTTATTATGCTCAATGTTACTATTAATGATTATGAATTTCTAGTGAATGTGATTATTCAAAACTGTTATAGTTAATGTTTATAGAAATAATAAACATAAAACCAATCACATGAAAAAATAATTATATGAGTTGGGAGGCTCAGAACCATAGTCTTGGGGGACACCAAGATCAATTGACATAACATAGTGCACAAAGACAATGCTTTACATCTTCTTTGATGAATAGTGACTGGGGTCTTAAAAACTTGTGAGGGGCCATCTAAGGTACAATTATTGGTCTCTCCCCATCTGGAGAAAAAAAATAGTAAATAAAATCAAAGACTTATGTAAACAATTAGTTCAAAGGACTAATGGACCTGTGAACTCCAGCCTTCATAGACCTGAGTCCAGAAGAACTAGAGAGTGCCAGGCTACTGTGCTAGCTGCTCTTAAAGGGATCACAATAGGAGGTTCTGGGTAGAGTGGGAGAAAAATGTGGAAAAAAACTCAAAATTATTGAAAAGACCAGGCTTAGTGGTCTGATAGTGACTGGTGGAATCCCCCCAAATATGGCCATTATTAGGAGCTCTGGTAGCATAGTGCCTAAGGCACTTGACTGCTAACCAGAAGGTTGGTGGTTCAAACCCACCAGCCACTCCTCAGAAGGAAGATTGGGCAATCTACTTCCATAGTGATACTGCCTCAGAAACCCAAGGAGGGGTCGCTATGAGTCGGGGCTGACTCAACAGCACATAACAACAACACAACATAAATTCTTAAGCCTGGAACCAAACTCACCTCCATGGCCTATAAGGTAAACAGTAACACCAGGAAGGTATGTACTCCTTAGAACAACAAACCATATGAGATTAAAAGGGTAACATTTGCCCAGAAATAAATCTCAGAAGGCAGAAAGAGATAGGAAAAATGGACAAATGGAAATGATAAACACAGGGAAAAAGTAGGAAGAGTGTCATATATTGTGGGGATTGCAAGGCATGCCATGAATTAAAATGTGTATGAATTATTGAATGGAAAACCAATTTCTCTCTATAAACTTTCACCTAAATCACAATAGAAAGTTTTTGTTTTTTGTTTGTTTTGAAAAAGACATTAATTATAGTTACTTAGAACAAACTTAATTTTGAAGAACTCCTATGTTGTTTTAATTCCAAATATTCTAAAATTCAAAACATGAATGATTTATATACTTACAGAATTTTACTGAATGAGTTAAATGTGTCTAAATGTAGAAAAACATAAGTTTATTCTTTAAAAAAAGATTGATAAGTTTTTTTCTAATAATTATCTGTAGACACTTTTTTTGAGATCTTATATATATTAAATATTATTCAGTATAAAGAATGTATGTGACATAAAATGTAATGCTACATAACAGAATTTGTAATTAAGAGTATTTAAATCTGATTAGATAAATAATTCCAGTTGCTACCTTTCTCAGGGATCAATTATTAGTTTTCTTAGCTCTATAAATGCTTATCTATGCATTTTTATTAAATATTTTAATAATCATAATAATTATACCTATGTTACATAGAGGAGCTCTGGTATCGTAGTGCCTAAGGCACTTGATTGCTAAC
>NW_006921735.1:3440370-3447003 GCF_000298275.1 Orycteropus afer afer
AAAAGTTTTAAGTAGTGATTGTGTTTCCTTTCTAAAATACTAAAAGGTAACTTTTCCTGGAATCGTTATGAGAAAAGAACTTTATATTGTTCAATTTATTTGCAAAAGAACAAATTTTAAAATCTATAAATGTTTTGAGCAGGGAGATAATTGTTTTATTTATAATACCCCCATGTATTTCAGTTAAAAAAAAAAGGATATAGTAAGATGTTTGGAGTGGAAAAATACATAGTATGCTTTAGGTTTACAATAGATTTTTGAGTGAAAATTAATTACTACAGCATTTTACTAAGAATTTGAGAATGAACTAAGTGAATGAAAGAGGTTATTCTAAAAGTCTGCACATATACTGTAGGCATTATCATATGAAGGAAAACTAACAAATCATTTGGAATCAGGCCATGATCTGGTGAGTATTATCCATTTAAACTGAAGCTAAAGAATCAAACTTCAGCCCTTTTCACTCTTTGGGAATATTGTTTAACTTGAACTTATATAGGTAGAGGGCATATGATCTCCAGAGGATCTTTCTTTGATGAGTAAAGTGCACCTGCCCAAGTCATACTCCTTTAAATCATTTCATGTGCATGTGAAAGCTGGACACTTGAAATGGAAGTCATGAGAAGAACTGATGCATTTCCATTGTTGTGTTGGCAAAGAATAATGAATATACAGTGGACTGACAGAAGATTGAAGTGATCAATCTTAAAAGAAATAAAACCAGAATGCTCTTTAAAAGGAGAATAACCAGACTTCATCTTGTTTACTTTGGGTATGTCATTGGGAAAGACCAGTTCAGAAAAGGACATCATGTTTGCTAAAATAGAATGAAAACTAAGAAAATCATCAACACAATAGTTGCAATAGACTAAGACATGCCAATGATCATGAAGGTGGCACGAGACTGGGTGACATTTTGTTCTGTATGATTGAGATGACTCAATGGCAGTTCAAATAACTCTCTCTCTCTCTCCCTCTGTTAGGTGTATAATTTTTACCTGAGCATCAATATATAAATTTCCTTTTTTTTCTCTTCACAATCAGTCTCATCATATTCTAATATTAGTGTGAGAAGAGTAGAAATTTAACAAAGCTGAAATATTTGCATTGTTTTAATTCTAATTAATATTGTTTCATATTTAAGTTTTTATAATCATTCAAGGTATGTCTTGAGTAACATGAAAATTAAAAAAAAAAAGGCCATAAATGATGTACAAATAAATGTTATGTTTTTCAGTTTTTAAATTATATAAAATTATATAGCCATAATTTGGGAGCAGCTTTAAGGGAGACCCAGGAAGGTGAGCCAGACACAGAGGTGTTTGGAGCAGCTTTAAGGGAGGCCAGAAAGTGAATGGAGTAGTTTGGAATAACTAAGAGAGACAAACTTGTCTGTCAGTTTGTCATAATGTGGTTCCTTGTGTGTTGCTGTGAGGCTGGAGACTATGCCACCTGTGTTTCAAGTGCCAGCAGGGTTACCCACGGTAGACAGGTTTCAGTGGAACTTTCAGGCTAAGATAGACTAGGAAGAAGGAAGAGTCCATCTACTTTTCAAATAATTGGCCAAAGAAAACCTTATGAATAGCAGTGAAACACTGTCTGATATATTACTGAACAACTTTATGAATAGCCCTGAAACATTGTCCAATATGCTGCCAAAAGATGAGCTCCTCAGGTTGGAAGGCACTCAAAATATGACTGAGGATGAGCTGCCTCCTCAGAGTAGAACTGACCCTAATGATGGAGTAAAGCTTTTGGTATCTCCAGCTGCTGATGTGGCATGACTCAAAAGGAGAAGAAACAAGTGCAAACATCCATTAATAATTGGAACATGCATATATGAAGTATGAATCTAGGAAAAATTGGACATTGTCAAAAATGAAACAGAATGCATAAAGATCAATATCCTAGGAATTAGTGAGTTACAATGGACTGGTTTTGACAATTTTGAATCAGACAACCATATCATCTACTATCCTGAGACTGACAAATCAAAGAGAAATGGAGTGGCATTCATCATCATAAAGAAAGTTTCAAGATCTATCCTGAGTACAATGCTGTCAATGATAGAATAATATCCATACACCTATAAGGAAGACCAATTAATAGTACTATTATTCAAATTTATACACCAGCCACCAAAGCCAAAGATGAGGAAATTGAAGATTTTTACCAACTTCTGCAGTCTGAAATTGACCGAACATGCAATCAGGATGTGTTGATTGTCACTGGTGATTGGAATGCAAAAGTTGGACACAAAGAAGAATCACTGGTAGCTGGAAAATATTGCATTGGTGATAGAAATAACATTGGAGAACGAATGAAAGAATTTTGCAAGACCAAGAATATATGCATTGCCAACACCTTTTTTCAACAACACAAATGGCAGCTATACATGTGGATTTCATGAGATAGAGTACATAGGAATCAGATTGACTCATCTGTGTCAAGAGGTAATGGAGAAGCTCGACAACTTCAGCCAAAACAAGGCCAGGGGCTGATTGTGGAACAGACCATCAACTGCTCATATGCAAGTTCAAGTTGAAGCTAAGACAATTAAAACAATTGCCTATGCGAGCCAAAATATGACCTTGATTATATTCCTCCTGAATTTAGAGACCATCTAAAGAATAGATTTGATGCACTGAACACCAATGACCGAAAACCAGAAGAATTGTGGGAAAACATCAAGGACATCATCCATGAAGAAAGCAAAAGGTCATTAAAAAGACATGAAAGGGAGAGACCAAAATGGATGTCAGAAGAGACTCTGACACTTGCCTTTGAATGGAGAGTAGCTAAAGCAAATGGAAGAAATGACAGGATAAAAAAGCTGAACAGAACATTTCAAAGAGTAGCTCAAGAAGGCAAAGTCAATTATTATAATGAAATGTGCAAAGACCTGGAGTTAGAAAACCAAAAGGGAAGAACATGCTCAGCATTTCTCAAGCTGAAAGAACTGAGGAAAATATTTAAGCCTTGAGTTTCAATATTGAAAGATTCTATGGGTAAAACATTGAATGATGCAGAAAACATCAAAAGAAGATGGAAGGAATGCACAGAGTCACTATACTAAACAGAATTGGTGGTATTCATCCATTTCAGGAGGTGGCATATGAACAAGAACCAATGGTATTTAAGGAAGAAGTTGAGGCTGCACCAAAGGAAGTGGTGAAAAACAAAGCTCCAGGAATTGATGGTATAACCATTGAGATGTTTCAACAAATGGATGCCGTGCCAGACACACTCATTGGGCTATGTCAAAAGGTTTGGAAGACAGCTACCTGGTCAACTGAGACCAGGTCAACTGAGATCCATATTTGTACCCATTCCAAAGAAAGGTGATTTCGCAGAATGTGGAAATTATAAAATAATATCATTAATAATATACATAAGTAAAATCTTAATGAAGATAATTCAGAAATGATTGCAACAGTATAGTGTCAGAAAACTTCCAGAAATGAAAGATAGATTCAGAAGAGGAGGTGGAACTGGGAATATCATAGCTGATGTCAGATGGCTCTTGTCTGAAAGCAAAGAATGCCAGAAAGTTGTTTACTTGTGTTTTTGACTATGCAAAAGTATTCAGTTGTGTGGATCATAACAAATTACACATAACATTGAGAAGAATGGGAATTCCAGAACACTTAATTTTACTCATGATGAACTTGTACATAGGCCAGGAGGCTGTTATTTGAACAGAACAATGGGATACTCCATGATTTAAAATCAAGGAGGGAGTGTGTCAGGGTTGTATCCTTTCACCATACTTATTCAATCTATATGCTGAGCAAATAATCTGAGAAACTGGACTATATGAAGAAGAACATGGCATCAAGATCAGTGAAAGACTCATTTAACAAATTGAGGTAGCAGGTGACACAACTTTGCTTGCTGAAAATGAAGATGACTTGAAGGACTTACTGGTGAAGATTGTCTTCAGTATGAATTACACCTCCATATATAAAACAAAAATCCTCACAACTGGACCAATAAAGAACATTGTGATAAGTGGAGAAAATATGGAAGTTGTCAAAGACTTCATATTACTTGGTTCTACAGTCAACACCAATGGAAGCAGCAGTCAAGACATCAGATAATGTATTGTATTGGGCAACTCTGCTGCAAAAGACCTCTTTCGAGTGCTGAAAAGCAAAGATATCTCCTTGAAGACTGAGGTGTGCCTAACCTAAGCCATGGTATTTTCAATCCTCTCATATGCATTTGAGAGCTGGATAATGAATGAATAAGGAAGACCGGAAAAGAGTCAGTGCTTTTGAGTTGTGGTGTTGGCAAAGAATACTGAGAATAGCATGGACTGCTAAAAGAAGTTACAAATCAACAAATCTTTCCTTGAAGAAGTGTAGCAAGAATGTTCCTTGGAAATGAGAATGGCCAGACTTCATCTCATCTACTTTGGTCATGTTTTCAGAAGGAAACATTCCCTGGAGAAAGATATCATGCTTGGTAAAGTGGAGGGTCAGCAAGAAAAGGGAAGGCCCTCGAAGAGATGGATTGACACAGTGACTGCAATGATGGGCTCAGCTACAGCAGAGATCATGAGGCTGCCACAGGACCAGGCAGTGTTATCTGTTCTGTGTGGGGTCACTATGAGTCAAAGATGTCTCAATGGCACCTAACAACCACAACAAAATTTCTGTCTACTTTTGGATATAGATATATCAAAGATGGACAATATTCAAAAGACCAGTGATGATATTATTCTATGGGACATTGACTCATAATGAGATTATGTGTGGGAGAAAAAAAAATGTTATCTTAGAATAAAAATAAAAGTATTGCCTAAAATATCTAAAGAAATTTAGGATAGGGAACTCAGAAGTCTTTCCAAAAAATAATTTTTAGTTGAAAGCATGTTGTTAATTTTTGTGAACCTACAAGTCAATTTCAACTCACAGAGACTCTATAGGACAGAGTAGAATTGCCCATAGGTATTACTAAACTATAATATTTAAGAAAATAGTTCTCCAGCCTGCCCTTTTGGATAGCAGCTGAGAACTTAACTATTCTGCCACCAGGGATCCTTAATAATACAGTAGTAAGACACAAATAATGCTAATGGCATGGTGAGAACTACAGAGACTGAGATTTCATGTAATTTTTTTGTTTTGTTTTTAAGGATGCATTTGACCTCATTATTTGTACTATTGCGTCTAAGGAGAAATATAAAACATTTTTTTTTTCCCACTCTACTTGGAATGTTTCTCATGTTTCTATTGGATGACCAATAGAATATATAAAAGCTGAATGCTTATATAAAGTAGTTAGAACATACTATATGAGTAAAATTTCAATATTTGATCACTGTATTTTTTGAGAATTTATCAGCTTTCTCAGGGAAAAAAAAAAAAGTTTTTCTTTTTTGAAAAAACTAAGCAAAACCCAGACAAAACCTGTTTCCACTGACTCAATTCTGATTCATGTAGACACCATGTGTTACAGAGAAGGGCTCCATAGGATTTCCTCAGCTGTAATTTTTACAGAGGAACTCTAGTGCAAAAGTGGTTAAAGTATTGGGCTACTAACCAAAATGTCAGTGGTTAGGACCCACTAGCTGGGAGAAAGATGAGGCAATCTGCTTCTCTAAAGATTTACAGCCTTGGAAACCCTATGGGGCAGTAGTATTCTGTCTCACAGGCTCACTATGAGCTGAAATCAATTCTACAGCAGTGGATTTGGTTTGCTTGGTTTAATCTTTATGGAAGCACATGGTCAGGCTTCTCTCTGTGCTGCTGATCTATAGCTTTCAACACCCAAACGTTACATTAGTAGAGGTGCAGATCACTTGAGCCACCCAGAAACTTGGAAACAGCTAATATGCCCCTAAGTCATTTCTGTATAAATTAAACCTAAGATTTCATGTATCTTCCCCCTTCCCCTCCCTTAGGATATTTTACCATCAGAATTTTTGTGGAGAATTCTGGCTGTGACAAATCTAGTCCAAGTAGGAGAATACATGGTGTTCAATGAAAAAAAAAAAGAACACACACATCCCCAGATCATCTTACCACACTTTCTTTTTAAAAAGAATTGTGCCAATAAGATGATCATTTTTTTTCTTATATCTCACATATACCTACAAATTTAGTTACATTCCTTATTTAAAAAATAATATATTTTGATTTATTTCTTACATTCTGAGTCCATATCTAGTGAATTTTCACATACAAAAATGAGAGTACAAAGAGGTGAAAAACATGACATTTATCTGATATCTTTATAAACTACATATATATTTGCTGACTTTATGATTTACATTTGCTATATAATATTTCATGATTATATAAACTATAAAGTAAAGGATTATAGGTTAATTCTCACTTTAAAAATAAGTTTTATTTTTATTTTTTGATTCAAGTGTATGCTACAGTTGGCAGCTATCCCATCCAATTCAGTCAAAAATATTGAGTTTCAAAGACACAATATTTTGGTAACTGATTTAAATGGGCAAATTTCCCCTTGAAATGTGGTATAATGTGGAAGTTTTATGTGTTTTTATTTTCAAGTGAATACCTGGATCATATGAAATTATTTGGAAAAAAGTAACATGGCAAAGGAGAGCACCAAGGATCATTTATTTGTCACAGTATTTATATTTTAATTTTCCCATAA
>NW_006921735.1:3447413-3454835 GCF_000298275.1 Orycteropus afer afer
GAATAAGAGTTGATGCTTTCAGGTTGTGGTGTTGGCAAAGAATACTGAAGGTACCGTGTACTACCAGAAGAACTAACAAATTTGTCCTGGAAGAAGTGCAGCTTAAATGCTCCATGGAAGAGAGAATGGCCAGACTTTGTTGCACATATCTGGTCATGTTGTCAGAAGGGACTAGTCCTTGGAGAAGGATATCATGCTTGGTAATGTAGGGTCCACGAAAAAGAGGAAGGCCCTCAATGAGATGGATTGACACAGTGGCTGCAATAATGGGCTCAGCGATAACAAGGATTGTGAGGCTGGTGCAGGACTGGGAAGTTCTTGGTTGTATTGCACATAAGGTCTCTACGAGTTGGAGACAACTCGATGGCACCTAACAAAAACAACAACATATATTTCTAGTCAGTAAATTTTGCAGTATTAACTATTTGGCAGTGTCAAGATTGGGTAGTAACAGTGACATTCATATCTTAATAACAAGGACAGAATAGTTAACTATCCAAAATAAAGCAGCCCTTTTAAGCAATTTTTAAACATTGAAACTTTAAGGTATACGGAGTATGTGTTCAAACCAGAACACAATACTAGTTTCTTGATTCTCATTACCTACAAAACAAATAGTGCTCAAGAAGCACACTGTAAAGAGCATTTAGATGAATTGAAATCAAGGTTGAAGCTATATAATATTAATACAGTAATTTTTTAAAAAGTCAACAAAAAATGATAACATTTAAAGGTATTTTTTTTTGTAGTACTGTGGAAAGGCTACATATTATGACATATATAAAAATTATATATAAACTCACTTTTAATGTGCCATAAGCCATGTTTTTCATGTAAATTTATTAAAATAATACCCTATATATCAACATTTTTCCTTAATATAAATATTATGATGACCATCAATGTAACTAGTTATTTGTAGAGATTAGAGTGCTGATTTAGTCATAGAATTCCTGGATCAGGTGTTTTGTGCATTTTTAAGACTTTACCATCAATCCTCTTTTAACCATTGGAATAGCATGATTGTGTCAGCTGGTGAAAGCAATACTATTCCTTACCTCCCCATCCACACCCCAGAAATACCTAGTTAGATACATTTGTTTTTTGCCTTCCAAATGGCATAGTTTTCAGATCCTTCTCCTTCTTGATTGCTATTTTTTCCATTTGTTAGAGTATTTCCAAAAGCTGAGTACTAAGAACGTAAATATATGAACACATAAGATGATGCCAGATAGGGACAAACTCTGTGAAATAAAACAGGGTAGAGATTCTGGCCAGGCACAGAAGAAGATGGGTGTTTGGAGCACCCTGGGGGCAGGCCTGGTGAGTGAGCAGGGCTCAGCAGAAAGCGGGTGTTTGGAGCACCCAGGGGCAGGCCAGGTGAGCAACCAGGGTGCAGGGGACCAGGAAGTGAGCAGTTTGAAACAACTAAGGGGAACAAACTTGTCTGTCAATTTGTCATACTGTGGTGGCTTGTATGTTACTGTGAGGCTGGAGGCTATGCCACCTGTGTTTCAAATGCTAGCAGGGTTCCTATGGTAGACATGTTTCAGTGGTGCTTCCAGACTAAGACAGACCAGGAAAAAGGAAGAGGCCATCCACTTCTCAAAGAATTGGCCTTTGCAAACATTATGAATAGCAGTGAAACAATGTCTGATATATTACTAGAAAACTTTATGAATAGCCCTGACACATTGTCCAACATAATGCCAGAAGATTAGCCCCTCAGATTGGAAAGCACTCAAACTACGACAGGGGAAGTGCTGCCTTCTCAGAATAGAGCTGACCTTAATGATGCAGACAGAGAAAAGCTTTTGGGACCTCCATTTGCTGATGTGGCACATCTCTAGATGAGAAGAAACAAGTGCAAACATCCATTAATAATTGGAACATAGAATGTACAAAGTATGAATCTAGGAAAATTGGAAGCTGCCAAAAATGAAATGGAATACATACAGAGAGATATCCTGGGCATTAGTGAGCTGAAATGGACTGATCATTGTCATTTCTAATCAGACAATCATATGATCTACTATGCAAGGAATGACAAATTGAAGAGGAATGGCGTGGCATTCACCATCACAAACTATGTACCAATGTCTATCCTGAAGTACAGTGCTGTCAGTGATAGGATAGTATCCATATGCCTAAAAGGAAGACCAGTTAATAGTACTATTATTCAATTTTATACCAACCACCAAAGACAAAGATGAGGAAACTGAAGATTTTTACCAATTTCTACAGTCTGAAATTGACCAAACATTCACTCATGATGTGTTGATTATCACTGGTGATTGGAATGCAAAAGTCTAAAACAAAGAAGAGTCACTGGTAGCTGGAAAATATGGCCTTGATGATAGAAATAATGCTGGAGATCACATGATAGAATTTTGCAAGACCAACAACTTATTCAGTGCAAATACCTTTTTCAACAACACAACTTGGCAGCTATACACATGGACTTCACCAGACAGAGTACACAGGAGTCAGATTGACTACATCTGTAGCAAGAGACAATGGAAAAGCTCATTATCTTCAGCCAAAACAAAACCATGAGCTGTGGAACAGACCATTCCCTACTCATATGCAAGTTCAAGTTGAAGCTAAAAGACAATTAAAACAAGTCCATGAGAGCCAAAATATGACCTTGATTGTGTCCCTCCTGAATTTAGAGGCCATCTAAAGAATAGATTGTTGCATTCAACACCAATGACCGAAAACCAGAAGAATGGTGGGATGCCATCAAGAAGATCATTTATGAAGAAAGCAAGAGGTCATTAAAAAGATAAGAAAGGAAGAAAGGACCAAAATGGTTGTCAGAAAAGACTCTGGAACTCGCCCTTGAATGGAGAATGGCTAAAGCAAATGGAAGAAATGATAAGATAAAAGAGCTGAACAGAAGATTTCAAAGAGCAGCTTGAGAAGACAAAGCCAATTATACTGAAATGTGCGAAAAGCTGGCATTAGAAAACCAAAAAGGAAGAACACTCTCAGCATTTCTCAAGCTGAAAGAACTGAAGAAAAAAATTAAGCCTTGAGTTGCAATATTGAAAGATTCTATGGACAATATACTGAGTGGTGCAGGAAACATCAAAAGAAGAATACACAGAATCACTATACTAACAAGAATTGGTTGATATTCATCCATTTCAGGAGGTGCCATATGATCATGAACTAATGGTATTGAAGGAAGAAGTTGAAGCTGAACTGAAGGAATTGGTGAGGAACAAGGCTCCAGGAATTGACGGAATACCCACTGAAATATTTCAACAAACAAATGCCATGCTGGAGGCACTCATTCAGCTATACCAAGAGATTTGGAAGACAGCTACCTGGCCAACCGACTGGAAGAGATAGATCCATATTTGTACACATTCCAAAGAAAGGTGATCCCACAGAATGTAGAAATTATAGAACAGTATCATTAATATCACACACAAGTAAAATCTTACTGAAAATAATCCAAAAACAGTTGCAGCAGTAATTGACAGAAAACGTCCAGAAACGCAAGCTGGATTCAGAAGAGGTCGTGGCACTAGGGATATCATAGCTGGTATCAGATGCATTTTGGCTGAAAGCAAATAATACCAGAAAGATGTTTACTTGTGTTTTTGACTATGCAAAAGCATTCAGTTGTGTGGATCATAACAAATTACACATAACATTGAGAAGAATGGGAATTCCAGAACACTTAATTTTACTCATGATGAACCTGTATATAGGCTGTGGTTCGAACAGTACAATGGGATACTGCATGGTTTACATCAAGAAGGGATGGTATCAGGGTTGTATCCTTTCACCATACTTATTCAATCTGTATGCTGAGTAAATAATCCAAGAAACTGGATTATGTGAAAAAGAACGTGGCCTCAGGATTGGCGGAAGGCTCCTTAACAACCTGTGATCTGCAGATAATACAGCTTTGCTTGCTGAAAGTGAGGATGACTTGAAACACTTACTGATGAAGATAGAAGACTACAGTCTGCAGTATGGATTACACCTCAATATAAAGAAAACAAAAATCCTCATAAGTGAACCAATAAACAGCATCATGATAAATGAAGAAAAGACTGAAGTTGTCAAAGACTTCATATTACTTGGTTCTACAATCAACACCAATGGAAGCAGCAGTCAAGACATTAGAAAACATATTATTTTGGGCAAATCTGCTGCAAAAGACCTCTTTCAACTGCTGAAGAGCAAAGACGTCTCCCTGAAAACTAACGTGTGCCTAACCCATGCCATGGTATTTTCAATCACTTCATATACATGTGAGAGCTGGACAATGAATAAAGAAGACCAAAGAAGAGTTAATGCTTTTGAGTTGTGGTGTTAGCCAAGAATACTGAGAGTACCATGGGCTGCTAAAAGAACTAATAGATCTGTCCTGGAAGAAGTGCAGCCTGAATGCTCCTTGGAAGTGAGAATGGCCAGACTTCGTCTCACCTACTTTGGTCATGTTGTCAGAAGGAACCATTCTCTGTAGGATATATGCTTGGTAAAGTGGAGAGTCAGAGAAAAAGGGGAAGGTCCTCAACAAGATGGATTGACAGAGTGGATACAATGATGGGCTTACGTATATCAGGTATTTTGAGGCTGGCACAGGACTGGACAGATTTTTGTTCTGTTGTACATAATGTTTCTATAAGTCAGAGACAACTTGAGGGCACCTAACTACAACAACATAGAGTTTCTGGGAAGTCCATCATGAGGTGATTCCATTGAGCTTATATTTGAACAATAAGAACAATGTGAATGTTTCTAAAGAACTTTCTGTACTGAGAAAATAACGTATAAAAGATCCTAAGGCTAGAAAACACTTGACATGCTCTAGCTAGTGTGGCAGGAGTTTCTGTCAAGAGGAAAGAGATCTGTCAAGTGAACACAGATCTTGAGGGACTCATAAACTATGGTAAAGACTGAAAACTTTATTCTAGTAACTAGATGAATTTCATAATCTGATTTATGTTTTAAAAGTGTCACTGGGTAATATTTGAAGACTAGACCACAGGGGAAGGTAAGAATTCAAACGAGAGAACGTTATAGAATAGAAGCTGGTGGTTGTTATGGGAGTTCAGATGAAAAATGACTGTGGCTTGAACTATTGTGATAGCAGTAGAAATGTAGAGTGGAGGATTGAGTGTGGGTAGGTAATTGGGATGATTTTGAAATTAAGGTTCTGATCTGCTTTACCCTTAAGATGAGTTTTCTCTCAGTTGCTCTGCTGTCTTTGCTAAACTGAACCTCCCAAATGCCTCAGGCTCTTTTACATAACTTATCCAGTACTCCTCTATCTTGCTCTTAATAAATGAGTGGATATATAAGAGAGGGTCATCACCTAACTTAATCCTCTTTAGACCTTGCTTGGACAACGCATCTTTACTGCTGTACGTAACCTTGTACCAAAAATGTTCTGCATTTGTAACTCCAAATCAGAAGTACTCCATGAACAAAACTCCAACTTTCTGATCCAATTCAATAATATCCTGGAGAAATATAGATTACTAAAATTCCTGCCACAGATCCTACTCATGTAGGATGAGCCTGGAAAAGCTGTTGTGCTTGGCAGCTGACATTGAGTTTATTTTCAAAGATGACTTGAGAGCTGAGAAGCAGAAGAGGAAGCCAGAACTGTAATAGAGTCCCGATAGGAAGGTCCTGAATTCTCTGGCTCTTGACATAATGGAGGAGGACATAAAACAGATAGTATTCACACTATCTAAGGCTGTATCCTTGACAATAAATGTCCCATCAAGCTCCTCCAGTCTCACCCTAAGAGATTAAAGATCATTATGACTTACTCAACTGAGGCCTTTTACAGGTCACATCTGAGAAGACAGTGGTGGTGGAAGAGCCCCAAAGCCATTTTCCTACCCTTCTT
This sequence comes from Orycteropus afer afer, assembly GCF_000298275.1. Classification (NCBI taxonomy): domain Eukaryota; kingdom Metazoa; phylum Chordata; class Mammalia; order Tubulidentata; family Orycteropodidae; genus Orycteropus; species Orycteropus afer. The sequence continues at coordinate 3,453,295 of NW_006921735.1, forward strand.
TCCATATGTTGTCCCTGGAAGACTATGGTCTATGTGGTACCAAGGATCAGCTCTTTGTGCAGAAGAAAGTCCCACAGCTCCTGGTGTACTTGAACCCCAGACAAATGTCAAGGAATGACGTGAGAGAACTGGACAATCATATGCCCCTACTCTCATGTTTACATGGGCTTGAAAGGGTGAGAGGGTCTGTGAATTGAGCGTCATACTCATGTGACTCAATTGAGCTGTAGGGAACATTTTGTCACCAGCTCATCTGCCTGTAGGGAATATTTTGTCACCAGCTCTTCCCTACACTGTACAGGAGAAGACAGGGCCATACACTACTGTACTGCTCTGAGTCAGGTTGCTTGTGATTTGTGGTGCTAACAGAACAAAGGTTGCTACTTGGGTGTGCCAGTTCCCCTCTTTAATGCCATAGGTAACCCATTAGCTAAACAAGGGAAAAAATTATTCTCTTGAGTTCTCCTAAATAAAAAATTAAGTTTTATTTTTATTTTTTTTTTATTCTAAACATTATTAATCTCATTTGTTCAATAAAACAGTTACAAATATAAACAGAACTTCTAACATTTTATTTTCCTTACACCAACAAATCACTTTATATATGACTTGGCCATCACTGCATTATAGAATGATGTCCCTGAGACCTTGGGTGTGATCAGCATAGACAGATAGCATTGTTCTTTTCCACTATGAAGACTGGTACTACTAATCCCTACCAGCCTCTATGTAATTGCATGTTCCTAACCACAAGATAATAAAACAAACTAACAAAAACAAAACAAAGCATGTGCTGCAGAGTAGAACTACATTTCATAGGATTTTCAAGGTTGTTACGTTTTGGTAGTAGATTGCCAGGTCTTCTTTACAAGGTGCCTCTGGGTCGTTTGAACTACCTACCTTTCAGTTCATAGCTGAGCACTCAATTTTTTGTACCACCCAGAAACTCTCACCACAAGAGAGTGGTGTCAGATCATAACAAAGTAGTACAAATTCATCCATAGTTCTCAAAAAATAATTCCACTCATATTCCTATTGATGGTGGTGCAAATATTTTTTCTATATTGTTTAATAGCATCAGTATAGCCACATTAGTTGCAGATATTTTTTGTTGGCTTATTCACTCATTCATTCAATACAGTTATTATTTATAGTCCTTACCTTTCTAGTCACTGATTATGGTAGAATTTTCTTTATTATACAGTTGAGGGCAACAATATTAAGAGCCCAAGTTAATTGTTCAATATTACCCAGAGAGTAAGTATCTCAGGAAGGTATCAACATTATATGATGCTCTTAGCTACTATAGTGTCTCTCAACAAAACTTGAAAACAAACCATGTGATAGACATTAGGTTATGTATAATGGCAAGAGAATAATAAGACATGGTTCCTTCTCTGAATAATCCTATATTTTAAACAAAGAGATAGATGTGAAAATAGACAAAGTGCTATGAAATTATGAATATTCTAATCAAATTATACCCAGATCATGAATAACACAAAGGATTAGGTAAACTATTCTACCTCCTGGGTTGAGGG
>NW_006921735.1:3457580-3463784 GCF_000298275.1 Orycteropus afer afer
ACACAGCTATAAGATGGATATTTAACACAAATATATTTAAGTAGGATGTTCAAATAGATCTGTTATCTAAATTGAGTATTTCTTCCCTTCCTTCTTCCCCTTCTCTCCTTCTTTCATCTTTTTCTAATGAAAACAATTTTCGGTTAAATCAAATTTCATTGGATAAATTCAGCTTTTTATTTTCTACATATTAGAGCAAGTAATTATTCTGAGATGTCTTGTTTTTATCAACCAATTCTTCCCTCTCACCGTCATTCTCTCCTCCACCATTGCACAGATACTAATTCACTGGCAAGAGTCAAGCCATCAACATGGAAATTAAATTGCCTGCCATTCTGATGTTTTTCTCCTAACAACCCTACACTGCCCCTCAGCTTCAGTGGGGGAAGCCTCTCAATATAACATTAAATCAAAGGACTTTAGGGCCGTATCTGTCAGTTCAAGGTTACAAAGGCTCCAGGCAAAATCCCTGATCACAATGTTCTCCTTCACTGTCCTTCCCCCCATTTTTCATTTTTTTTTTTTTTTTTAAAGTCTTGGAGAAGGCCGGGCAAAAAGACTTCTAGTTCTGTCACTGACACAATACAACAGATTTTCTACATTGGTCTTCAGTTAACCTGCAGAGAGAGCTGCTTCAGCACAAAAGAGCAGCTAATAAGCTAACAGACTGCTGTGAGCAAACATATCCATCCACCTCTGATTGTCCAGGTGCAGGGGCGTTCCTGATTTGCAGTAGGTGCAATGTAAAAATATAATGCTTTCTATGTAATCATAAATAATAGACTCACACTGATATGTGGATAGGCCCCTAGTCCATAATAATTGTAATTATTTTTCTTTACAAAGGAGCTACCTTTTAGATATTTTCTCCTTTTTTTTTTTTTGCCGTAATGTGGTTAATCTGTCCCTGAAAAATTGAAATTTGATTGCAATTCAATGTTCTTGGAACATGGAGCACTGGGGCAGTAATAAGTCTGCTGATGGAAAATAAAGTAACCATCAAATCATGAATGGCCTTGGTGCCATACTAAGGGTTTTGGCAGAGGTAAGCTATTGCAGAATTTTAAGCAACAGAGTGACATATTTCCATTTTAGAAAGTTCTCTCTATTGTTTCCTCAGCAATGACAGGAAAATGAGAAGTGATGAGGCCCTGAACCAACCAGTGTCAGTGGGAATAGAAAAGAAATAAAGAATTTATAAAGATGAAGAAATAAGTGGTCTCAGCTTGGATAGGAGCCCAGGAGAGGTAGGGAGGGACAAAAAAATATATAACTGTCAGGCTTTTACCTCTGATGACAGAGTGTAGGTCATTCATTGGAAGGAGTCTACTGGGGAAAGAAGCATAATTGGGAAAAACAAAATTCATTTTATTTTTATAATGTTAACTTTGAGGATGCTTTTTGGTCATATTAATTAGAAGTTATATGGAGGAAGATACTATGAAGTTGGATACACTGAATGAAAATCAAGAGGATATTTAGGCACTAGCTAGAGATTTTGTAGGTATCGATACAGTATATAGTTAATGAGAATAGCTTAACCCTCCCTTCCATCTACCTCCCATGTTCCCAGGCAGTAGACACAATCTCTTTCAGCTTTTAGCTATTTCTTCTTCTTCTTCTTCTTTTCTTTTTCTTTCTTTCCTTTCTTTTAATGCTATTTATTGTGATATTTATTCCCATATTTATTCCTTTACTTTTTTTCAGGTTTTAGAGACTGTTTATTGACATGCTACAATTGTGTAATGGAAGCCAGAGATTCAGCACTCTGAAGCCCTGCTGTGTCCAATATGCATTTCACTTTTTTCTCCTGTTCTCTGTTTTCTTGATTCAGTCTAGATAGATTAACCTCAGCATTTGCTGCTGCTGTCATCTTTGGACCTCTTTTGCCCAACACTTGGGGGATTTCTGTGCCGTTCTTTCCTGTTTCCTAGATCCCATGCACTTGTTCCCAGCTCACTCCCTTGCTTTAATGAAGTACAGCTTCCAACAACTTTCTGACAAAAGCATTTTAGTTAATACAGATGTCAGAAACTGTCTTTATTGTGCCCTCACATTTGCTTCGTTGGGTATAGAAATCTGTGTTGAAAATCATTTTACATCTGATCTTTCAAGGCATGCTTGATTATCTTCTCAGTTTTAATGTTGCTTTTGAGATATCCAATGGTATTCTGACATTGGAGCCTTTTATTATGAGCAGCTCTTTCTTTCTAGAAACGATTAGGACCTTTTCTTTGCCCCCGATATTCTTGCATTTCAAAATAACAACTGTGTGATTTCATTCATTTTGTTTGGCACTTATTTACTTATTTTAACCTGAAAATTCATATTCTTTGGTTCTGAAATATCATGCTAAATTATTTTTCTATGATTTTTTTCTTCTATTTCTTAATGATCTTTCTAAAGTCGTAAACGTTAGATGACTTATTTTAGTTGTCTGTTTTTTGTTTCTTTTTTTAAAATATCTCCTCAGGGATTTCTTTAGAATACTGATTTTAATTTCTGAAAGTTTTTATGTTGGTGTCTCTAAATATTCCTCTTTTATGTCCTCCTATTCTTGCTTCAAGCATGTAATTTCTCCTGTAACTCTGAGCATGTTAATTTATTTATATTATAATGTTTGTTTTGTTTAGTTTTCTGTTTTCCATGACATTTCTGTTTTCTTTGAGTATCTGTTTTTACTGTTATTTGATTTGGTCTCTTGGTCATGGTGGACACATTCTTCAATTATCAGGTGTTTCTTGGCTGTCTCTTCACCTTTATAATGACTGGAAATTTTATGTTCAAGAAGCAGATTTGACGTGATGGTGAAAAAGCCAGTTATTATCAAGTTGATTCCAACTCATGGTGATCCCATGTATTTCAGAGTAGAATTGAGCTCCAGAGAGTTTTCAGTTACTGTGGTCTTTGGGATTAATCATCAGACATTTCTTCTGAGGTGCATCTGGATGTATTAAAACATCCAACTTTCATGGTTAACAGATCAACATGTTAATTGTTTATACCACCAAAGCTTCCTATTTATAAAGGTAAGTATCGTTAAAAATAGCCTGACTGAGCCTTTTTTTTTTTTTTTTTGTGGGTTTCTTCAGAGCACTGGGCTGGTCATTTTCCTAAAATGTGCAACCATCTAATTACTCATTTGGGGGATATACACCTGGATGACAGCTTCCTCAAAGATCGGGGGAAAAGGCTTGAAAGTTTAAAAATTCAACATAGTTCTTAAACCTGGTTTCACATTAGAATAACAAATAACCAAGGGAGAGTTCAAAAATCCTGATACTCATGTCACAGGCTATAACAATTGAATGAGAATCCCTAGCATTTGTGTAAATGTCCACCACAGAATTCTAATATTTAGCTCACGTGGAGAACCATTGGCCCAGCTGCATTGGCTATACCTAGGAACGTTTACAAACACAAATAATGAGGTCCCACCATGTTGTTGTTGTTAGGTTCCATCAAGTCAGCTTCAAATCATAGTGACCCTATGTAAAACAGAAAAAAAAAAAAAAACACTGTCCTGTCCTGCGCCATCCTTGCAATCCTTGCTATGCTCAAGCCCATGATTGCAGGCCCTGTGTCAATCCATCTCATTGACAATTTTCCCCTTCTTTGCTGACCCTCTACTTTACCGAGGATGATATCTTTCTCTAGAGAATGATCCCTTCTGACAACATGACCCAAGTAGGTGAGATGAAGTCTGGCCATTCTCATTTCCAGGGAGCATTCAAGCTGCACCTCTTCCAACAGATTTGTTAATTCTTCTGGCAGTCCATGGTATTTTCAGTTTTCTTCTCAACATCACAATGCAAAGGCATCAACTCTTCTTTGGTCTTCCTCATTTATTGTCCAACTTTCACAAGCATATTCGGCTATTGATAACACCATGCTTGAGTTAGGTGTACCTTAGTCTTCAAAGTGACATCTTTGCTCTTGAGCACTTTAAAGAGGTATTTTGCAGTATGTCTTCCTAGTTCAATATGATGTCTGATTTTCTGACTTCTGTTTCCATGGGTGTTGACTGTGGATACAAGTAAAATGAAATCTGGGATATCAACTTTTTCACCATTTATCATGATGTTGCTTATTGCTCCAGTTGTGAGAATTTTTGTTTTCTTTATATTGAGGTATATATGAATTGTTATGGGATATATTTTTAGAAATATTTATTTATCTTATCATTTCACAAGTATTTAGGGAATATCAATATTATGCTCAGTTCAAAAGAATGCAAGGCATTTGGAGAATACAAAGAAATACAAGACATTATCCTTTTTCTCAGGAGCTTTCATCTCTGGATAAAGAGTCAAAGTTAGTACAAGTGAAAAGGAAAGGAAAAACAATAATTGAATATATAAAACTATGTCATTCTGTCACTAAAGTCAGTTGAATCACTGAGAAAGAAGAGTCAATGTGGTTCATGCTAATCTGACATACTTCATTGGGAGTGGGTATTACACTTGAGACATGAAAGGTGATTATAATGGAGTTATGTGTTAATAAAGATGTGGAAACCAAAATAAATACAAAAAGGACTGTGATGTTTTCTTCAAAGCACTAGAAGCAGTCTTCAGTTATTTATTTTCTGTTTGTTTACTTATTTCTCGTCTGTCTCCCTCAGGAGAATATAGAGTCTGTGTAGGTAGCGATCTTATTTGTCTTGTTCTCTGTCATTTAGAATGTTATTATTGTTAATATCATCTATAATGTTATTATTGTCGTTACATGCCATCAAGTTGATTTCTAATTATAGAGACTCCATGAGACAGAGTAGAACTGCACTGTAGGATTTTCTAGATTGTCATCTTTGTGGGAGCAAAAACTACCAGTTGGGTTCAAATTAACAACTTTTTGGTTAGTAGTAGAATGCTTAAGCACCAATTACCCAGTAACAGTTGAAAATTTATATGCTAAACAAATAATCTGAGAAACTGGATTATTTGAAGAAGATCATGGCATCAGGATTAGAGAAAAACTCATTAACAACTTGTGATATGCAGATGACACAACTTTCCTTACTGAAAGTGAGGATGACTTGAAGCACTTACTGATGAAGATTGAAGACTACAGTCTGCAGTATGGATTATACCTCAATGTAAAGTAAACAAAAATCCCCACAGTGGGACCAATAAGAAGTATCATGATAAATGGAGAAAAGATTGACGTTGTCAAGGACTTCATATTACTTGGCTCTACAATCAACACCATTGGAAGCAGCAGTCAAGACATCAGAAGACATATTATATTGGACAAATCTCCTGCAAAAGACCTCTTTCAAGTGCTGAGGAATAAGATGTCTCCTTGAATTCTAAGGTGCACTTAACCCAAGCCTTTTGCACTTTCAATCACCTCTTAAGCATGTGAGAGCTGGACAATGAATAAGGAATACTGAAGAAGAGTTGATGCTTTTGAGTTGTGGTATTTGAGAAGAATGCTAAGAGTACCATGGACTGCTAAAAGGACTAACAAATCTGTACTGGAAGAAGTGCAGGCAGAATGGCCAGACTTTGTCTCACCTACTTTTGTCATGTTTTCAGAAGGAACCATTCCCTGGAAAAGGATAGCATGTTTGGTAAAGTGAAGGGTCAATGAAGAAGGGGAAGGCCCTCAACAAGATGGATTGATACACTGGCTGCAACTGTAGGCTCAGGTATAGCAAGGATTGTGAGGCTGGCACAGGACCAGGCAGTGTTTCATTCAGCTGTGGAAAGGGTCACTATGAATTGGAGACAATTTGATGGCCCCTAACAACAACAGTTGAAAAATGAATTAATGAATATTATAAGGTCATAAGACTGAAGAGAAGTTGGACATGACTATCATTAGATGGGATAAATTCAGATTATGCATGGTTTCAAAAACCTAAATTGAGATCGTGTGTAGCTAGAGGTCAGTTGCCATTAAGTTGGCACTGACTCATCACAACCTGTGTCTGAATAGAACTGTGATTCATAGGGTTTTCAATTGCTGATTTTTTTTTGGACAGAGATCACTAGGCTTTTCTTTGGAGGCAACTCTGGGTGAAATAAAACCTCTGATCTTTTGATTACCAACAAAACATGTTATGTGTTTATACCACCCAGGGACTTAGAGGTGATAAAATTCATTTTTAGGGAATTGCAACAACCTAGAATAGTTTTTTGGCTAAAGCACTTGACTGCTAACCAGAAGGCTGGCGGTTCAAACCCACCAGCCACTCCT
>NW_006921735.1:3468489-3476958 GCF_000298275.1 Orycteropus afer afer
GGAACTCAGCCTCAGGCTTTCTATGTGAGGCAGCACTTGATTTCATAGTACCGTCAGAGCCCCATCTGCCTCCATACTGTAATCTAGCATTGCCTGGCCATCTAGGAGGCTACCAAGAGTGTGTCTGGCATTTTGACTGTGTTCAGTGGAAATTAGTCTTCTCCAGTAAGGTGAGAGGAAGAGAATGGCCATTGATAAACAGTCATGGTTCTTACCACAGCTTGGCTATCTTCTAATTATGAAGGAGGGAATTCTAACTTATTATAGCCATAAAAACAATGCAAAACAGATACAAAACTTTGGTTACCATCTTGTCATAGAGATTTGTTATCTCTGTACCTCTGTAGCTCTTTTTAGCTTTATGTTGTTATACAGTTCCCATTCTAGACCTGATGAATTTTAGAATGTGAGAAAGGAGAAAACATTTTCATTCTTTGAGTGGTGTATTCAGTTAGAATTGGTCCTATACAAATTTACCCTTGGTTCCCAGTGTTATACAACAACAATAGCAAGGATCACAGAGCTGCCTTGGGGCCAGGCAGTGTTTCGTTCTGCTGTGCATGGGGTCGCTGTGAATCAGAGATGACTCAAAGGCACCTAACAACAACAATAACAACAACAACAACAACAGTGTTATAACTTTTAGCTTCACTCTATCAGCCATGTCTCAGTGGTGAAGTGCTTTGGCCTGGAATGCAGAAATGGGATATGTTTCAACCTAGGTTACCTTGAAAACTTAAACACAGAACTGACCTTTTTCCTTGGGTCAGAGATCATTAGGCTTTGAATGCCACATTTTTGATGAATTCTTCTTGTCATATCTTGATTGTGTCTACAATGGTTATTTTATTATTTTTTTAAATGACTTAAATTTTATTTCTCAAATAACATATACATAGTAATAAAACAAATAATATGAAAGAAACTATAATCAAAAGAAATATCTCTTATTCTCCACCTCCCACTCTTACTTCCACTTCTCAGAGATGAATCTTTTTAGCTGATAATTATAAGTTCTTCTGACGTTACTGCAAATAGTCTAGATAATATTTTAAAATGATGATTTTTTTGTCAATTTTAAATATCATTTATTAACTGTAGGATATGAAAGATAAAATTTACATAATTAACACTAACCCCATTCTTATCTTCTTTCAAAATTTGACCGCTTACACTAGTTTAGTTATTTGTAACTTTAAATGATGTACTTCAATCTCTGTTTTCTTTTGTGTTAATTTTCCAAATCATGTTTTGGCTCTTCCTTTTGTACAATGAGAATAGTTAGTCTCCATTCTTTCATCTAATAAAATTCTTGCTTGTCTGTAAAAACTTCAGTCAACAATGCTTTTATTATAACAATGCTAAAATTGTTGACATTTATATCCTGTGCTTCAACCACAGCAAGCCAACTGTGCTTTATGTAAAAGCTTACTTTGAAAGCTTAAAACATATAAAAATCGTTTACTTAATTTATTTTGACTTTGTAAATTATGTTTAATAGTGGCCAACTGATAGGCTAGGATTACATTTGTTTTATTTCTATTTCAATGTCTTCACTACTGGGTCGTTGGCAAAAAAGAATAACCTCAAGGTCAATTGGATTCTCTTTCTTTGATTTAATCCTTCATTCATTGCTTCATGTTTGGCCATAATTCAATTGCATAGCTTTTTCATATACTAGAATTTAATTTTTAGTTTTATATCATGTGCCTTTATAATAAGTTCAAATCTATTCTAAACTTCCAAATATGATATTTATTTCCTTCTTGTCTTCTTTTCTTCTGTCTCTCTCCCAACTTCCTTTAAAAGTTATTACTAGAACCTTCCATTGTCATTCTCCAACATGTACAACATTTTTATGTTTGTGTATACCTTTCACTCTAGCACTTCCCTTTGTTGTAACGCTTGATTAAATTTTCTGTTTTTAGATTATTTATCATTATCTTCATTCATTTTCTCATTTTACTCATACTCAACTTCTATTTTGTTTCTTAGGAAAGAGTTGATGGGTAATGAACTTTATATCTATCTATCTATCTATCTATCTATCTATCTGTCTACACACACACCTGTATATAAACCTCCGGTGCTGTAGTGGATAAGGCATTTGACATTGATTAGAAGGTCAGAGGTTCAAACATATCAACCACTCCATAGCCATAAAGATTTACAGCCTCAGAAAACCAACAGGGGTCACTATGAGTTGGAATAGATTGGATGGAAATGACTTTGTTTTGGTTTTTCTCTTACACTTAGTTAATACTACTTAGTGTAGAATTCTAGCATGATTATAATTTTCCCTGTGAATTTTGAAGGCATTTCTTCACTGTCCTTTTGTATTAACACAACAGAAGTCTGAGACCAGTTTGTTTTTTGTTTCTTTATAAGTGACTTACATTTTTACTATTTGAGAACCCTTAAAAGTTTAATTTAAACAGGATGTTCTGAAACTTCACAATCATATGGATACAACTTCCTTAGATTTTGCTGGAGGATCATCTGGAACAGTGGTCCTCAAACTTTTTGTTTTCAGGATTGCTTTGTACTCTTAAAATTATTGAAGAATCCAACACCGTCTTTAGTCTGAGCCGTGTTGGAGGATTCAGAGGCCAGGTGAACCACAGCCTGTGATTTTCCCTGCACTGCCTTCTGTCGAAGCCTCCACAACTTACTCCCTTTGTCTCACAACCATGTCCACCAATGAAAATGGTAATTCACCAGCTGCCTGGCTTAACAGATTCAAGAACAAAGGGAAAAACAGTACAGAAATGAGGTAGTGCGGTGTAGAGGTTAGTGTGGAGCTGAGGAAAGCCAAGAAGGATGACCAGATGCTGAAAAAGAGAATTATAAGCTCTTTTTCTGATGATGTTATTTCTCCATTGCAGGAAAACTGCAATAACCAGGTGCTTGAACAATTACGCTCATAAAGATCAGCACAAGGCCAGTCCTCATAGGTGGAGGTTAAAGATATCCCAAATGTCCAAACTACCGTACCACTCCATCATTTCAGACATTAACCCCTCCTCCTCCTCCCAGTAATTTCCCCAGTGTTAGGGTTCTGTATTTCACTGTAACGCCTCACAGAACTCACAGACACCCAAGGGTTCATCTCACGTAGTAGTGGTGGAGGCTGGCAGGCTGGCAAGTCCCGTGTCCGTGAGTAGGTCTGGAGGATCCTCCCAACTCTCGGGGTTTGATGAACCTCAATCAGCAGATCAGACGATGGCTGCTGTCTCAAATCCAGGGGTGAGATGAGGATGATCCAAGACACAAAACTGGAGCAAGAGGAGGGCAAATCTTCCTAGGAGATTTGTAGGTATATCCTCAAGGAAGCTAAGGGTGGTGATTTGAATTATACCTTCCAGCAAGGCAGGAATCAAGATACATTCCACCTGTGTTGCCCCAACAGAAATAACCTAAAACTCATCAGAGTCAATTGCTAGTCATTATAGGGAATGACTACTACCAGCTGCCCAGCCAAGTTGATACCTGACCTTAACTACCACACCACCCCAAACAGGCATGGATAATGGGATTTACAAAACATCACAGAATGGAGGACAATGGCTAGAAGGGCCACATCAACCAATTCGCTGCACCAGGGCACTATAAATTGGTCTGTTGATGACACTGTCAAAAGTATAAATAGTAACAATTTTGGAAAACCAGCTCCAAGCTACTCAAGCTGCTAAGAAACTGCTTTCCAGGGGGAAAAAAAAAAAAAGGCCCCCATACACAACATAATCCAGGCTGGTTTGATTCCAAAATTTTTGTTCTTCTTGGGCAGAACTGAGTATAGACCTATTCAGTTTGAATCTGCTTGGGTACTCACTAACATTCATTTCTCTGGTGGCTCACATCAGTGAACAAGCTATATGGGCTCTAGGAAACATTGCAGGTGATGGTTCACCTTTCCGAGACTTGGTTATCAAGTATGGTGCAGTTGACCCTCTGTTGGCTCTACTTGGAGTTCCTGATATGTCATCTTCAGCATGTGGTTACTTGCGTAATCTTACCTGGACACTTTTAAATCTTTGTCAAAACAAGAATCCTGCACCCCCATTATATGCTGTTGAGAAAATTCTTCCTACTTTAGTTCGTCTCCTGCATCACAATGATGCAGAAGTATTGACAGATATCTGCTGGGCTATTTTCTATCCTATGATGGTCCAAATGAATTAATTGAAATGTTTTTGAAAACAGGAGTTGTGCCCCAACTTGTGAAGCTTCTAGGAGCTAATGAACTGCCAATTGTGACTCCTGCACTAAGAGCCACAGGGAATATTGTCACCAGATAGATAAACAGAGTCAGGTTGGAATAGCTGCAGGAACACTTGGTGTGTTCCCAGCCTGCAAAATAATGCCAAAACTGATATTCAGTAGGAAGTTACATAGACAATGTCAAACATCAGGCTACCAGACCAGATACAACGAGTGGTGAATCATGGATTACTCATTTCTGTTGACATTCTCTCTAACACAGACTTTAAAAGACTCAAAAAGAAGCAGTATAGGCTGTAACCACTGTACAAGTGGAGGAACAGTTGAACAGATTGTATACCTCATCTATTGAGGCCTAACAGAACCATTGATGAACCTTTTAACTGCAAAGGATATAAAAATTATTCTGGTTATTCTGGATGCCATTTTAAATACCTTTCAGGCTGCTGAGAAAACAGGAGAAATTCAGAAACTTAGTTTAGGGAGTGAAGAATGTGGAGGCTTGAACAACATTGAAGTTCTACAAAAGCATGAAAATGAGTCTATATACAAGGCTTCATTAAGATGGATTGAGAAGTATTTCTCTGTCAAGGAAGAAGAAGATCAAAATGTTGTGCCAGAAATTACCTCTGAAGAGTATGCCTTCCAGGTTCTGGATGGCACTCCTGGGACCTTTTACATTTAAGATTATACACTTGAGTCATGACGTTGTTTGTTGTGTACTGTGTTTGGTGTAAGTTTGTCTTACTGTTTTTTCTAAGAACTCTTTATAAATGTGATTTGTTATGTAGCACTTTTTACAACAAAACTATACTTGAACAGTTTTAAACTGTACATATTGTAGAAAGCCTCTCATGTTATTGGGTTTCTTATTTCTATGTGGAATTTCCTTTCTTGCAGTGCCCTGTAATAAAGATTAAATTCCACCCTTTCCTTTAAAAAAAAAAAATTAATTGAGGAATCCAAAGAACTTTTGTTGATGTGCCTTATACATATCAATATTCACCATATTAGAAATTGAACCTGAAAAAGTTTTAACACATTTATTTAAAAATAAACACATTATATATTGTAGATTTTAAAAAAAATAATGAAAATAATTATCATACCTAAAAAAATGTGAGAAGAGTGGCAATGTTTTACATTTTTGCAAATATCTTTACTGTCTGACTTACTATAGGTTGATTTTCTGTCTTGTTCAGAAGATGTTTTGTTTGAAGTATATGTAGTTCAAAAAAGGGGAAATATGTTAATGGCCTTGGAAGTAAATTGTGGATATGCTTCTTTTAAATTACAAAAACACTACAAAATTCAGCAAATGGCAGATTTTTACAGGTTACTTGCAATGGCCATATGATTGGATCTATTATTTTCTGGCATACTAAAATCTGGTGGGCTAGCTTGTGCTTTGAATTGATCACGTAAGCCATAGTCAAAGTCTCTCTACCACTTTTATCATAGGAATTTCTCAGTTTTTATGAACATTCATGGGTCCAAAGAAAAGCATTAGTGAATGGGCTACTCAACTTCACCAATATTAGCTAAGTTCCTTAATAATATGTCAAGGATGACTCAACTCCATTCATCTATGAAAGGGGGCACTATAGGTTAACAAGATTAACAGCACTGACTCTGAAATTAATATTTCATTTATGACCTGAAGCCTCTGTTCAGTTTATGATCCAGTGAAAAATATTTAAGCTCTCTTTGCCTTAGTATTCTTAACTGTAAAATGGGATGATAATTATAGTAATTCCTACTTGATGAAGTTTTTTAAGGTTAAATGAATCAATCTGTATGTAATGTCTAGAATTGTGCCTAGCCCAATATAATGTTCAGAAAGCAAGAAAATAAGTTCTAATAATTATTACTGATTTAACATCATTATTGTTGCAATACTAAAACTAAGCTCTGGTTTAGTCAAAACATCATGACATTGCATTGAGCATTATTGTCCTTTGAAGATATAGACTGAATTTATTTGCTAATAGAATTAAATGACCTTATTACTTCTAAGTAGAAAGTTTTGTGGTCTCAACTGTTATTAATTAGATCTTTCTTTTTTCTTTTTTTTTTTTTTTTTGCCAATTCAACTTTTTCCAGCTTTGCATCTTACTGACATCAGTTACATTAATTGACTATGCACCCTCTTCTTGTTGAAAATGTCTAAACTATTCACAACCTTTAAAATTACACATTTCATTTTAAAGTATTTTATTACCTTAAAATCTTTAATGTACTGGGAAAGAATACAAAGTTGGAGACAGGCAGATAAAATATGTAAATTTTATTAAGTTATTTAATCTCTACCACATCAAGTTCTTTATCTGTAAAATGAAAATAAATGTTTCTTAAAGGTTTATGATGACAATTTGAGAAAACATACTAATAAATGTATTATTCTGACTAGAATCTTAGCTTTCAAAGTGTCAGGACTTTTTTTTTATGATTCTGAACATTTATTTTATAAAATGTTTTATTGTTATTTGGGTGAAAGTTTACAGAGAGCAATTCATTATCCATATAGCAGTTCACACACATTTTGTTTCATGACATTGACTACAATTACCCACAATGTAACAGCTATCTTCCCACTTCCTCAGTGTAGTTACCACCTCCCTTGTCCTTCTTTCCCATGCATTCCTGCCTGCGAGCTATCTCCCTGCACAAATATTGCCTTTCTGTTCTCCCATGATTGATGTTCTAAAGAGTTTAATCTACCTGATGTAAATGTTCCCCCTATATAACTGTCTTTTGTCTGGCTGGAAGACACAGGAGTGAGTTCAGTTCCAGGTTTGAAGGGTAACTAGGGACCACAATCTCAGGGGTCTCACCAGGCTCTGTCAGACCAGTAAACCTGGTCATTTTTCTGATTTTGAGTTTTGTTCCACATTGTTCTCCTACTCCATCCAGGATCTCCTGAACTGATCTTTGGGGGATCAGGACTTTTTTTTAATCTTCTTGTACATTGCATTGTCTAATGCTAAACGAGCTCTTAATACAAGTTAATAGTGTAAATTAATAAATTTTGGACAAAAGAGTGCAAACTGTACAACAAATATAGGTTACTGTAACTGTGAAGAAACCACAGTAATTAGTACAGCCAATGATGAAAAGCATTGCACACTTCAAATAAAAATTTGGAGAATGAAATCTTTTTTGTATTTTGTTTAGAGATTTAGTTGGGTTTTGTCATTCACATATAAATATAATATAAAACTACCATGATCATGTGTAAGTACATGAATAAAAATATGTATTTCATATTAATCTGAAATATTTTTTTTTATTTATACCAAGAAAAAGAAAAAAGAAAAGTCATGTATCTCTTATTATAGAAGGAGGAGGAATATATGAACAATCAAATGTTACTATGGTTTGCATTTTTAAAAGTAAATGTTATTTGATTTTGCTGTTTCCTTTAGAAACAGTATTTGGAAATATAACAAAAGAAATCAGGAAGTGTTATAGTTTAATAGTCATTTATTGTTATTTAATAAGATGATTATCTCTTTCTTTAAAAAAAAAAAAAATCTTTCATTTATAGATAAGAAACTGTGGTGGGCAGACCAAAATTTATCCCAGCTGGGAACCTGCAGCAAAAAAGATGGAAGAAACCCCACTGTCCTACGAAATAAGACTTCTGGGGTTATTCATATGAAAGTGTATGATAAAGAAGCACAGCAAGGTAAATCACACTGTAATGAATTTGTGCACTTTTTGAATATGTAATGCTTCTTTTTATATTTTGTTCTCAATTTCACAATTGAAAGTTCCTATTCTAACTTCTAATGAAAAGAAAAAAAAGAAAGAAAAATGAAGTTTAATACTATAGAGAAAAATATCTTAACATAAGATGTATAATGAGCATTCAAAATATTAGCAATGCTGCCCTATGAATCTCAAATTTTCAAAGGGATCTTACCAGTTCTTGATTTTTTTTAAAAAAAATGAAAAGAAAAAATCACAGCAAAATATGTAAGATGTATAATCAATTTCAAATATTGAATGAACTAGGGAATTTCGTAAGACTACATTGATGCAGGAATTTCATATCCAAAAACATTGCTTTGCTCTAAGCATTTTACATTTTTGTTTCTCCTTGTCCAAAGGATGCACAGTGAAATGGAATGAGAGACCTAACAGATGGTTTACTTAGGTGAGCTTGTCACGATGTCCAAATGGCAATTAGATTAAAGATGCCAGGCAGTACAACCCCACACCTGCTAGTCTCTTCTTAGTTTTTGT
>NW_006921735.1:3477413-3478794 GCF_000298275.1 Orycteropus afer afer
CATCATTGACAAGACATCAACACTCAAATGCTTCTGCAAAAATCAATTTGTTCTCTGACTTTTTTGGGACATTTTCTGTAGTAATGAACAGGGATGCTTCACTCGAATTTCAGTAATGGAACATTTTCTATATCAAAACGTATAATTTTACTGGCATCCAAGTCATGGGGAATAGATTGTGCAATTGGGAAAAAATATTAGTACTCAAAAATGTTATAAATTTTTTATGAATTTTTCAACAGAATATACTTGTTAACTGTAAAAACTTACAGTTCTATGATAAATCTTCATGCATAGTCTATACTTAATGAGATTACATCTGAAAATACATTAAAAAAGAAAAGAAAAGAAATGAGTTCTATTTCCGAAGAAGAAATTTTAAAATCTATATTCACTTTTTTAGAAATGTGAGTAAGCACATCCTTTGGTCTGAAACTAAAGTAATATATCATTTTTTTTTTTTAAATATATACGGTTCCAATAAAGTTTCTAGGAGAAAAATGTAGCAAATTTAATTCGTCTCACTTTGCTCTTGTTAACAGAATTTTCTTCAACTTTTAAAAATTTAATTCTGTAGGTACATTGGTTGTTCTATGCACAGTGAAAGTATTACCAAAGTGACAAGAATTTCTTAACACTTAAAAATCAATGGGGTAATATGATGAAGCTTAAAATGAAGTGAAAGTACCAGTTTTACTGAAAGAATCTGCTGATAAAAGCATCTGTATTAAAGACAATTCCATTAACAGAATCACTGCATGTAGATTAAAGGTTTCATTAGTATGAAATATGGGCAATTTAGGACTATTTAAGGTGCTAACATTACTAGTTCTTTGGATTTCAAAGTACAATTAGCCACTTAATTTATCATCTTTGACATAGATCACTGAAGAGTTGAGACTTCTCGTTAGTCAAGTAGACTGTGGATTCATGAGAGATTTCAAGCATGAGGCTTGAACATCAATATCATTTCAAGATATTAAGCCATGCTAGGATTTCTGAAATGATTGGGCAGTCCACCTCTGTAGTGATATCGCCTCGGAAACCCAAGGAGGAGTCGCTATGAGTCGGGACTGACTTGACAGCACATAACAACAACAATATAATCGTTACCTAAATTATTATTTTAAAAATATAATTCTCATTTTTTTTATGTTTCAGTCGATATTTAATTGGTAAAATATATTTATTTATTGTAAATACTCATTTCATGATTGTCATTTACTTTTCCTCTCCCTTAAAGACTAAATAAATGATACATGAAATGTATACTTTTAATGTATATACAGCATAGGAGCTCTGGTAGCATAGTGCCTAAGGCACTTGACTGCTAACCAGAAGGCTGGTGGTTCAAACCCACCAGCCACTCCTCGGAAGGAAG
>NW_006921735.1:3479329-3480574 GCF_000298275.1 Orycteropus afer afer
CCTTCTGTATCTAAATCTCTGTGGCTATTGATTGGCATCGGGCTTTCTATGAAATGAAATATGCAATATAGTCAGTACAAAATTTCTGCAAACCTCTAAATATATTTGTCTCATTATTTAAATGTAGTTATATGCCATTGAGTCATAGCAACCCCCCTTGGGTTTCCAAGGGGTAACACTATGCAAGTAGATCACTCAATTTTCCTTCCAAGGAGTGGCTGGTGGGTTTGAACCACCAACCTTCTGGTTAGCAGTTAAGTGAAATTTCATGTAAGTGTTACAAGTCAGCTTGAGCAAAAAGGAAATGAATTAATCTTCTTTCATTGTAGAGAAGATAAATGTGATCATTTCAAAACTTCAGGGAAACCTCAAATCCTAGCATGTAACTCTACATAGGATGGAATTCAGCATCGCTGAACTGGTAGCTATAGTAAATGAGCAGCGAATGTGATAGACGAGAAATCCCCCAATTGAGAGTACTTTGCACTTCAAAATTGACAGAACTCTTGACAGGTTCGATTGAACAATTAAATCCCATCAGAGTATCTGGATTCAGGAAATGAGAGATAATGAGCTGCATTGGTATTTTGAATTTTCCATAGAACACTATTGATATATAGCTTTCATCATGCTTTGTAATTCTCACTGGATTTATTGCACTCCATATCAGAACTTGAACATCCTGTAAATGGCATTGCATGTCTTAGAATAATAAAAATGTTGTAAAAATTGGATATTTAATGAACTTACTGGGTAAGATTGTAAATTACTTCACTTCATGCCACCTGCTTTGATTAGCACATTGGGCCTAGTAAATTCAATGTAACATATTTATAGCATGCCTACCTGTGATTACCTGACTGATATTTATCATTGCTACTACACAGCAATAAGGATAATTAATACACTCATTAATTAGGTGATTCTTATGAGTATGCTTTTAATACAAATTTGGAAGAATTATGTTGCAAGGACTGAGAAAATTTATGTCTCTGTTTTTCAGAATTAATTAAATAAATACACACATACATTCTAACTTTAATGACATAATCTTTGAATTGAGTTAGTAATATATTTTAAAATCTATTTGTGTGACACCTATCAATAAAATATTCTTGCTAAGGAAGCAAATATAGAGTTGAAGTACAATTTGTTGTTGTTGTTATTTGCTGTCGAGTCAGCCCTGACTCATAGCGACCCCTCCTTGGGTTTCCGAGGCAGTATCACTACAGAAGTAGGATTGCC
>NW_006921735.1:3481269-3483493 GCF_000298275.1 Orycteropus afer afer
TATTTGTTGTTGTTGTTGTTGTTAGGTGCTGTCGAGTTGCCTCCAACTCATAGCAACCTCATTTACAGCAGAAACAATCACTGGCCAGTCCTGTGCCAGCCCCATGATCTTTGCTATACCTGAGCCTATCATTGCAGCCACTGTGTCAATCCATCTGGTTGAGGGCCTTCCCCTTTTTTGTTGTCCCTCCACTTTGCCAAGCATGACATTCTTCTCCAGGGAATGGTCCCTTCTTACAACATAACAATAACATGTGAGACGAAGTCTGGCCATTCTTGCTTCCAAGGAGCATTCCGGCTGCACTTCTTCCAGCATGTTTTGGTAATTGTTTTAGCAGACCATTGTACTTTCAGCATTCTTTGCCAACACCACAACTCAAAAGCATCGACTCTTCTTTTCCTTTTTCATCCATCTCTCAGATGTATATGAGGTGATTGAAAATATCATGGCTTATGTCAAGCACACCTTAGTCTTTAAGGAAACATCTTTGCTCTGCAGCACTTGAAAGAGGTCCTTTGTAGCAGATTTGCCCAATGCTATACAATGTCTGGTATCTTGCCTGCTGCTTCTGTTGGTGTTGATTGTAGAACCAAGTAATAAGAAGTCTTTGACAACTTCAATCTTTTCTCCATCTATCATGATGCTGCTTATTGGCCCCATTGTGAGGATTTTTGTTTTCTTTATATTGAGGTGTAATCCACACTGCAGGCTGTAGTCTTCAGCCTTCATCAGTAAGTGTTTCAATTCATCCTCACTTTCAGCGAGCAAAGTTGTGTCATCTGCATAATGTAGGTTGTTAATGAGTCTTCCTCCAGTCCTGATGCCACATTCTTCTTCATTTAGTCCAGCTTCTCGGATTATTTGTTAGCATTGTTGTTGTTGTTGTTGTTATGTGCCCCGACTCATAGCGACCCCTCCTTGGGTTTCCGAGGCAGTATCACTACGGAAGTAGGATTGCCCAACCTTCCTTCCGAGGAGTGGCTGGTGGGTTTGAACTGCCAGCCTTCTGGTTAGCAGTCAAGTGCTTTAGCCAGCATACAGATTGAATAAGTATGGTGAAAGGATACAACCCTGACACACTCCCTTCTTGACTTTAAAACATGCTGTGTCCCCTTGCTCTGTTCGAATGACAGCCTCCTTCTCATGAGCACAATTAAGTGCTCTGGAATTCCCATTCTTCTCAATGTTATCCATAATTTGTTATGATCCACACAATCGAAGCTTTTGCATCATCAATAAAACACAAGTAAACATGTTTCTGGTATTCTTTGCTTTGCACAAAGATCCGTCTGAAATCATGAATGATATCTCTCATTCCATGTCCTCTTCTGAATCCAGCTTACATTTCTGGAAGTTCTCTGTCAATATATTGCTGCAACAGTTTTTGAATTATCTTCAGTAAGATTTTAGTTGTGTGTGATATTAATGATATTGTTCGATAATTTCCACATTCTGTGGGATCACCTCTCTTTAGAATGGGTGTAAATATGGATCTTTTCCAGTCAGTTGGCCAGGTAGTTGTCTTCCAATCACTTGGGATAGCTGAGGGTGAGCCTCTAGCACAGCATCCATTTGTTGAAATGTCTCAATGGATATCCCGTCAGTTCCTGGAGCCTTGTTTTTCACAACTTCCCTCAGTACACCTTCAATTTCTTCCTTCAATACATTTACAGTAGATAAATATTTTTCTAACAATTTTTACTTTTCACTTGTTTTCAGGAAATGAAGTCTGTTAAGAAACATTATCCAATCCCATTAATAACTGCCACTGAGTAGGCAAAAACTGAGGTAAAAATCAGTGATTATCAGGAATTAACGTCAAGCTTGAATTTATTTATTTTTACTTTCTTTCAATTATTTAAGAAAAAAAAAAAGGCAGAAAAAATATGAGTTATCAATGCTTACCTGATGGAGAAGATCACTAAAAAAATTGGGAACTAAGAAATCTATCTCTCTTTTATTGTTGTTTTTCTTTTCTTGTTTTATAGAGTCTTGATTTATTAGTCCCAAAGAATATTGCTTCTAAAAGGATCTTTTCTGTCCACTGATCATAGCTTAATGTTATGTTAAATAATATTCCAATCTTATGGGAGGAATATAGATATCAGTATTATCATTTATTTTATTTTTAAATACTTATATGACACTTACTAAGATGAAATGTATGAACTTGAGTATAGACAATCTTAACTGAGAGACCATCTCAAGAATAACTTTGACACTA
>NW_006921735.1:3484167-3504626 GCF_000298275.1 Orycteropus afer afer
AGAAGATTGAAGGAATATACAGAGTCACTGTATCAAAAAGCACTGATTGACTTTCAACTATTTCAGGAGGTAGCATATGATCAAGAATGATGCTATTGAAAGAAAAATCCCAAGCTGCACTGTAGGTGAAAAACAAGACCCCAGGAATTGGCAGAACACCAATTGAGAGGTTTCAGCAAGTAGATGCAAAGCTGGAACCACTCATTCATCTATGTGTAGAAGACCCCTACCCAGCCAAGCAACTGGAAAAGATCCATGCACATTCCAAAGAAAGGGGATCCAACAGAACACAGAAATTATCAAACAAAATCATTAATATCACAGGCAAGTAAAATTTTTCTGAATTTAAGAATGGTTGCAGCAGTCCATCCACGGGGAACTGATAGAAATCCAAGCCAGAATCAGAAAAGTACATGGAACAAAGGATATCATTGTTGATGTCAGAGGGACCTTGGCTCAAAGCAAAGAATACCAGCAATATGTTTACTTGTGTTTTGTTGGCTATGCAAAGACATATGACTGTGCAGAATATAACAAATTATAGATAACATTGCAAAGAATGAAAATTCCAGACAGTTAAATGTATTCATGAGAAACTTGTACATAATCCAGGAGACAGTAATTCAAAGAGAACAAGAGGATAATGTGTGTTCTAAAATCAGGAAGGGTGTGCATCAGGGTTGTATGTGTTTGCCATACTTATCCAATCTGTATGTAAAACAATAATCTGATAGCATCACTATATGAAGAAGAACACTGAATCAGGATTGGGGGATGATTCATTAACAGCCTGTTATATGCAGATGACACAACCTTGCCTACTGAGAACAAAGAAGACTTGAAGCACTTATTGATGATCAAAGACTATAGCTTTCAGTATGGATTACATCTAAACATAAAGAAAACAAAAGATCTCACAACGGGATGTCATGATAAATAGAGAAAAGATTGAAATTATCAAGGGTTTCTTTTAACTTGGATCCAGAATCAGTGTCTATAGAAGCAGCCATCAAGAAAACAAACAATGTATTGTAGTGAGCAAATCTGCTGCAAAAGATCTCCTTAAGAGGTCAAAAAAGCAAAGATAGCACTTTGAGGACTAAGGTGCACATGATCCAAGCATTGGAATTTTCAGTCACCTCATCTGCAGGTGAAAGCTGGACAATGAGTAAGGAATACTGAAGAAGAATCAGTGCCTTTAAATTATTGTGTTGGCAAAGAATATTGAATAAACAAGATTGCCAGAAGAACCAACAAATCTTGGAAGAAGTACAATCAGAATGTTCTTTAGAAATGAGGATGGAGAGACTCCATCTCATATACTGTAGGCATGTTATCAGGAGGCACCAGTCCCCGGAGAAGGACATCATGCTGTTAAAGAAGAGGGCCAGTGAAAAAGAGGAAGACCCTCAGTGAAATGGATTGACACAGTCTCTGCAACAGTAGGTTTAAACATAGAAATGATTGTGAAGATTCTGGAGGATTGTTTTGTTGTAGGTAGGATCACTATGAGTCAGAGCCTATTAAATGGCACTTAACAACAGCAACATGTGCCAAGTACTGTTATAAAAACTTTTTTACATATTAGATCACTTTATCCTTATCATACCCTTTTATGATAAGCCTGTCATTATCCCATTTTACAGATGAGGATTCTGAGACACATAGAGATTAATTAACTTGCCCAAGTCACATAAGTAGGGACATATTTAACCTAGACACTCTGGTTTTAGTTAGAAAATGTGTGTATAAAGATAATTTCTATTAGACAAATCCATAAGCATCAACATGTTGGTTTCTGGTAATGTATATACACATGCACACACTTATTTTACAACATGATTTTGATATTGGAAAAGCAGATATTATTAACAAAAAAAATATGTATTTAGTTGTTTTTTTTTTTCCTTAATATTCAAAGGATATAAAAAGTCTAACTATCCCTTGGAAATTTAAGCCATAAAAAATAGCATTGGTATAATTAGAGAAAAAATAATAGAGAAAAACAAAAAATATCCAAAATCAGAGTTTAATTTCATATATAACCGTGAGGTAATTGAGTTTTAGAGTAGATCCAGTCAATTTTGGTTGTGAAACCAGATATGCATTGAAGAATGATCTCCTTCAGTGTTTAAGAACATGTACTCCTCAGACCAGTAGCATAGTCATTATTTGAGAGCTTGTAGAAATATAAATTATCAGGACCCACTAAATACAAAACAGGCAGTAGAGCTCAGAATCTGTGCTTTAATAAATCTAGGTGATTCTGATGTATCCTCAAGTTTGATAACTACTAATCTACCCATCAGCTGGTCACAAATTGTGGTCTATGTTCTTAAAAAAAATAAGAAAAAATTTTATGAAAATAAAAAAATGTTAAAGTAATATTAATGAAATTAGTTTTAATTTGAAATATTCATTTTGACTTTCCTCCCACCCCAATTTAGGCATAGAATCCTTTCTTATGTACTCTGTGCATGAAGGAATCAGGGGAATACCTCTTGAACCAAGTGACAAAATGGATGCTTTGATGCCTATATCAGGAACTTCATTTGCTGTTGGAATAGATTTCCATGCAGGTAAATAACTTTTTCACTCATAATTTAAGTATAATGTATTCAGTTGATTTACTAAACCTGATGGCGGTATAACCAATCTTATAGTCAAGATGAGAAATAAAGACAAAAAGTGGGGAAGGATTTTTAATTGATCACTAATTCTTCTAAACATGTTCTAGATGAAAAACATCAAGTACAACTTCACTAATGTGTGGCATTTGAATTACAGGTGAGTTAACATGCAATGATTGGCATTTAGTTGCTTCATTATAGTTATTTTTCTCTTATTAATGACACCTTTACATTTTCTAGTGTATAAAGACATTTAAGTATTTTAATCTAATACATACTTAAAACATAAGATTATTTTAAATATTATCTGGATATTATTATCTAGCTTAACTCAAGCAGGGGAAAATGAAATCCAAATATATGTATAGAAATACAAATAGATAGAGAAATTTCAGGGTCATGGCTTATGCAGTTATGGAGCCTGATGAGTCCCAAATTGATGGATGGGACACCAGGCCAGAGGTTTCTCCTGATTCATGTGGTTCTAGGTGTTGATGAGCTCAAAATAAGCAGATCACACAGCAGGCTGCTGGCTCACAGGGTTGTAGGAGCTGGCAAATCCCAAACTTTTCAGGTCAGATGGCAGGCTCACATGCCAAGGACCTGAGGTCAGAGAATGAAGACTCTGATGCAGGATCAAGAGAGAAAGAGCTTTCCCAGAACATCCAAATGTATCGGATGCAGGCCACACCTCCAAGGAAACTCCCATTTCAACCAATATGCTGTTTACATCAGATCACAAAATGGAGGATGATTACATAATATCTGCCTAGCCAAGTTGACCTTAATCATCACAGTCTTCAATCTTAAAAAACAGACAAATAGAAAAAGCCCTTAAACATCAGAATGTGGGCTTCTGGTATAGTAAGGTGAGTTTTTCCACTTCTGTAACACATTTTGTTTAATCCTGGGTTAAAGAAATTCTTGGTTACAAATTAAAGAATTACTGAAAATCTTCACAAACTTTTCAGATGACTTTTCTTAAGTGACTATTTTGTACCAAATGTATCAAAGTCTTTTTGAAGCTTCTATCAATGTTGTCTCTATGTGAATAGAGGCAGCCTTGCTAGAAGTTTCAAAAAGACATTTCCAAAAGGAAATACAGACAAATACAGTATATTTTATTGAGTAATATACTAATTTTGCCAAAATCATAGTGTAATTTGGATCAGAGAGGCTGTTTTATCAAACCTCATTTGTTGTGGAAGACTCATTACCTCACCATGTATAATCTATGCTGCCTCCGATCTACCAGAAATCTGGTGGCACAGTGGTTGAAGCATTGGAAAATATTATGTGTACATATGCATGTATTTTTACTAAATATTTAATCACCTGTGTTAGGTGGTGTGGTAGTTCAGTTTGTGTGTCAACTTGGCTGAGCCCGGTTGAATGGTTGGGCAGCAGGATGTAGTATTCCCCATGATGAGACTGGTAATCAACTCCATGGTGGAATCTACTGTGAGCAGCTGAGTAGCTGCCTTAGGGAATGTGGTCTGCTTCCTGTATATAAGCAGCCTTGGGGAATGGTCTCTAGCTTACAGCATGCTTGAACCTTGCATGTGGCTGTGTCATTTTTCAGCAGACTGCCGTGCTCTGCCAACCTTGGGACTTACAATGGACTTGAATTAATGGATGTTACCATGTGGTTTGGTAATATCAGGACTGTGCCATTTTATTTGTCAACCTTGGCCTTTTCAACTTCAGCAGCCAGCAGCTGTCTGAGTGAAGAAAAGCCTGTAGCTTCAGTGGGCCGGGAGCTGGAGGCAGAGCTGAAGCCCAAGGCTGAGGGGCTTTCACCCAGCCCCTAGAGCTTGGCACTTTGAACTTAGACTTAAAGCCTCCAAATTGTAAGAACAAACTCTTATTTGTTTAAGCCATCCTGTTTGTGGTATATTCTTGTCAGAGTGGCACTGGGTAACCAAAACAGGTGGTATCATAGTATGGCTTTGCTAGCCATAAACCTTTGTAAAATCCCTGGTGGAATTGGCTGTGAGCAATTGAGTAGCTACTAATTATTAAAGTTATCCACCTGGGGTATTTCTGTTGGGAGCAGCCCAAAGTAATTTTCTGGGAAGTTTGCTCTCAGGTGTATATAATTCTGATGTTGAGATTGATTGGTTTGGCCACTCTGCCAGGCTCAAAAGGAGCCATCCTGGAGGCAGAAGGAATCTCTCATGGAGTGACATGACAGACACGTGCTACTGAGAGAGACGTCAAGAGACACGCACTGCTGAGAGAGACATGGAGAGACATGCACTCACTGCTGGCTGAGAAACTGCGAGAGACTTTCAGCTGAAAGACAGTGAGCTGAGAGAGACTGATCGTGATGCTCAACTTCAATTGTATCTTGTTGCTTCCCTAACAAAGCCCCATAATCTGTGAGTTCTGTGTGGCTGCTGCAGCAAATTATTGAACCCAGCAGAGTGGTGGTGGGTGCTGTGGGAGGGACGTTGGTGTCAGGGTTGGTGAAAGAGCTGGAGGGAGGCAACATGTCTGGCCTCGCAGGAATAGGCCTTAGGCTACTGATGGTGATTCTGTCTTTCTCTTGTGGGGTTAGAGGAGGTCAGAACATGTGGCCTCCTTGCCCCTTTAGCTCATGTATTTGATTTTTTTAAAAGACTCTACATGAGCTTTTGAAAGTATTTGATAAATTTCTGTGAGGTAGAAATACTCTATTTAGAATATAAATTATCTGATTAGATCATTAAGAACTCCCTTGCAACTTAAGGGTAAACTGTTTGTGTGAATTGAATTCACTCTCTGCAGTTTTATATGGGCCTTGAAATATTGAAGTTTAATATCATGTGCATGGAAATAAGTAATTAATCTTTTACAGGAGAATTTTACTTGCATAAAATAGTACTCTCCGTATTATCATAAACTTATTTTGTGTCAAGGTAGCTTTTCATTAGGAGACATTACTTGACATTAGATGAAATTTGTGATTATCACAGCACTATCATAAAACTAAGGAGCTTCGGTGGCACAGTGGTTAAAGCATTCATTTGTAAACAAAAAGTTTGATGGTTGGAAAACAACAGTTGCTCTGAGGGAACAAGATGAGATAGTCTGCCTCTGTAAAGATTAACAGCTTTGGAAATCCTATGGGGCAGTTCTGCTTTGTCCCATACTGTCACTGTGAGTCTGAATTGACTCCATGGCCATGTCAGGGTCGGGTCATAAATCTAAGTCATAAGGATTGTTTTCCTATAGTATACCTAAAACAAAACCAGTGGCTGTTGAGTTGATTCAGACTCATGGCAGCCCCATATGTTGCAGAGTCCTACTGTACTCCATAGGGTTTTTGCCAGGACATTCTTCTGAAGGACCACTGGGTAGGTTCTACTTATCAACTTTTCAGTAGTAGTTAACCACTTAATCTTTTGTGACAACTAAGGTCTCTAGCAAGTCATGCAGATAACAGCTACTTTATAGCTTATTTTATACAGAGATAACTTATATCACACTGGTTTCTGTTCTGTGTCTGATTTTTCACATTTCCCATATTCTTTATGTTGTGCCTGCCATGTTTTAAAAATATATGCCTGTAGAGAAATTAGTTTAGAAAATTTATTTCTTTTTCTAAAGATAATGAATGTAGGGGTATGGAATAGCCATGTAGTTAGAATATTCAAGCATCTATTAAAACCTCTACCTGCTGAAACAAAGCCAGTAATGCAAAATTTACTTTGAAACTGTAGAGGATTAGATACCTAGGGGTGGTAGAGAATACAGTGGGAAGAGTCCAGATATTTTAGTAACAGACAATTTCAATGCCAGCTCAGTCACTTACTGTGCGACCTTGTGTAAATTACCTAATTTTTCAATATCCTCATTTAGAAGATGTGGGAATATTTATATAAATGTACGCAAATATTTGGAAAAGCACTTTATATACAATAGATGCTTAGAAAATGTTAAATATATTTAAAAGGAATATATTCATTATAATGAAAAGGGCTTGTGTTTCTTAACTCCTTGCTGCAAAAAGAGTAGGTTACTTTCCCTAGTTAAGATTAGTTTAAATATACAGAAAATAAAAACAGTCTGCACATTGGATACTTGAAGATAAAATAATATCATCAGGAATTTAAGTCATTAAATGTAAATTTAGTAGGGTAACATATAGTGCTTAAACAATGAACCAAAGAAATGATGATGATCATGATCATGATGATCGTGATGATGGTGATGGTGGTGGTGGTGGTGGTGGTATCTAGAGTTTTCAACCCCTTTAATTCCTTTCATATTTTCATCTGATTTTCAGTCTGATACTTTGCTGTTTGTGTTTCTTAAAAATATACTAGGATCAGAAGAAGTATCAGCAACTCAATTTGTAATTGTAAGCAATATACAAGCTCTAAAACATGAGTGAAGGTGTTTCAGAGACAAAGAGGAAAAAAAAAAAACTTTTTTTTTCCCTTTTTAAGATAGAGAAAACAATTTTTGATAAAACAACCTCTCTCTCTTTTAATTTCTATGACCTTCAGGCCTCATCTGATTCCTAGATTCTTTCTATTTTAGTTCTCTTTGCAGAAATTCTATTTGCTCTTCTTTCATTAATGATATTCCCCTCAGGGACATAATTTCTATGTTAGGATCAGCTAAGTAAAAGGTAATAAAATGAAAGACAACATTTGCTCCTTATTCTAATCAAAAGGCTTCCATCATAATGAGGAATGGGGTGGAGAAAGATCATTTGTTAAGTACAACTATCATAATCTATGCAATATTACTTCATTACCATTATCTTACAAGAAAAAGTGTATTGTTAAAACCTGTACATTTCATAAGGATTAACAGTTCGAAATTTTGCTTGGCTTGGTCTTAATAAATTAAAGTTTTCCACAGTGTAAGATTTTATTTTGCTATATGAAGCCATTCTGGATAGTATCTTCAGAAGAAGGAAGACCCTGTGGCTAGATTTAATATGTTCAAAGTATTCTTTGAAAATGTCCCATTCCACTGCAGGAAAAAACAAAACTTTGAAAACTCTTGACTTCTGGGTGATATTCCTCCTGATGAATGAATTCTGCACTTGATGCTTTAAAAGATATATTTTAGTTAGGGGAAAATTCTTCAAAATAGTGCCCATTGCTCCATTCAGTTATGTGATTCTCTGTTCAGTTATTCTCTATTCAGATTTCTACCCTCCACCCACTTTGGGCATATTTATGAGTTTTTGTTTTTTGTTTTGTTAACAATAATCAAATAATAGAATGTTACTTCAATAGAAGACATTATTTATCTGAAAATATCAAGCTTATATTCTTTTTTTTTCAGTTTAGTCATTTTTTTTTTTTTTTTTTGTCCAAATTTAGGTCATCCAACTCAATGCAAGGAATGTTGTTTACTATCTACTGGGTATAGAGCATCAAAGCTAAGTTACTGTGGAGGATAAAGATAAATAAGAAATAGTTCCTGAGATAATGCATGAACAGATAATATGTAGAGATGTTTCCTTGAAAGTGATCAAATAACTATTATATGGATGCCATTGTTTGGACCCTACTATGGGGAATAGTCTAAGGCCTTTTTACATCATTACATAGTGAATTAACTACCAACACAATAAAAACATTGACAGAATATGTGACAAAATAGCTTTGCCCTATTTCTGCAGTGAATGTCTCCTATTACATGAAAGAATCCCTCCTTAATACTCCCCTAAAATGTACATATATTTTTGAATGTTAGAGCTAGAAGTGTGTAATATCATCTAGTAGTATCCCTCATGTTACAGATAAGGACACTGAACCACAGAGAGATCAACAGACTGTATAGGAATAGAGTATCCTACTTCTAGTTCTTTCCACTATACCATCTTGCTTTCGTAACCACAGAAATAAAATTTTATTAAGAATATTCTTGGTATGATTTGAGGGAACTTCAGTGCACTTTTGCAGATTTATTCATGGAGAAGAAAATATTGTTTTATTTTGATTTGTATATGAAATTATATACTTTAAAACCCATTTAATAATTGAAACAGGTGACACTCAAATGAGAAAGTCTTTCTTTTTTTTTTTTTTTCTTATGCCTAGAGGCATATAAAAAACAGCTATTTATGAAATTTTTCTTGTAACCACTTTGTCACCAATGAAGGCCATAGAAAAATTATAGAAAGAATTCTTTTGTTGGTAGCAGCTATAGCTTAAAAAATATAATACTGTTGCTTTGGGACATTTTTTCAATTTTATGAAAACCATTTCCTTGGGTCCAAAGTGAATTTTTAAAGCTGATTTGATCTCTTCTTGTTCTTGTAAACACTGAACCAATACTACTCTGTGTTGTCATTTCAAACTTACTTCAGAGACTAAATTTTCAAACTATGTGAGTAGTTTGGAAGTATTTGTAGATGGTCAAGTCCAGTAAAGCTTTCAAAATGTAAAGTCCTAACTACCACAAGAAAATAAAAACTTTTTAACGTTACCTGAGCTCACAATATAGCTATGCATCACAGAAGGCATTGTACATTAAATCATTGGAAATATCTCACAGATGCTTTTTGGAGACTCTCTGAACTCAAAAAACAAACAAACGAAAAAAAAACTTCTATTAGGCATTTGAATTCTGCAAACCCACAAAACCAAACCACAGCCATTGCTGTTGAGTCAATTCTGACTCATAGCAACCCCATAAAACAGAGAAGAACTTCCTTTAGACCTTCCTAGGATGAAATATTTACAGGAGCAGATTACCAGGTCTTTTCCTGCATAGAATCACTGGTATTCAAACCCAGAATAGTGGGTTTGAACTGCCAACCTTCAGTTAGCAGCTGAGTGCTTGCTTAACCACTTAACCACTGCAGCAACAGAGCTTCTTAATGTAAGTGGATTACCTGAAACTAAAAGCTGCAGAAATAACCAATAAGAAACTACTAAGATCAAAACTTTGGTCAACCTTTTTGGGATCTATCTTATTTTATCGGTTATTGGGGAGAATTGGTTTAGCAAGTCTCAAAAAATTTCCTACTCAGGCATTCAGCACTCTTCATGAAAGTGTTAGGTTCCTAGATCAGCTTTAAACCCATTAACACATTGCCAGTTGAGTCAATATTGACTGATAGTTACCCTACAGGACAGAGTAGTAGTGCCCCATAGGGTTTATAAGGCTGTAAATCTTTACAAAAGGAAACAGCCATATCTTTCCCTCATGGTGCAGCTGGTGGGTTTGATCCACTTACCTGTAAGTTAGCAGTTAAGCGCTCAGCCGCTGAACCAGCAGGGCTTCTTCTAGTTCAGCTTTTTTGTGTTGTTGTTGTTATTTGCTGTCGAGTCGGACCTGACTCATAGCAACCCCTCCTTGGGTTTCCGAGGCAGTATCACTATGGACGTAGATTGCCCCATCTTTCTTCCGAGGAGTGGCTGGTGGGTTTGAACCTCCAGCCTTCTGGTTATCAGTCAAGTGCTTTAGGCACTATGCTACCAGGGCTCCCAGTTTAGCTTTAGACTGATTCAATTTGTTTTTGAACAACTTTTTCTTTTTTTTTCCCTTACCTGAGTCACTCTATGGTGCTATTCTTCTCTTTATCTTCTCAAGATTCTCTTCAGCAGAACTACAGTCACATCTGATACTCTAAAGTCTTAATTTACTTTCTGCCATATCAAAATTAACTTGTCAAAGAACTATTTTCATTGGGATTAGTTACAATAACCAAAAACACCAAACTCACTGCCATCAAGTCAGTCCTAACTCATAGTGAGGCAGTATCTCTATAGAAGTAGATTGCCTAATCTCCCTTCCAAGGAGTGGCTGGTGGGTTTGAACCACGAGCCTTCTGGTTAGCAGTCAAATGCCTTAATCGCTACACCACCAGAGTTCCAAAGTTCATAGTAAATTACTAATAGATGTCAGGAGATTGACAAATTATCCTACTAAGTATGTTTGAGTAGAGCAAGTATCTCACCCCAAAGCCATATATCCAAGTAAAACACCACTAAAGATATGTAGGAGAGTATTTTTATGTGTTGGTCAGTCTTTTGGATAGTGTTCAAATTACTCCATACTCTTACTTTTAGACATAAAGTTAGTGTCTTAGTTATATAATGCTGCTGTTACAAAAATACCATGAGTGAGGTACTTTAACACACAATTTTATTTCCTTAAAATTTAGGAGGCTAGAAGTCTGAATTCAGGGTACTTGCTCTAGAGGAAGCTTTCACTCACTGTCCTCTCTTGGGCAATGTGCTTGTCTCTTTTCAGCTTCTGTTTCTATGTCCCTCAGCTATCATGCAGCATGTATCTTCCTTTTCATTTGTGCTTGCTTGCTTAATCTGCTCTTTTAAATTTAATAAAAAAACCCAAAAAAACAGTGACTTAAACCACTCCCTATGCCAATCCTGTGTCATTAATATAGCAACAAAAATCCATTTTCAAATGGGATTATAACCACAGGCATAGGGGTTAACATTTACAAGACATATTTTTGGGGAGATAATTCCATCCATAATAGTTGGTAATTGCTTGTTCCCAGAAATCCAGCCCTGGATATGCGGAGATGTCAAATGATATTGTGGAATTTTCCTCTGGTTAAGAACATTGGTACCACTATTATATTTGAATGCAACTTTAACCTTGAAAAAAGTATTTTTTTTTTCCTTTTTACAAAAACCAAGGATATATTAGTCCATTTGTCTTTTTGACATATTCTCTTTAAAAAAATAATTAAAAACCTATGATTAGCTTCTGAGATTGTTGGCCATTAGCTTTTAATCAAGAAACAATTTTGTAGTTAACAGAGAAAAAGAGAAGTGATTTAAATGATTTTTGGGATTGATGATAAGAAATTAAACTTTAATTCCATTTTATCATTTGTCTTTATTCTTATCTAGGGACCGTGAGTAGTACATAGATTGTTTTGAGGACTAGAAGAGAAAGAAAAAAGAAACTACTTTAGTCCATGAATTCTTTACTAATTTTAGAACAGGGATTTAGTTGAAGTGTAAAGTCGATATATATATATATATATATATAGAGAGAGAGAGAGAGAGAGAGAGAGAGAGAGAAACAGTCTTTGGAAGAAAGTGGTATTTTCATTTTAACAAAGAAGAAATTAGGTTGTGATACAAGAAATGAATGCAAGGGATAGTTGGTTGAGTTGGAATGCCAAATAGAAATCCTGCATTTGAGACTTGCCTTTCAGTTTTGCCCTTGAGATTGACATAAAACTTGGATTTAATAACCATTAGTGAAGTAAATTAACATCAGATCTTAGCTGGTTTTAAAATGAGAATTTTAACCCTACTGCAATTATGATTGAAAAAGATAGTTGACAGAAAATATTGAGTCTCAACGTTTGGAGGAATTGTTATAACATGATCACTTTGTACAAAATTGTCCCTGCCCCCAAAATTATTTATCTAACTATGTTTGTATTACTGGAAAATTTTATGAATAGCAGTGAAACATTTTCTGATATAGTGCAGGAAGACGAGCCTTTCAGTTTGGAAGGCACTCACAATACAACTGGGGAAGAACTACCTCCTCAAAGTAGAGTCAACCTTATTGAATTGAATGAAGTAAATAAAACTTTCAGGACTTTCATTTGCTGATGTGGCATGATCCAAAACAAGGAGAAACAGCTGTAAACACTAATTAATAATCAGAATGTGGAATGTCCAAAGTGTGAATCTAGGAAAATTGGAATTTGTTAAAAGTGAAACAGAATGCCTAAAGATATCCTAGGCATTAATGAGCTGAAATGAATTGGTGTTGGCCATTTTGAATCAAACAATCGGGTGGTCAGTCTACTATGTGTGAATGAAAAATTGAACAGGAATGCCATTGCCTTCATAGTTAAAAAGAGCATTTCAAGATCTGTCTGTCATTGTTACGATAATACCTATATGCCTACAAGGAAAATCAGTTAATAATGTTATTCAAATTTACACCCCAAACACTAAAGCCAAAGATGAAGAAATGAAAGATTTTTACCAATTTCTGCAGTCTGATATTGGTCAAATATGCAATCAAGATGTATTGATAATTCCTGGTGACTAGAATGCTAAAGTTGGAAACAAAAAAGCTGCTTCAGTAGTTGGAAAATATGGCCTTGGTGATAGAAATGATGCCGGAGAGTGCATGATAGAATTCTGCAGGACCAATGACTTATTCATTGCAAATACCTTTCTTTCAACAACATAAACCATGACTATACACTTGGACCTCGTCACATGGAATACACCAAAATCAAAATGACTACATCTTTGGAAAGAAACAATGGAAAAGCTCAATATCATCAGTCAGAACAAGGAAAGAAACCATCTGTGGAACAGACTTCCAATTGCTCATAGGAAAGTTTAAACCGAAGCTGAAGAAAATTAAAATAAGTCCATGAGAGCAAAAACACAATCTTGAGTATATATCACCTGAATTTAGAAACGATCTGAAGGATAGATTTGATGCCTTGAATACCAATGACAGAAGGCCAGATGAGTTGTGGGATCACATCAAGAATAGCCTATAGAGAAAGCAAAAGGTCATTAAAAAGACAGAAAAGGAAAAAAAAATCGGATGTCAGAAGATTCTGAATTTGCTCTTGAAAGGAGAGTAGCTAAAGCAAATGGAAGAAATGGTGTAGTAAAAGATCTGAACAGAGAATTTCAAAGAGCAGCTTGAGAAAATAAAGTATTCTAATAAAATGCACAAGATCTGGACTTGGAATATCAAAAGCAATAACATGTTTGGCATTTCTCAAACTGAAAGAATTGAAGAAAACATTCAAGTTTCAAGTTGCAATATTGCAGGAGTCTAGAGGTAAAATGTTGAACAATGCAGGAGGCTACAAAAGAAGATGAAAAGAATACACAGAGCAGTTGTACCATCTTGGTCAATGTTCAGCTTGCAGGAGGTTATATATGTTCAAGAAATGATGTTATGGAAGGAAGAAATTCAAGTTGTATTGAAGGAATTAGAAAAAAATCGAGCCTTTAGGAATTGGCAGAATACCAATTGGGAGGTTTCAATAAATGGATGCAATGCTAGAAGTGCTCACTTGTTTATGCCAAGAAATTTGGAAGATAGCTACTAGACCAAGTAACTGATAGATATCCATATTTGTGCTGATTCCAAAGAAAGGTGATCCAACAGAATGTGGAAATTATCAAACAATATTATTAATATCACACAGAGGTAATATTTTTCTGGAGGAAAAAAAAAAAAAAAACAGTTGCAGCCATATATTGACAGGAAACAACCAGAAATTCAAGCCACATTCAGAAGAGAGAGTGGAATGAGGGATATCATTCCTGATATCAGATTGATCTTGGATGAAAGGAAAGAATACCAGAAAGATGTTTATCAGTGTTTTATTGACTATTCAAAAGCATACAACTGTGCAGAGATAACAAATTATAGAGGATATTTTGCAGAATGGGAATTCCAGAACAGTTAATTGTGCTCATGAGGAACTTGTATATAGACCAAGAGATAATCATTCAAACAGAAAAAAGGGATGCTGTATGGTCTAAAATCAGGAAAGGTGTGCATCAGGGTTGTATCGTTTCACCATACTTATTCAACCTATGTGTTGAGCAAATAACCCTAGAAGCAGGACTATATGATGAAGAACGTGGTATCAGGATTGGAGGAAGACTGTGATATGCAGATAACACAACCTTTCTTTCTGAAAGCAAAGAAGACTTGAAGCACTTCCTGATGAAGATCGAAGACCTCAACATTCAGTGTGGGATACACCTCAACATAAAGGAAACAAAGAATCTCACAACTGGGCAACATTATGATAAATGGGCTAAATATTGAAGTTGTCAAGTGTTTCATTTAACTAGGTCCACAATTGATTCCTATGGAAGCAGCAATCAAAAAATCAAAGGATGTACTGCATTGGGCAAATTTGCTGCAAAAGGCCTCTTTAAAACGTTAAAGATTAAAGATGTCACTTTGAAGACTAAGGTGTGCCTGGCCCAAGCCATGGTATTTTCAATACCCTTGTATGCATGTACAAAGTGGACAATGAATAAAGAAGACCATGGAAGAATTTATACATTTTAATTGTGTTGTTGGCATCTGTCATGGAAATAGTACAGCCACCAGAGTTCATGTCTTGTACTTTGGTTTTGCTATCAGGAGTGACCAGCCGCTATAGAAGGATACCATGCTTCATAAAATAGAAGGTCAGCAAAAAAGGGGAAGACCCTCAATGAGATAGACTGATACAGTGACTGCAACAATGGGCTAAAGTATTGCAATGATTGTGAAAATGGCACAGGACCAGGCAGTGTCTTGTTCTGTTGTACAGAGGGTCACTATGAGTTGAAACCAACTCAACTACACTAAAAAACAACATTCTCTTTGGCAGTAGCAGTATCAATTTTTTTTTTCATTTTTGAGTACTATTTGTTACCTGAGTAATCCCATTCTATAGTATTTAATATGTTTTCCATATTTGCTGTGACAAGCATTCTAGAAGAGTCCTTGTAAAAAGATCAGTAACTCCCTTCAAACCACTTTTTACAGCTGTTGACCAGGGTCTGGGAAAGCTTTCATCTAACAGTAACTTGCACTAAATCTTTTACTGACAACTCTCTGGCACTGAAGGGCTTTAAGAAAAGACTGAAGAAACTGCTTATAGCTTTGTAGGATTGCTGGAGGATACAAAGATGGGTAACAACAACACAATTATTTGTGTAGTTACTTTCTTTGTCATTAAGGCAGTCTGAGTGTTGACTGATTCTCACTATGCTTAGAGTGAGTTCTAGCACTGCCTCAAATGCTTTGGTCTACAATTCTGTGGCCAGAAACAGAACTCCAAAGTATCTGTCAACTTCGTAGTTCTTTATGCCCACTATGGTGCACAAGAGTAATTATTTAACCCTGTTCCAAAGATAGTATGTTATACCCGATCCTTTCCTAGGGGTAAAGTATTTTACCTGTGAATTCACTCAGGACTATGTCAGAAAACAAAACAAAACAATTACCACAACAATTAGAATTCTTTAGTCTGTAAGTTTAGTTTTCAGTCTTACTTAGGACTGGAAGAGACAATTTAAGTGTAAATTAATGTTGGAAAAATTCAAATGGAACCAGATGTGGAGCTTGAATGTCAGTATATAAAATACTACAATAGATTACCTAAGGGCTATGAATCTCTGGCCTTGGAGTATTTTAGAATTGAGGGATATTACCTCTTCTGAATAACGATCTCTCTGGGTCTCTTCCAGCTTTCTGATAATACATCTTCCAGTATTAATGACATCAACAGTAACAACTTATAGGAAACATGTAAAAGCCATCTGTTTTCAAAGCCAGCAGTCATTAAAATGTGAATAGAATCAGAATTAGACTTACATAGTTGTATGCAGAAAGTAGACTATATTGTAGAATCTTATTTTCTTCGGGGGATGAAAACAAGTATTCACAGAAATATCTATTATTTATTTATTTTATTTTTTTTTTTTGCTTTCTTACATATTAAATAACATGGTGATACTAAAATTGATGATTCCATAGAGTAACTCAGTCGCTCTGAGTCAGAGCCAACTTGCCAGTAGCTAACAACAAACATCAGCAGCATAGATTTACCTGTTCTGAACATTTCATATAAAAATGGAATCATAAAATATGCAGTTCTTTGTGACTGGCTCCTTTTAGTTAACATAATGATTTTAAGGTCCATCCATGTTGAAGTGTGTATAAAATAATATTTCATTGTATGGATATAAACCCATTGCCATCAAGTCGATTCTGGCACATAGTGACCCGTTGTTGTTGTTCTTGTTGTGTGCCGTAGAGTCGGACCCGATGCATAGCGACCCCTCCTTGGGTTTCCAAGGCAGTATCACTACGGAAGTAGATTGTCCAACCTTCCTTCCAAGGAGTGGCTGAACTGCCAGCCTTCTGGTTAGCAGTCAAGTGCCTTAGCCACTATGCTACCAGAGCTCCCATTTTGCTCATAGAATCTTTCAATATTACAACTTGAGGTTTAAGTTTTTTGTGAATTCTTTCAGCCTGAGAAATACTGAGCATGACCTTACCTTTTCATTTTCTAACTCCAGGTCTTTGCACATTTCATTATAATAATAGACTTTGTCTTCTCTAAGTGCTCTTTCAAATCTCCTGTTCAGCTCTTTTATTTTGTCATTTCTTCCATTTGCTTTAGCTACTCTCTGTTCAAGTACAAGTTTCTGAGTCTCTTCTGACATCAATTTTCATCTTTTCTTCCTTTTCTGTCTTTTTAATGACATTTTTCTTTCTTCATGTATGATGTTCTTGATGTCATCCTACAATTAATCTAGTTTTTGGTCATTGGTATTCAATGAGTCAAATCAATTCTTTAGATGATGTCTAAAACCAAAGATGAGGTAATTAAAGATTTTTACTAACTTCTGTAGTCTGAAATTGGCCAAATCAAGATGTGTTGATTATTACTGATCGGAATATGAAAGTTGGAAATAGAAGAATCACCAGTAGTTGGAAAATGTGGCCTTGGTGATAGAAATAATGTTGGAGATCACATGATAAACTTTTGCAAGACTAATCACTTATTCATTGCAAATACCTTTTTTTTAACAACATAAATTGCAGCTACACATGTGGACTTTGCAAGATATAATACACAGAAATCAGATCAACCACATCTGTGGAAAAAAGTGATGGAGAAAATCAATATCATCAGCCAGAACAAGGCAAGGAGCTGACTGTGGAACAGACCTACAACAGTTCAAATGGAAGTTCAAGTTGAACCTGGACAATTAAAACAAGTCCATGAGAGCCAAAATATGATCTTCATATAAAAGTAGTGATTGGCTTTTCAATCTCCTTAAAAAATGTTAATGGATTCTGAATTGTGATTACATTGGGTAGTACTGACATTTTCACAGTATTCTTATCCAAGAGTTCTTCCATTTATATAGATCTCTTTTAGATGTCATCCAGTAAGTTCCAACTCAAAGCGACCCTATGTACAATCGGAACAAACACTATCCGGTCCTCTGCCATTCTCATAATCATTGATAAACTTGAGCCCATTGTTGTAGCCACTGTGTCAATCCATCTTGTTGAGGGTCTTGCCCTTTTTCATTGACCCTCTACTTTACCTAGCTTGGTATCTTTCTCCAGGGTCTGGTCCCTTATGACAACATGACCAAAGTACATGAAATGAATTCTGGCCATTCTCCCTTCTAAAGAACATTCTAACCATACATCTTCTAGCAGTCCATGGTGTATTCATTATTCTTTGCCAACACCACAATTCAAACACATCAAGTAATACTGTTATCTTCCCTATTCATTGTCCACCTCTCACATGCATATGAGGCTATGAAAAATGCCATGGCTTGGTCAGGGAAACCTTATTCTTCAAAGTGACATCTTTGCTCTTAAATACTTTAAAAAGGTGTTTTGCAGAAGATTTTCCAATGTAATATGTCATCTGATTTTCTGATTACTGCTTCCATGGGTGTTGATTGTGGATCCTAGTAAAATGAAACCCTTGACAGCTTTGATCTTTTCTCTATTTATCATAATGTTTTTTGTTGGTCCAGTTTGAGGATTTCTTTGTTTATGTGTAATCCATACTGAAGGCTGTAGACTTGATATTCATCAAGTGCTTTTAGTTTCTTGTAGTAATGTTGTGTAGTTTTCTTTGTATAGGTCTTTTATGAGATTAACTTTTTATGTATCTATTTATGTTGAATTCCTTCTATTTGGTCTTAGAGGATTCTCTATACCTTGTTTCATTATATTCACCATAACTGATATATGTAATCTACTACTTTCCCAGGTAGATTAGTTTTGCTGTTGAAGAGAATTTTCCCTTAGTTATATTTAATCCCTGTGTGACAAAAATAGTTAAGCACTGTACTACTAGCCAAAAGGTGGATAGTTTAAACCCACCCAGAAGTACCTCAAAAGACAAACCTGATGATCTGTTTCTAAAATGTCAAAGCCTTGAAAATCCTATGGAGCAGTTTCACTTTGTACATGTGGGGTCACCATGAGTCTGGATCAACTTGACAGCAACTAACAACAATATTGATTCTTATACACTGGTTGGTTAATATTAGGGTGTCATCAGGTTCAAGGATGGAAAAGCAAAAAATTATCATATTATGACACAAATTTTTGTGTGGATTGATATCATACTGAAAAAAAATGTGTATATATATCACACACACACACACAAACACACACACAGGATGTGTGAGGAACTCCAACTATTCCAAGATTTAGCTATTTGAGTTTTCAAGATAAATGAATAAATGAGGCTTCACAGGAATAATTGCCTAGCATTCTGGCCACTCTAGCTGATATGTAGTAGATAAGGGAAATGAAACATGTAATTTTATTTACTAAAATTTTGACATAGAAAGATTTTTAAATTTATTCTTTTTTTTTTTTTTTTTCAGGAAAGGCAATGTGTTTAATTTATTGCTGTCTTTGCTAATTCTATAAGTAGGAAGGAAAAAAGGAACTTATATGTAAGGAGATTTTGTGGAAGATTCTCCTGTACTCCCAAATTTCTTTTATCCCTAAAGCAGAAAAACACTATTATATCCACAAGGGTTCCTACAAGAATGTAATTATCAACTCTATCACTGACTACATGTTAAACACATGACTGGACACTTT
Source organism: Orycteropus afer afer (assembly GCF_000298275.1). Taxonomy (NCBI): domain Eukaryota; kingdom Metazoa; phylum Chordata; class Mammalia; order Tubulidentata; family Orycteropodidae; genus Orycteropus; species Orycteropus afer. Next base: position 3,503,391 of record NW_006921735.1, read on the forward strand.
CCTATAAATGTCATGTTACCTCACAACAATCTGAGATGAAATGTTTCATCTCATTTCAAGAATTTGTAACCTGGGCTTCTTGTTGTTGTGTGCCATCGAGTCGGACCCAACTCACAGCGACCCCTCCTTGGGTTTCTGAGGCAATATCACTATGGAAGTAGATTGCCCCATCTTCAGCTTAGAGAGGTTAAATAATTTTTCCAAAGTCACACATTTGATATGTTGTTTTGCCTGAATACATATCATGTTCCTTCACCTAAGTGGATTAGCATACTCAATGAGTTCATTTTTAGAGTATGAACAGGTAATTCGTAATCTAAACATATAGTGGCATTGCCAAGAAGTAGACAAGGAGCAGAATTTCATATTAGGGATAGAAAAATGGCTTTGCTTGGGTGAGAGGTAGGAGAGTAGGACTCAGGGCAATGGAACATTTGGGTTAAGGAGAAAGCATTAAAAATGAACCTATATACTTAAGGACAAAAATAGAAGGAGAGAAAGTAAACTCTTAAAATAGTATATGATTTTTTAAAAAATAGTAATTTTAACCCATTTTGCAAATGGGATAATGATTTTTTAAGAAATAATGATCATTTTTTTTGGGATAATGACAATTTTAAGGAAGTTAAGAGTGGTTTGGTGTTAATTTGACAGTTATTTTATACCAATTTAAACAAAAATTTAAAAGGTGTCTGATCATATTAGATTAATTCTTTTTATGTTTCAAAATATATCAGAAAAGCAAAAATTTGTCTTTATTTTAAATAATTTGAGTAATAGAAATTGATCAATTAGATTTAGGCAGTTTTTTAAAAATTCCATACAGTTGATTATTTTTAAAAGGCTGCCTGTCAATTCATTAAAAATAATTTTCACATATTCATCTCTTACATTTCACCTTTTTTTCTCGTTATTTTACCATTTTTAAAAAATTTTTATTATGACTTGAGTAAAAGTTTACAGAGCAAATTCACTTTCTATACAGCAGCTCACATACACTTTGTCTCATGACATTGACTACAATCCCCAACAATGCAATAGCTCCCCTTCCACTTCCTCCCCATAGTTATCTCTTCCCTGTGTCCTTCCCACCCATGTACTCCTGCACCCCAAGGTGTCTCCCAGTGTATTCTCCCATGCTTGATCTCTCCAAGGAGTGTATCTACCTAATGTAAATGTTCAGTTCATATGCCCATCTTCTGTTTGGCTGGAAGCCATGTTGTTGTTGTTGTTGTT
>NW_006921735.1:3523840-3528823 GCF_000298275.1 Orycteropus afer afer
GTGTCACTACTTTCTGCCAGGCTCAGACACACTCAGAGACTCCTCTTCTGAGGCCCCTCAGTGCCAAAAAGCAGATCCAAGGCAAATTCCCAGGTCCACACTCAGCCGTGGAATCCTCTCTCTCCACCCTGTCTGCCCGCAGTGCCAGCCCAATCCACTCAGACCATGAACAGCGCAGGTGTTTGTCTATGATACCACCCACCTGTGGCCCCAAAGATGTGTGCGATTTCAGCTGTGCTGGGGTCAGGAGAGTGCCTGATAGTGATCTGTGGTCCTGATATCAGTGACAAAGATAAGCACAGACCTCTCAATGCTTCCCAAGCTGACCCAAGCCCACTCCGTGACCCGCTGAGGGGGGAGTGAGCTCACCCTCCTGGAGCACCAGTGAGCTCTCCACTTGGGTTTCAGTGGTGCTGCATGCACCCATTTGTACCTGGCCAACCCAAGTTACCAATAAAATCAGGTGCTGAAGGTAGATCCTTGGGGTATTTGCTGGTATGTTGGTGTGGTCACTGGTATGCTGATTAGGGTGATCTTGGCCCATGGAGATCTCAGGTGGCTGCCTACATCTGCCGGTCAGTGACTGCCCCAGAGAATTTCCAATGGCCTCTCTCAGCTGTCCATCTGCCTGCTGCTGGGTAAATCTTGCTTAAGTTCTTTCACTGTGCCTTTCCTATAATTCTACTCTTCTGTGTTTGGTGCACTCTGATTCAGTGAGCTGTTCATAGCACCAAAATCCCTAATTCAAACTGCTCTACCTAGTTTTTCAAGCACTAAGATGCTAGAGGGAAACAGTGTGGTGATTACTGATGAGACTCCATTTTGAATCCTAACCATCTACTTCTAAGAACCAGCCAATAAAATTCCAACGGATCACAGTTTTCCCACCCACAATTGATCACAGGGACAGTGCAGAACTGGGTGACATTTAGTTCCATCAAGCCCATGGTTTGGGACCAGACAGCAAGATTCTTGCCTTAGCAGCAAGAATCCAATATTTGATTCTCTCTGCTTTCAGAGTGTTCTACTTTATATCACTTTCACTTGTCATGTGGAGGTTCAGACCATCATGTGAATTTTTCATAAAAATTATTTGCCTTTGTTTTTATTCTGCTACTGATTTCCCTGATTTTTAATGAAATAACAGTCAACACTTAATACACATATACTCTATGCCAGACATTGATGTAATTGCTTTAAATGTATTAACTCATTTAATCCTCCTAAAAATCTTATGAGGAGGTACTGTTATTACCCCAAAAGGAAAATGACCAGGGGTGTCATATAGACTGAAAACACAGAATGGAAACTTTTCTTTTCCCCCTTACTTCTGAACATTAAGTGAATGGAAAATTGTTATTTTCTATATTGTAAGGATATATGCAGGATAGTAAAGTGATCTGAAATATAGGAGATTAAAAACAAAAACAAAATAATTGTGCCTGTTTACTCTGAGAATGTAAAATATACAGACACATGAAGCTATTCTGAAAGTAAGTAACCCACTTTCATTTGTGAGGAAAAGCCAGAATTCACTTAGTTTAGAGCATTGTTCCTCAAAATGTGGTCTAGAGATCACCTGAATCAAAATTATCTTGGGTACTCATTAAAAATGAAGTATCCTTGCCCACTCCTAACCTATGGGTTAAGCGTTTTTGTGTGGTAAAATGTATGAATCTACATTTTAATCCCAGAATTCTTATGCTGTCTTCTTAAGAACAATAGCCAAAGATGAGCCATTTTTTTTCTGGCAAGCTTGTTCATTTTGAAATTAGATCAGAAAATACTAATTGTATTTAATGGAACAACATATTTTGTTACTCAAGAAGTTCCAGTTCATTCTCAAGTCAAGTATTAGGAATTTCTTCATTAGTTTAAAAATCCTGAATGCATTTGCAAACTTAAAGCGATTTAGGCCAGTACTGTTTATATTTTAGGATATATTCCATCTAATAAATTAGTACTATGAATATTCACTTCTAAAAATAGATAAAACACATTTGTCTCATTCTAAATTACTTGATTTGTATTCTATTATACCAATTTTCCTGCCACTAGTCTAGACAAGTTGTTGTAGTATGGTAGCTTGCACATTGCTGTTATGCTGGAAGCTGTGTCACCAGTATTTCAAATAATAGCAAGATCATCCATGATCGATATGTTTCCACGTTGCTTCCAGACTAAAACAAACAAGGAGGAAGGACCTGGCAATCTTCTTATAAGAAAAGTTGGCCAGTAAAAACTTTATAAACAGCAGTGGAACATTGTCTGATAGAATGCCAGAAGAGGAGCCTCTCAGGTTTAAAGACACTCAAATACAGCTAATGAAGAGATACCCCCTCAAGGTAGAGTAAACCTTAATGGTGTGGATGGAGTAAAGCTTTTGGACTTATATTTGAGGAAGTGGCATAACTCAAAAAGGAACAGCTACAAATATACATTAATAATTGGAACATGGAATATATGAAGTATATATCTAGGAAAACTAGAACTTTGTAAAAAAGTAAAATAGAATGTTTGAAGATCAATATCCCAGTGAGCTGAAAGACACTGATATCGTACATTTTGAATCAGACAATAATATGGTCTACTAGGCCAAAAATGAGAAATTAAAGGGGAGTAGTGTTGCTTTCATTGTAAAAAAGAATTATTTCAAGATCTATCTTGAAGTACAACACCGAAGTTGATATGATACTACTTATGTACCTCCTCAGAAACACAGTTATATTTCTATTATTGAAATTTATGCACCAATCACTAATGAAAAAAAAAAAAAATAAAGAATTTGAAGATTTTACCAACTTCTGTAGTCTGAAATTGCTCAAATATGCAATGAATATTCATTAATATTTACTGGTGATTGGAATGCAAAAGTTAGAAACAGAAAGATTGGTCAGTAGTTGAAAAATGTAGCCTTGTTGATGAAAATGACATCATAATAGAATTTTGCAAGATGAACAATGTATTTATTGGAAATATCTTTTCAACAACATAAATGGTGGCTATACACATGCACTTCACCAGTAGGAATTAAATCTACTACATTTGTGGGAAGAGACAATAGAGAAGCTCACTCAGTCAGAACAAGGCCAGGATTGACTACAGAACAAACCATCATCAATTGCTCCCATAAAAGTTCAAGTTGAAGTTGAAGAATACTAAACCCATGGAGCCAAAGTACAACCTTGAGTACAACCCACCTGAATTTAGAGACCATCTCAAAAATATATTTGATTAATTTAACACTGAAAACCAAAGATCAGATGAATTGTGGGTTGACATCAAGTACATCAAACATGAAGAAAGCAAAAGTCATTAAAAAGACAGGAAAAAAATAAAGACTAAAATAGATGTCAGACGAGACACTGAAACTTGCTCTTGAATATAGAGTAGCTAAAGTGAGTGGAAGAAATGATAAAGTAAAAGAACTGAACAGAAGATTTCAAAGGGCAACTTGAGAAGATAAAATAAAGTATTATAGTTAAATATGCAAGGGCCTAGTGTTGGAAAACCAAAAGGGAAGAACATCCTCAGCATTTTCAAGATGAAAGAACTGAAAAAAATCAAGCCTGGAGTTCTAACATTGAAGAATTCTATGGTCAAAATATTCAATGATGTAGGAAGCATCCAAAAAAAAAAAGGTGTAAGTCACTGTTTCAAAAAGAATTGGTGGACATTCTGCCATTTCAGGAAGTAGCATTTAATCAAGGACAGATGGTACTGAATAAAGAAACCCAAGCTGCACTAAAGGCATTAACAAAAAGCAAAGCTCCAGAAACTGTCAGTATATCAATCGAAATGTTTCAACAAAGAAATGTAATGTTGGCAGTGCCTATTTATCTCTGTCAAGAAATTTGGAAGATTTGGTAAACTATATGAGTGCCCATTCCAAAGAAAGGTTATCCAACAGAGTTTGGCAATTATCGAACAGTATCATTAATATTACCCACAAGTAAAATTTTGCAGACAGTAATTTTAAAATGGTTGTATCATCACATAGACAAAGAACTGCCAGACATTCAAGGCAGATTCAGAAGAAAACATGGAATAAGGAATGTAATTACTGATGTGAGAAGGATCTTTGCTCAAAACAGAGAATACCAGAAAGATGTATACCTGTGTTTTATTGACTATGAAATCAAATTCAACTGTGTGGAACATAATAAATTGTGGAGAATATTGTGAATAATGAGAATTTCGGAACATTTATTTGTGCTCATGCAGAACCAGTACATAAAACAAGGGACAGTCATTCAGACAGAACAAGAGGATTCTGTGTGGTTTAAAATCAGGAAAGTGGTGCCAAGGTTGTGTCCCTTTACCACACTTACTCAGTTTGTATGCTGAGCTGATTATTTGAGAAGGTGGATATTTTGGTTCCTAGTGCCAGGCTCTAGGGGCTGTGTGAAAGCCCCTCAACCTTGAGCTTCAGCTCTGCCTCTTGCTCCTGGCCCACTGAAGCTAGAGACATCTCTTCATTCAGGCAGGTGCTGACTGCTGAAACTGACAATCCATGGTCAACAAGTGAAAAGGCACAGTTCCGATATTAACAAACCACATAGCAGACCATTGATTCAAGTCTATTCAAAGTCCCAAGATCAGCAGAGCATGGCAGGCTGCTGAACAATGACTTGACTACATGCAGGATTCAAGTGTACCATAAGCTGGAGATCATTCCCAAAACTGCTGCTTATATACAGGAAGCAGACCACATTCCTAAAGCAGTTACTCAGCTGCTCCAATAGATTTCACCATAGAGTTAATTACCAATCTCACCATGGGGAATAACTACCACCAGCTGCCCAGCCACGCAACCAGGCCCAACCAAGTCGACACACAAACTTAACTACCACAGTGGACTATAAGAACAAGAACACAGCATTAGGATTTTGCTGTTATACTCATTTACAACCTGTGGTATTCAAATGACACAATTTTGATTGATGAAAGCAAAAAGGACTTGAAGTATTTACTGACAAAAGA
>NW_006921735.1:3529163-3530612 GCF_000298275.1 Orycteropus afer afer
ATTGCCAGAAGAATGAACAAATTTATCTCAGAAAAAGTACAGCCAGACTGCTCCTTATAAGCGAGGATGGTGAGTCTTCACCTTACATTATCTTACATACTTTTGGTATGTTATCAGGTAGGATCAGTCCCTGGAGAAGGGCATCATCCTTTGTAAAGTAGAAGGTAAATGAAAAAGAGCACCACCATCAATTAGATGGATTAACACAGTGACTGCTACAGTGGTCTCCAACTAGCAAGTACTGAGGATGGTGCAGGATTAGGCAAAGTTTTGTACTGTGGTACCTATTGTCGCTATGAGTTGGAATGAACTTGATCCTAACAACAGCAACAACACCCTAATTTCCATCATTTAGTGATGCTGAAAACACCTCTTTTGCCTATAAAAACAGAATTGGGAGTCTGGTGCAACTTTTTTACTAAATATTTTGTGTTTGTGTCATGTTATTAAAAGACAGTTTGTTACCTTACTATATAATTGTGAATTTTATCTGAATTTATGATATTAAATAAAGTCCATTTTTTAATATGCTAAGCTTTAAGAAAAAAATAGAATTACTGTACTTTTAGAGGCAAATTGTTTTTATAATAAATAATCTGATCTACTTACATCTTGAAGAATGGTGATCATTGTATGCAATGTTCACTGCTAACACGTATGCAATACCTTGTTTCTGCTTGGAAATTTAATCCAAAATTGTTCTCAACATCATTTATTCATACACATTTTTTTTAAATCTCTGTTGCTTATGGTTACCCAAATATATGACAAATGATCATTAACAGCTATTTAAAATTGTGGTTCTATTTTTAGGAAGACTTGGTAAGAATTAAAGGAAATTCACTATCTGGAATTAATTATTTGTTTAAGCTGAACTATATAAGTTTGATTCATGTCCTTTTCCTGGGGAGGCAGGTTCCTTTTTCTGCACAAAACCTCTGGATTTCTTACCCCACAGACCTATTCTTTGTCCTTATTTCAGCCTTCAGTGATCTGATTCCATCTACTTCGGTTTCATTATACTTATTTGGCTTTTTTCTGCCTCTTTGCAGAACCCGTATTTCTCATTTGTTTCAGTGATGAACTATATAAATCTTTACTGTCCTTGCCCTTCTGACATTCCACTTTGCAAATCCCCAAATCTCTACATGCTTCTTTGTTTGTTCACACCCATGGGAGCTACACTTTATAGTAGCTACAGAGTTGTTTCCCACTCATGATAACCCCATCTGTGTCAGAATTAGCTGTGTTCAATAGATTTTTTTTAATGGCTGATTTTTCAGAAATAGATCACCAGACCTTTCTGCTGAGGCACCTGCTGGTGGACACAAACTTCCAACATGTTAACAATTTGCACTGCTCCGGGCCTCCAGGTTACACTATCTTTAAATCTTACCATTTTACCATCTCATTCTCAGTGGAAACCCTTGGACTTTCACATATTGAGAA
>NW_006921735.1:3531412-3542635 GCF_000298275.1 Orycteropus afer afer
TTTTTTTTTTTTTTGGTGGGGGGAGGATGCACAGATCACTATTGAGATTTGGAAACAGTTCAGATAACAATAGTTCCCATAGCCTCTGCTTGTGGAAGAATTCATAAAAAGGAGGTTAGTGGACTAATTATACAGGCCCTGTCACTGTAGTTGCTCTCAGGCCACAATTGATATTTATCTTCTTCCTCCTCCTCTATCCACTCTAAATGTTCTTTGTGTTCAGCTAACCACTTTGACAAGTATAAGTGACTTATCAGGGTGTGTCACCCAAAACTTGATTAGTGAGAGGTCTGGATTATTGGTAATCATACCCTTCTCAGGTTGGTGTTACTATATGTATCTTTTCATAGTTAAAATGGTACAAAGGAATACAAGAAAGCAGCCAAGTTTATTACTAGGTTCCACACTTACTCGTCTCTGTCTTTATTGTGTAAAAGCAGCCCTAACTTCTGCTGATGAGGATCAATTTTTCTTGCCAGTGCAATACTGTTCTTTCGTCTCCTGGAGCCTAGAGACAAGTCCAAAGTCCTGTGGTAGTAGTCATAGCTTGTAGTTCAATAGAACCTTTGCTATGGCCTTTTGGCAAGAGTGTATTCAGTTTGGCAACTCAAAGTTTCAAAACTACAGAGCCTAGAATTATGGGAATGAGAAACACAAAATTCCCCAGTAGGTCATGTAGAGTATAAAAAATGAGGCCTCTGCTGTTTTCATCCCTTGTTTCCTAGACCCAGAACAGCAACTTAATCTTTTGTTGGTGACTCTTTTAGTACTACTAGAACACAAATACCCCAACTATATTAAAGAACATACATTTATTTTCTCACAATTCAAGTGGCTAGATGTCCAAACTCAGGGCATGGCTCTAGGACAGGACTTCCCTAGTCTATTTCAGTTTCTAGAACTTGCCAGAAATCCTTTCAAGTGCATTTGTCTCTGTCTTCGGTCTTTCTCCCTCCTGTGAGTGTCTCTTTGTCCATTCTACTCCTTTAATAACTCAGAAATGATTAGATTTAAAAATTGCCATACTTGGCTGTAACAAAAATTCACAAATGGGTTCATATTTTCAGGATAGTAGCCAGGATTTTCATATGTATTTTGAGAAGACACAATTTAATTCCTCACAGTGGCATAGTATTATATATAGTATTTTCTGCTTTGATGCAAATACTGTATCCTAAGGATGCTCTCCCTCCCATTATTTCAGTGTATTGCTTCCGATGTTTCAACTGTAACTATGGGAGGTTGTGCCAGCATCCTCTGATATCAATTGCTTTTGCCTGGTGTGTTATGTGATAAAAGCAGTCATGGGTCATCTTTCTATCTCCTTTGCTGTAGAGTGAATTTCCTAGGAATACACTATACTTTATGAAATTCACAACTATAGATCTGGCATTCCATGAGCCTTTGGGTAGTGGTTCTGGATGAGGCACTGTATGCAAGGGAAACACATATCTGGAATTTGTCTGTATCTCTATGAGGATGAACCTCTTGCTATTTCAGGTTAGAAATTCCCCCCAAGTGGTTGAATTACCATAAAGAAATATAGTAATCTCTCTGAGGATCAGCACCTTATCAAGGACTGACTGTTTTCACTGCTGACAAATTGGATGTTAGATGGCAATAGTAGCTATGTAGGTTTGAGTAAGTGAGAGTTCATACTATTGAACATCAGTTCCATTAACTTTGTTTATGTACCAATCATGCCAGTGTTAGAATGATGATGGCTGACAATGTCAACTGGCTAACATTTTGGTTGTTCAGTGTGCACTTTCCGGTGGACATTTTGTTGTAGATGTTACGATGAGATTAGAAAATCTTCACACTTTGTGCCCAATTCCATATGTCAATCTACACACCTCTCTACCTCAGATCTTCTTATTTTAATTTTTGAATTATTCCAACCTGATAAGATGACCAAGTCATTGGCTACTACCCAGGAATGTATATACATTCTTACCTCAGGCCATTTCTCTTCATGCAATGTGGATGATCAGGCACACTTCTCACAACTGCTCTTGGGAAATTTTATCTTTCTTCACTGACTTTCAGGGCCACCCTGAATATGTCTTTCATCCATTTTCAACTTTTGTTCATATATTGAGCTGAAAAATCCTTAAACAAAACCTGACTATCTCCCTACGCCTTTTGCTTGTTGTTTGGGAGCTTATTATATGAGTACAGGTGTAAGAACTCAACTCATAATAATCAGTTCTGGATATATGGTCTCTTGGAATCCCACAGTCAAGCATTCTGTCACTATTAGAATGTACAAGTGTATCAAGGTGCTATTTCTCAAAGTATGTGTAATTTACTTACGCAGATGACAAAGCCTTACTGGAGGATCTTAGGGGCTTGAATTGGAATTTTTCTCCAAAGTCTTTCCATAAGCTCCATTAGGCAACTTTTCCCACTGCTGACACTTCCAAAACCATAGTCTGCTGGATCATTTGACCCAATTGCTTTGGCTGCCTGCATCACAGACTGGACTTACTCAGGTCTTTTTTCTACTCTGCGTCACACATGAAAAGGATAGCAGTTTTCCTCATCACCAAGTATATGCCTTAAAGTAATAATCTTAAGTAAAATGAAATGTGTTCCCTTCAGAATGTAAAGAGGACTGCCAGGTTCTCAAAGGACCTCCAGTGGTATAATGGTTAGAGTATTAGGCTACTAACCAAAACATTAGCATTTCAAATCCACCAACTGCTCTGCATGAGAGAGATGAAGCAGTCTGTTCCTGTAAAGATATACAGCCTTGCAAACCTGATAGGACAGTTCTTTTCTGAATTAAGAATGTTGCTATGAATTGGAATCACCTCGACAGTAGTGAGTTTCTGTCAGTCCTTTGCTCCCTTTTTTTGTTGTAGGGATAGTAGCATGCAATAATTTGTTACTTTGGAGAAGATATTCTGGCATGTTCTTGACTACTGGACCCATAAAAACATCACTAAATGGGTAACACTCTGAATTTTTGTAAGATTCATGTCCCACCCTCTGGACCACATTTATTTCCCCAAAACCTCCAGGATACAATATTATGATGAAAGATGTTATTATGATGGCCTGGTCCAGATTTCAGATCTCTTCAGAATATTATAACAGAGGGTAAGAGAGTTAATATGATCCTGAGGCAAAACTGTAAATAAATATCGTTGCTTATCAAATGTGAATGAAAACTCTGATTTTCCTCTTGAATGGGAATGAAAACTATTCATTTGTCAGATAATGGCTGCATACAATATAATTAAGGCTTAATTTATCTGCTCTAGTGATGATACCTCATCTGGTGTGATAGCTGCAACGAGAACTACTATTTGATGAAGCCTGCATCTGGTAGCGTAGTGCCTAAGGCACTTGACCGCTAACCAGAAGGCTGGAGGTTCAAACCCACCAGCCACTCCTTGGAAGGAAGATAGGGCAATCTACTTCCGTAGTGATACTGCCTCAGAAACCCAAGAAGAGTTCGCTATGAGTCAGGTCTGACTCGACAGCACATAACAACAAACAACAACAACAACAAGCAGTTGTCTAGAGTCATTCTCTAGGATCCATCTGATTTCTGCAGGTGACAGGCTGGAAAATTAAACAGAGATGTAATAAAGAATACTACCTTTGCACCCTTTCTTTAATGCTGACACTGATCTCATCTGTTCACCCACCATCCTATCTGGGTGGTGTTATTTTTTCAATTCAATATATTGGCGATGTATGTTAGGAGGAAGTAGTTTCAGAGGTAATCATTTGGTCTTTTCCACTATGGTAGATTGCCACATTCTTCAGAGACAACAAATCAAAAGTTGGAGTTCCTCTACCTGCTAGGTATATCAATTTAAGTTGTGCACACAGAGAGAAAATGACTCTTGGGTGGGTTTGTGAACCCTGTGGACCACAATGAGCCAGACATTAGTCAGGACTCCATTGTTTATCTGGTCCCTGTAAGCCCCTTCTCTAACAGAAAGAAGCTCCGAGGGCCCAATGGTTAAGTGCTCAGCTGCTATCCTAAAAGTAGGTGGTTCAAGCCCAACCCCTGTTCTGCAGAAAAAAGATGTTAATCTTCTCCTATAAAGATTACAGTAAACCCTGTGAAGCAGTCTGTCACTAGTGGTCACTATATGTCAGAATTAACTTGATAGCATCGAATACCAACAACAACTCTATCAGGAGGCCAAAATGATGCTTTAGTTCTCTGGGTATTAGTGTCAACTCAAATATGATACTCAGTAATTCTCAAGGTGTCTTTGAATCTCCATTTCCTGAGTGTAGAGGTACTGAAGTAAATTGTTATATGTGCTTTTGGGGAAGGGCTGGGAGAGTCCTCAGAGTTATACAATTGCCATAGTGTTGTAGGATCCTTCTTCCTAGGAACATGGCCACCTCTTTAGTCAATGGGTTTTTGATTGTAAATTGGTTTAAGAGTGGGATAATTTCTTTTAAATCTGGCAAAGATTTATTAGGAAGTTTATTAGTTACATAAAATGTCTCCAAGTGATAGAATTGCCATCAATAATAAATTGATCTCTGAGGAATAGACCTATGTCAAGGGCTTACTGTTCCCATGCTGACAAAGTGAATGTTAGGAGGCAATAGTAGTTACATAAGCCTTGGTAAGTGGGAATCCATACTATTGAGGTTACATCTCTGGTACTTTGTTCATTCACCCATAACACCAGTGCTGGACTGCTGGATGATGAAGGCTGACTAATGGCAACTGATGAAGATGTTATAAATAAATAAAAAGCCATGAACTGAAGAACTCAGAGATCTCCCAAGTCTGGCACTGGACCAGAGAGTAGTGAAATTCCAAATGGGAATCTTATGTAAGTCTCAACCTTACCCCCACCAGGATACCCACAAACATGGAAAGGATCTCACTGTTCTCTCCAGTTTGCTTACTTAGGCAGTGTGACAAAAAGCTCTTAAATTTTGAGGCTACTACTACCATCAGCCTTCTGCTTTTCCATTGTTACCTTTTTTTTCCATTTTTTACCAGCCAACTCTACTATCTCTGTAGACGTTGTTCCCTCCGTATTTTTCAAATGCGTGAGTCATTGCAGCTGCAAGGAATTTTCTCTTCAAGATGTTTTTCAGATAGTTTCTCATGAAATATTTAGAAATTACATATCATTTACCAGGGACTAGCCATGTCCACATACCACTCAGAATCATGTCCTCTTTGTCTGTTGAGTGGTGAGTGAGCCAGACCCTGAAAACCATCTTACTATTTTCTCAAACCACTCTTGTTAGCACCACTTGTGTGAAATTGGGTCTTTCTAGAAGTAGAGGTAAGACAGGATTAAACATACAAACGTTTTAATGAAGAACATGCCTGTGAATGAAAATGAGAGTTGTTAGAATGTAATGTAGATTTGACCCAAGTGAAGGAGAGAGGTAAAGCAGGCATGTAAGGTAGTAAAAATCTGAGACTACCATGCAGTTCCAAGAAAGTTTCAGCAAGGTTTACAGGGAACCAGTAACCCATCAAGCCAAAGTTGTTCACATGACTGTGAATGTTATAGGAATGGATCGACCTTAAGTTACCTGCCTCACACAGTGATTAGCTGAGATGAGACTGAGAACAAACACAGCAGTAGATTCAGAAGCTGGGTCATCTGTCAGTTTTGATGTCTAAAAGCAGAGATCTGAAAGTCTTATTTCAGGATTGAGGGATTTCTCAGGACATTGGAATTTTAATTCTGAAGCTGGGAAAGTCCTGAGAAAACTGGTATGATTTGATAACCCCAGATGTTACAGTAACAGTATCATCAGAATTATCATAAACATCATTATGGAATAAAATCCTAAATTCTTAGCACTAAAAGTCACCTTATCATCAGTAGGCATTTTATACAAATCAAATGTGATTTTTTACTCTTCTTTATCATTCTCTCCATGTTCCAGTAAAGAATATATCCTCTTGTGCCATTTTCTCAGAGCTTCTTCCAAGTTTCTCAAATGGACATAAGCTTCCCTTTTTTGATCCATATTACTACAATTTCTGCATATTATCCTTACCTTTCAACTTGCATTATAGTCATCCACATACATGTCCTTATCACCTTTCTGAATTTCATTTTCCTAGAATGTAGGATTGAAGTCCAATTTACATTTGTGTTTCCCCAATGATTAAAATAGTGTCAAGTAGGAAGTACTAAGTTTTTATGTTTTTGTCTATCCTATCAAATTGGCATGGAACTTTTCTATCATGAAATATTGATTATCATCCTATGAGTTTTCTTCCATGTTAGAATTTACTTGAAGTCAGACACATGTATTCCCAGAGTCTTGCATACCAAACACATATATGTGTTTCAGAGTAAAATTCATTAGATGAAGCTAGATTATTGACTGGAAAATAATCATAGGAGGTATTTTTTGGCAAATATTTCTGCATTTTGAATTTTTTATATTGAGGTATAATTTTGAATAGTAAAATGACAGATATTAAGTATATCTTTCATTCAGCTTTAATGAAAGTATATCATGAAATGGATTATTTCCATTGTTTCGGAAATTCTCTCTTGCCCCTACTTAATTAGATCTAATTCTCAGAATCAATTACTGGTGCAGTTTTATCATTATAGGTTAGTTTTGCCTATTCTAAAATTTCATATAAATGGAATCATATAATAGGTTTATTTTGTGCCTGCTTTCTTTCACTTCACATATTTTTGAGATACAACATTTCATTGCATATATCAATAATGTGTTTATTTTCATTGCTGAACAATATTCCTGTGTGAATATAACAGTGTGGTTATCCCTTCTTCCATTATAGATGTCTGTATTGTTTCTAGTTTTTTGAGTTTTATGAATAAAGCGGACATGCACCTTCATGTACACAGCTTTTTGTGGATATATGTTTCCATTATTTAGTTTTGAAGTAAAACAATAGCAACAAAAGAAGACATATATTGTAGAATTTGTATAATAACATATTACTTCACAGATTTATTTAAAAAAATCTTATTCTTGACATGTATTGTCTCAATTTGAAAAGTGAAAGAAGAGGACAGTAGCGTCACTATGAAGGTGAGAGGGTTGTGGACCTCATCGTGTGACATGGTCAGAGGGTTGGCAACAAAATGACTATCAATAACATTTTTGTGCAGTGTTTCAGCAGAAATTTATTATTTTTAATAAATATATCCCTGAATTTAGTTATAACAACAAAAACATTTTTATAAGGCCAACTTACATGTATCAATATACCTACAAGGATAAAAGTCTATGCTAATTTACTTTTTGAACCTTCCAATGCCCTTTGGTCTAAGCTATCATTGTTACCAAATTATAATGATCCTTCTAATCACAAGGTTTCATCAGCATGTGTTATAAACACAGACTGTTTTTTTTTTTTTGCTGCCAGTGATTTTATAGTCTCTGATTTTGTCAAATTTTCTGGTATTTTAGCTACTATATTGCAGTAAGTAGTATTTATGAACCGATATCAATAAATTTATTAAGAATGAAGTAGTAATTAAAGGAAAGAAGGAGAAAAATTTAAAAAAGGCTTCTGGTCAGTTACTAGGACAGTAATTCAGTGTAAAAAGATTTTACAAAATGATTTTGTTGTTAGTATTCCTATCATCTAAGAAATATTACATTTAAGCAATTTGCAAATATATTCATAAAAAATTACCCTGTGATTAAAATTGATAATAAACATTACTAAAGATTCTGTATGGCCTGGTATGGGGGCAGGTTCTGGGGAGGGTTGACATCAGAGTTACTGCATGCTGACACTAATCCTAGTGACAGGAAGGTAAGAAGGCAGATCTTACTGAGTCACTCACTTGGTGTTCTGGAGCACCAGAGTCCTTTGTATTCTCCCAACTAATCATCTACTATTCTGGGCATTGTTTTACATTTATGGTCAAAGAAACTCAACTTCAAGAAGATTTTTAATACCTAAGAGAAACACATACCCACACGGTTGTTATAATTTATTTGGATAATTTAAAACATACCAAGTTAGCTAACTTAGAACAAGCCTTTCTCCTTGATCTATCCTTCTTAACAGGTTCTATCAGAAACTTTATGAAAAAATATTTCATTTGTGTTTACATTAAATCAAAAATTTGTAAGGGGTCTTATTTTTCTTTATCTCCAGGGATGTACTATATATATATATATATATATATATATATACACATACATACATACATATACATACATACACACACACTGTCCATAACAATGCTCTTGGCTTTGAAGGAGCTAACTATGAAAAGAACATTGGACCTTCTTTTGAGGAAATCACAGTCTAGTTTGAGAAACAAATATAATTTATCAGAAAGTGCTAGGTAACTGTTATGAATTAATTTTTGTTCCCAAAAAATATATGTTGTAAATCCTAATCTCTGAACCTATATTTATAATCATTTTTGGCAGTGTGTTTTCCTTGTTGTGTTAATGAGTTAGAATGACTATAAGGTGTACCTTAAATCAATCTCATTTGTGATATAAAACAGTAGATTAAACAAAGGAGCAGAAATGGGGGAAAAATAGATGCCATGCCACATGAAGATCAAAAGGAGCAAGGCATAAAAGCTTAAAAGAAACAACGACCTTCCCCAGAGATAACAGAGAGCCTTCCTCTAGAGACAGCTCCCTGAATTCAGATTCCCAGGCTCCTGAATGGTAAAGAAATAAATTTCTATTCATTAGAGCCAGTTATAGCAGCACTAGATAGTTAAATACTATCTTGATTATATCCCACTTGAATTTAGACACCATCAAAAAAATAGATTTGATGCATTGAACAGCAATGACCAAAAAACAGAATGATTAGATGAGATCAAGAATATCATGCATGAAGAAGGCAAATGGTCATTAAAAGGATAGGAAAGGAAGAAAGACCAAAATGGATGTCAGAAGAGACTCTGAAACTTGCTTTTGAACAGAGAGTAGCTAAAGCAAATGGAAGGAATGACGAAATAAAAGAGCTGAACAGAAGATTTCCAAGGGCAGATCGAAAAGGCAAAATAAAATATTATAATGAAATGTGTAAAGACCTGCCATTATAAAACGAAAGGGAAGAAATCATCTTCATTTCTCAAGCTGAAAGACTGAAGAGAAAATTCAAGTATTGAGTTGCAATACTGAAGGATTTGATAGGCAAAATAATGAGTGATGCCAGAAACATCAAAAGAAGATGGAAGGAATACACAATCACTATACCCAAATAATTGGGTGACATTCAACCATTTCAAGAGGTAGCTTATGATCAATAACCAATGGTATTGAAAGAAGTTCAAGCTGTGCTAAAGAACAGGCAAAAACAAGGTCCCAAGAATTAATGGAATACCCATTGAGATGTTTTCAACAAACTGATGCAGCACTGGACATGTTTATTTGTCTATGCCAAGAAATTTGGAAGATAGCTGCCTGGCCAATTGACTGGAAGATATCTATATTTGTGCCCATTCCAAAGAAAAGTGATTCAATAGAATGTGGAAATTATCAAACAATATCATTAATAACATTAATCATTAATAAATTTGGCTGAAGATAATTCAAACATGTTTGCAGCTGTATATTGACAAGGTACTTCCAGAAATTCAAGCCAGATTCAGAAGCGAGTGTGGAATGAGGGGTATCATTGCTGATGTCTTATGGATCTTGGGTGAAAGCTAAGAATACTAGAAAGATGTTTACCTGTGTTTTATTGACTGTGCAAAGACATTTAACTGTGT
Organism: Orycteropus afer afer; assembly: GCF_000298275.1. Taxonomy (NCBI): domain Eukaryota; kingdom Metazoa; phylum Chordata; class Mammalia; order Tubulidentata; family Orycteropodidae; genus Orycteropus; species Orycteropus afer. The sequence continues at coordinate 3,541,108 of NW_006921735.1, forward strand.
GGATCATAATAAATTTTGGATAATATTGCAAAGAGTGGGAATTCTAGAACACTTACCTATGCTCATGAGGAACCTGTGCATAGACCAAGAGGCTGTCATTCAAACAGAACAGGGGATACTGCATGATTTAATATCAGAAAAGGTGTGACAGGATCGTATCCTTTTGCCATACTCATTCAATCCGTGTACTGAGCAAACAATCTGGAAAACTGGGCTCCATGAAGAAGAACACAGCATCAGAATTGGAGGAAGACTCATTAACAACCTGCAATATGCAAATGACACAACCTTGCTTGCTAAAAATGAAGATGGCTTGAAACACTTACTGATAAATATCAAAGACAACAGTTTTTAGTATGGATTGCACCTCAACATAAAGAAAACAATCCTCACAACAGGACCAATAAACAGCATCATGATAAATAGAGAAAAAATGGAAGTTGTTAGGGATTTTGTTTTACTTGGATCTACCATCAAAACCCATGGAAACAGCAGTCAATAAGTTAGACATCTTATTGCACTGGGAATATCTGCTGTAAAATACTTCTTTAAATTGTTAGGAAGCAAAGATGTCACTTTGAAGATTCAGGTGCACAGAACCCAAGCCATGGTATTTTCAATCACCTCATATGCATGTGAAAGCTGCACAATGAGTAAGGAAGACTGAAGTAGAGTTGGTGCATTTGAATTATGGTGTTGGTGAAGAATGCTCAAAATACTACAGACTGCCAGAAGAATGAATAAATCTGTCCTGGAAGAAGTGTAGCCAGCAGGTTCCTTGGAAGCGAGAGTGCCCAGACTTCATCCCACCTAATGTGGTCATGTGGTCAGAAGGGACCAATCCCTGAATAAGGATGTTAAGCTTGGTAAAAGAGGGTTAGCAAAAGCAGTGAAGACCCTCAATAAGATGGATTGATACAGTGGCTGCAACGAAGGTCTCATGTATAGTAAGAATTGTGAGGATGGCACATGACCAGGCAGGGTTTCATTCTGTTGTACATAGGGTCACTGTAAGTTGGAGCATACTCGTAAGCACCTGAAAACAACAAGAAATAATGAAGACTAGGTAATTAATAATGTATATAGGTACCTAGTACTTACAAGAGCATGGTTGGCTTCTTGGCCTTCTTCTTTCATCCCCTGTAATACACAAAGTTGACTCTTAATAAAAGTAATGATTCACCTATTTTTTTTATTTTTCATGGAGATTTCTTCACAAGAATCATTGTTTTTGTTTTTGTTTTTTTTTTCTGAAAGCTAAAGCAGAGCATATTTATATAGTGTGTTTTGTTATCATATTAGCTGTGGTTTAATAAAAGTACAATCAAGTTAGAAAAAAAATCATATGCCAATGTTTCTATATATCTATGTGTTATCTAAGAGTTAAGTAGTGTGCAGACATTTAAGGTGGTCACTGAGGACAGCAATTTCATTTTCTTTTAAAAGTGAAAATAGTAATTTTTCCTTATGTTGGAATATTTTATTTGCCTACCATTAAGTAAAGGATCTCTGGTAGTGTAGTGCCTAA
>NW_006921735.1:3543275-3546729 GCF_000298275.1 Orycteropus afer afer
ATCAATTTAGTTTTAAGATGATAAAGACTATAGTATTTTTAAAATAAAACCACATTAAAATTTCAAATAGGTATAAGATTAGCAAGTTTAGTAGTAAGTATAGATTTTCTTTCTTATATCATGTTTGAATATTGTATTTATAGTAGTTTGCACTTTGTTGTATTATGTGATAGACATTAACAAAGATTCATTCATTTAATCCTCACAACAACATCATGACTTCCATTTTACATGTGGAAACTCATCAGAAAATTTAAGTAACTTGCGTATGTCACAGAGTCAAGCAAATATAATAAAAAACTTTTAATTCACAAAATTTGATCTCAGAGTCCAATTCTTTGTAACTATGCTACTTTCCTTCATTTTGGGGAACTGTCATGCAAAGTGTTTTTCACTAGGGTTGATGAAGAAAAGAAACACCTTTTGTGAAAGTCTCTGCTTTTAAGGTATATACTCCATCCTTGTCTTATTTACTAATATGAGACATAACTTAGAAACCAGCTTTTGAGGAACAAGATTTCTGTCTTTTCCTAAATCACAAATAAAAGAGAAATGGAAAGCAATATTTTTTGAAACAGGGCAGTAGTTTCCTAAAGACATGTCTGAATATATTTCCCCTGAAGACATATATATTCAACATGCTGTCTCAATTTTACATCTTACATATGGATTTCTAAAACAAAATAAAAAAGTTTCTCCTTGGAGTTGCTAGTGGGTCCTCATCTAATCTGAAGAAGACAAGAGTGTGACAGCACTTTGAAGTTCTCATATGCTATCTGAAAGTCAAAATTAAGCACACAAGGGCTGTGAGAAATAACTTAATGCATATGAAAAACAGTGCAGTGCAATTGCTTTAAAGAGAAAAAACAGTGAACACTTAAGAAAATGTGAAAACTCCTTTTTGTTACCTTAGAGGAAACAGTTCAAAACCTGAAAATGCAATTGCTTTTATAATAAGTAGGTCTAATGCAAATTCCATTCAGGACACAAAAGCCAGACAGCCGTATATTCCTTATTTGATAAAAGAGTAATTTAAAAAAGAATGTACGTTATCAGAGGTTTCATAACATTGTACTTTAAGGGAGTTAAGATTTCCAAAACCTTCGAAGCCTGCAGATTTTCTTTACTCACAAGGATGATGTTCATTTTTTTTTTTCTGTAAGATATTGCTCATTAGCCTTTGTATGAATTTTCCATTCCCAAAATGAAATAAATCAATGTAATCCATTAACATTTTATTATTGATTTTTTTTAATAAATAATATCAAGAGCTTTGATGTTTATTAACCTGCAAAATATTTGAAGAACTACTTTCAAAAATTGGAAAATAATAGAAAGTTCAATTTAATTCATACCTTTATTCAGGCATCAGATGGAGCCCAAACTTTTTGCCATCCTTCTTTATGCTTACCAGTCTAGCTAAAATGATTTTCTGTCTCTCCCTCTGATCATGAAATTATTGAGCTGTTTCTTTATCTGAACTAGGTCTCAGTGAACTAAATTATGAATCTTCATTAATCTAAATACCTACCAAATGTTCAAGGATCAATTCAAGTCTCACTTCCTCCATGAAATCTTCTCTCATGACCTTTATTGACCTTGTTTTCCTCTGAATTCCTGTAACTCTTATAGTCTACTCCAGAGCTTTCCCTTGGTGTGCCATGGCCCAGAAGTATGCCATTAATCAGTGATGAGTATGCCACGATTTTGATGCTCATGGAAGCAAAAAGTCTCTCTCTGAGTCAGAATCAACTCCATAGAAGTGGGTTTTAATTTGGCAGCAAGGCAACTCATGGACTGGCCTGAGATCTCACATCTACTCCCTTTAGTGATAACAACCTTCTACAAGAAATCATTGTACTGTACAAATATCATCAATTTCTATGTGTTGAATTGTAAAAATGATTAGGAAGTAACAGCTGAAAACTTAACATTGAACTTTTTTTTTTTTTAATTAAAATTTGTCTCTACCTATCTAAGTGTTCCCCCTCCTCCTGTCCCACCCCTGGTAACCAACAAAGAAAATTTCCTTCCATATATAAACCTTTCCTTGACTTTTTAACAATAAGGGACTAAAACAATATTTGTCTTCTGTGACTGACTTATTTCACTCAGCATAATATCCTCCAAGTCCATCCACATTATGTGGTGGTTTGCAGATTCTACATCATTCTTTAGAGTTGCCTAGAATTCCATTGTGTGTATGTACCATAGTTTGGTTATCCATTCTTCAGTTGATGGACACCTAGGTTGTTTCCATCTTTTGGCTATTGTACATAGTGCTGCGATGAACATGGGTGTGCATACATCTGTTCTTGTCCTGGCAGTAATGAACATTTTTAATTGCAAAATAACTTTTTATTATTTGATTATTAAATTATTTACTTCCATTGTAGTAAGTATGCTTTATTACTGTCTTAAATATTGTGATTTGTTACATTATAACATACATGCACAAATAGAAAATTTTAAATTATTAAGGACAAAATAAATAAAAATAAGTTTATCACATTTTCTTGCATTGACTTGGATTTCTTAGACATTACCTAGAGTATGTAACTTTGAAGTCACTTATCTATAAGTTAATTTGACATGGAAAAAAAATAAAATTTCATTTTGTTCTAAAAATAATTTTATGTAGCTTTAAAAAATGAAATAAATGTAATAAGATGAAAAATTAAGATTAAAATAATAGCTAAGAGAGACTTTACTCAAAAAAAAAAAAAAAAAAAACTGCCATCGAGTTGATTCCTACTCATAGCAACCCTCTTTGGGTTTCCAAGGCTGTTAGTCATTATGGAAGCAGACTGGCCCATATTTCTTCCATGGAGGGCTGGCGGGTTCGTACCAGTGATCTTTTGGTTAGCAGCCAAATGCCTTAAACCACTACATCACCATCAAAAATAAGATGAAACTAGAGATAAAGCATATATATTCTATATTTTTTCTAGAAGTTGTCAGAAATATAGCCTTATTATTATTTATTTCTAACAGACAATGCAAAGAGGGAAATGACCAGTGTCAGGGCTCACAATGCCTGTACAATTTAAAAGAAAAAAATCAAGAAAGCAATATCTATCTATGACATAGGATCCATATATGATAATATTTAGCTTTTTGGAAGTGAGCAAGAATTAAAATAACGATCTCACTGTGAACCACCCTGTGGTCTAGCTTGTTTCAGGCATAAATTTTAGAGCAATGATTGCTAACAGATCGGGGGCCAAGAGCGTAATAAACTCACTCACTGGAGGATGATAGTTTTTTTTTTTTTTTTTAATTAAAGGCTTCCCTCAGCTGGGGGTGGGGCGATTCCAAAATCTGATCTGTGTCTTTGGAAAGAGATCAATAGTCTCAATAGGAATTATAACAGAGAGGTCAGGGTTAGCATTCTATACCCAAAATTCCCTTCAAAGTCTATAGACCCTATTGAGGACAAGTGTTTTCCGTCTTA
>NW_006921735.1:3546829-3548049 GCF_000298275.1 Orycteropus afer afer
TGCTGCAGGTGATTCAAATGGGCTGCTAGGTTTGAGGACTACTGACTTTGATTTCTGCAAAGGCAGGTTGTTGCTAAGGTTGAGAGTAATAACTAGAGAGAATTTCTTCTTTGAAGAGTGGATACTTTGAAAGTGCCAGGGATGATAAAGTGAGATGAAAGGCAGAAGAGGAGAGGAGCCTGTAATAATGGTGTGAGGCTAGGCCAGCACATAAAGCTGCTGCCGAAATCTCCTGTGGGGGTGTGGCCAGAGCATCTTTTAGAATAATGATACCTAATTTGCAATTTAATTTTTTTGTATTGCTAAAACTAATCTCCTCATCCTAGGCTTCCATAAATTCCATCTTACTTCCCTGCTCCATGTATATTTGAGTGGTTCTGTGTGTGAGTGTGGATTGGAGAGTCAGAAGGGATTTAAAGAACAGGACTGAGTCTGCTACCTGAGTGAAAGTGGCACAGAACAGGAAAAAATAAGAAATTGAGATGCATGGTGATTGAAAACATAAAGTGATATTAGAGAAAATGTTCTTGAAAGGGTAAGAGACGGAGTTTTAGGTTAGAGGTAACTATCACAGCTTTCAAAGTTTTGGAATGGAAAGCAGTTTGGAAACCACTGATTTTTTATAAACTAGAGATATTAATGAATTATATAACCTTAAGGTGATGGGACTTCTAGTGGCGTAGTGCCTACGGCATTTCACTGCTAACCAGAAGGCTGGTGGTTCAAACCCACTAGCCACTCCTGGGAAGGAAGGTTGGGCAATCAATCTACTTCTGTAGTGACCCTGTCTTGGAAACCCAAGGAGGGGTCACTATGAGTCAAATCCACTCATTGATAGTGAGGTTTTTTTTTTTTTTTTTTTTGGTTTAAGGTGACCTTTGTAAATGTGGCAGCAGTTATATTTCTAGACCCATCTGTTAAGGTTGCTACTGACATGTGGCAGTGAAATCTATGGTCAATGTGTTTATTTCTGACCTCAGGGAGGAAAAGTGCAACCACCTCCTCTGAACTGGTAGTAAATCATTAAAGTCCAAGTAAAAACTAGTGGTTGGAGTGTGTGTTGGACTTGGAGGGACATTATTCTTACTGATCTCAATATTCGAAGTTAAAACACAGTACAAGCATTAGTACCATGAGTTCATATTGACTTTGGGGTCATATCCTTATTGTATACCTAACAACAAAAGCCAAAGATAAAAAAACAAATAAACAAAACAAAA
>NW_006921735.1:3549260-3550580 GCF_000298275.1 Orycteropus afer afer
AAAAAAAAAAAAAAAACCTTTTTCTATGTGCTAATAAAGAAAACATTAACTCACAATAGTGTAATAGCCATAGATAAAACCATAGATCCCAACCCTGAAGTTTATGGAGAAACTAGAAAACTCTTTATATAGAATTTCTTATAAACTAACATAAACCTTTGGGTTTGTACATAAATATCCTCCATAAGGTTGTTGTTGTTGTTATATCCTACATAATGGAAGTGAAGAAATTGAGTAGATAAAGTTCAATGAATTGGTAAATGTTAGGGTTCATAGTTTGATGCTGTCCGTAAATAATTCTTTGGTTTGTGTATCTAACTTTAATTTCTGAACAAGTTATATTTAAAATCTAAGAAAGCACTACTAGAACCTATTCCCAAAGACTCCTGTTCACAAAATTTGTACAATTTTCTTAGTTTATAGATCTGGGAAAAGTAAGCCTGCTAGATAACCAGATTCTGAGTTTTCATAACCTCATTCACCAAATTATTAACTTAGGAATGATGTATTAAAATCTGTCATCTTTACCAATTTATGACCAAATCCATATCCTCCCAGAGTATTTCTGCATGCTTGATTTTTTAAAAGGTAAAATCTTTATAGTTCATAATAAGACTTTTCTTTAAAAAATTGTGTGGTAACTTCTAATTTTTATAGCCTCATCATTCATGCCAAGAAATGCTACCCAGTAAACCTTCTCACATGAGGTACTAGATCAAGGATACAGCCAAATTTAACTCAGTGCAAATAAAAATTGTTTTAAATTGTATGTAATTTTATATATTAATAAGAGATAATGGAAGAATATCTCCCTTAAGCACCAGTTACAAGATTATTTTTTTTTTCACAGCTTTTCAGTTTGCATTACTCTCCTCATATCCCTAATATTCCCTATTATATAGTGTTAGGGGATAAGTATATAAGGTCAACAGTAAAATATATGTATATATATTTGCAATTCTTTTCTTTGTTTTTTCTCTATACCTTCTTTTAACCCAGTATTAAGTAATTATCAAACTCCTCCCATCTTGGTAACAACTTCAAATGTTTTGCTTTATTCCCATTGCACTTACTATTAGTTGACAGTAAAGATAGTAACAACAACAACAATGGTTAGTTAGGGATGTTTATAATCTTTTGATGTCCATAGATGGAAAGTCATATATAACTACTTCTGCTAAGATATGGACACTTTTTAATATTTATTTTTCCTTCCCCAAACCCAGAAAAATCAAAGGACTAAAACTTGACAATGTATGATAAATGTTCTAAGATAATAGTTCTTTTACAAATGTATTATAATATTGGTTTAAAATCAAG
>NW_006921735.1:3551490-3552963 GCF_000298275.1 Orycteropus afer afer
CAACAACATTATAATATTTATAAAAGGCCTATTTAAAAAAAGGAAAACAGCATATTGGAATTCTTTTCAGACCATCTCAGCACTTAAGAAGGGGGGGAAGTAAAGTCATTGGGGGAAAAATCTGGTATTTTGTTATACTTGGCTTTACTCTTTAATGTAGTGGTCATACATCCTTTATCTGGCAACATAAACTCTATCAATGAACACAGATAAGACTGTTGAAATTGTTTCTGGAACTAATAGGCTCTTCAGGATTTCTTGACAGAACAGTCAACACTAGGAAGTCTTCATTTTTGAATCAGCCACATATGAACGGGTTGATGGAGTTCAACAATAGCTGAAGAAGGTCTAACTCTTAGATTCTATATTAAGAGGGAATTCTACCAGATGACTTATTAAAATATTAGAATGTTTAGCTCTGCCTACTAAATCCATCTTCCACTCAACATAATAGGACAGAAAAGTATATGTCCACTACAATAATGCACACATATGTTCATAAAACATTAGATGAAAGAAGTTAGTATAGTTAGTTTATATTGCATGATACTGTTCATAAAAAAATTCAATAACCAGCATAGCTAATCCATGATGACAGAAGTAATAGTAATCGCTGCATCATAGAGTATCAGAGGGAAGGGGCATACAAAGGAACAAACTGGGATGCTCTTCAGTGATCTGCAACTTCCTCTGGGTGGTGGCTACATGAGCGTGTTCCATATGAAAATGTTCATCAAGCTGTGCATGTAAGATTTGTGCACATAAGTATGTATATAATATAAATTATTAAGGTATTAATAAAATGAAAAAAGTAATCTGCCTTAGAGGAAGGCCTCCTAGTAAGTTAAAGGAATCTCTTTAACCCAGTTCAACATATTTACTACTGGCTTGAATAAAGATAAAGAAAACATACATATCCACGTTGTGGATATCCTAAAAGGTATTCATTGGATAACACATGATTTTCAGAAATGTCAACAGACAAGATCTATGGTCAGATTTAGCAAGGTGACATTTATTAGGCTAACTGTAAAGCTCTGCATAAATAATAATAATAATAATAACAATAATAATAATGTGACTTAGTAGCAACTTGTAGCAAAGCCTGGAAAAAAATATATGTTCTTTATCCTGTGTAGCTCCAGACAACAGAGCTAGGGAAATTGATGTAAATTATAGAGAAAAAGGAAGATTTTTATGAGAGTTACATTTGACCGGCATTTATAAACACTATATTCTTTTTACCTGGATGTGAAAACAGAAATCTGACATTGGAAGACCAAGTTGGAAGATACCCTAAAGTTTGTCTAAATTTTATCTTCTCTTAATTATATGTATGAGTGTGTGTATAAAAGGAGCTCTGGTGGCATAGTGCCTAAGGCATTTGACTGCTACCAGAAGGTTGGTGGTTCAGACCCACCAGGCACTCTGTGGAAGGAAGACCAGCAATCTATTTCCATAAAGATTTACCAC
>NW_006921735.1:3553293-3557239 GCF_000298275.1 Orycteropus afer afer
GTCAAATATGTCTAGGCTAGTAAACAGGTCTCTGAATTCATTAGAATCCAGAGAATTTCTAGTTATACATTCATAACAACTAGTATAGTGTTCTCATTAAAAAATGGTCAAAAAGTGATAATCAATCAAAGGAAAATAGATACTTAAGGAAGAAAGCACTTTAACAGACTTGTGTTTCCCATTTCCTGATTTCAGACAAGGCCCTGCAGAATCCATCCTCTTCAGATGACTAGCCCTTTACAACTTAAATACCCCTAGGAATAACTTTCTCTCTCAACTTATAAATTTTACTTTTCCTATTATCTAAAGCCAGAACCTTGTTTAACAGATTAGTATCATTATCATAATATGTAGCTTTCCCTTTACTTCTGAGATTAGTCACAAAAGATAGCCACCACTCTCTATATGATAAAACTTGAAAATGGTTACAAAGAATCTTATTTGTCTTACTACATCTGTGGAGAGGTAATTAGAATCATTATTACCTTAATGTCTAAATTGTTTTCTAATTTTGTAACTATTACCTGGCTATCATGTATATTAATTCAATTTATTTATTTTTCTTTTTCTAAAAAATATTTTATTGTATTTTTGGTGAAAATATACACAATAAAATAGATTCCCATCCAACAATTTCTACATATGATGTTCAGTGACATTGGTTCCATTCTTCAGTTGGTGTCAACATTCTTTATTATTTCCATTCCTGTTGCTTCACTCCCATCCATTTAGTCTCACTGCCCTCGAACTTCTCATCTATGTTTTAGGTTATCTGTTGTCCATTTAGTCTCATATGGATAATTTTTTAAAAGTACAGGTCTCAAGGATGAAATTCTTTATTTTTTGAGCTAACTTGCAGTTGAATTAAAAGGTGATTTCAGGAGGTAGATTCTTTGCAAAGCTTAAGGGGTATCTCAGGGCAATAGTCTCAGAAATTTCTCCAGTCTTAATGGGTCCAGTTAATATGGACTCTTTGAGTATCTGAAGTTAAGTTCTGCATTGTTTTTTTCCCCATTTTCTATCAGGATCCATCTATTATGATCCTGATCAGAATGCTTAGTAGTAGCAGTAATTAGGCAGTACATAGTTCTTCAGGTTTCAAGGAAGACAAATTGTGGTGGTTATATTTGTGTGTCAACTTGGCTAGGACTGGTGGAGTAGCTGGGCAGCTGGTGGTAGTTATTCCCCATGATGAGACAGCAATCATCTCCATGGTGGGATCTACCACAAGCAGCTGAGTAGCTGCCTTTGGGATGTGGTATGCTTTCTGTATATAAGGAGAAGCCTTGGGAATGGTCTCTACCCTATGGCATGCTTGAACCCTACATGTAGCCATGTCATTGTTCAGCAGCCTGCCATGCTCTGCCGACCTTGGGACTTACAATGGACTTAAATTAATGGTGTGCTGTGTGGTTTGGTAAGATCGGGACTGTGCCATTTTATTTGTCAACCTTGGGCTTCTCAGCCTCAGTAGCCAGCAGCAACCTGAGTGAAGAAACACCTTTAGCTTCAGCGGGCTGGGAGCTGGAGGTAGAGCTGAAGCCTGAGGGGCTTTCATCCAGCCCCTAGAACCTGGCACTTTGAACTTGAACTTAAAGCCTCCAAATTGTAAGAATACTCCTGTTTGTTAAGGCCATTCCATTTGTGGTATATTTCTTGTCAGAGCAGCACTAGGTAACCAGAACACAAATCATCTTATATTCAGATTCCATCTCTGACTCATATTTATCTTCATTTTATTTTGGTCCAGAGAGATAGAGACCAACAGTTGTATCTTAGATGGATGCTCATAAGCATTTCAGACCCCAGACACTACTCATCAAACTATCAAACTCATGAAATTCTATATCCTAGAACATGAACTTCTTGAACTGTGTTATAAAGTAGTTTATTTTTAATCAAGAGTGGAATGGAAACTCCATGATTGCAGGGATTATGTATCTCACACTCACCACCATATCCCTGTGTCAACAATAATGCTTAGCACATATGTGTATTCTGTATGTCTCTATTGAATGGGGGAGAAGTAATTAATGCTAAAAAAGATAGTTTTTTGGAATAAGTACCAGTGCAATATTAAAATAGTCTGTTTTTTCCCCTTTTCTGTCTTTGTTTATAGCCTCATTTTGTATCTTTACATTTTATTTATTGCAAAATTTCATCACCTTTCAACTTGATCCTATTACTAATTAAAACATTCTTGATCAAATTTGTGTTTATTTTGCTGATATTCCAAGAAGTTAGCAAACTGTTTTCAGATTTTACCCAGCTTAATCCATTTAGAATGTGTTTTTGTAGGTGCAAAATATATTTGTGAAAAATATTTATAAGAAAAGAGGATTTAGATATCAATAATTGATTTCAGTTCTTGCTTCATTTTGATCCTCCTCAATGCATCATCACATGACTTATTTGTCTACCAATACCACAAATGGACCTATTAGAAAGGATATAAGGAAACCTATCAGTTCCTCAGTGCTGTAGTTTGGTAGAATTTACCATTTGGAGATAGTCTCAACATCACAGAATAACTAAAAATATCACAGATTAACTAAAAAATTTATGAGATGAATCTTGCATATGTGACTACATTGACAAAGGTTGTAATTTGTAGTCCTTACCCAGAAGATAGTTCACAATATAATTCTGTGGTGATTAAGTTTGTGTGTCAACTTGGCTGGGCCTGCTTGAGTGACTGGGCAGCTGAATGTAGTTATTCCCCATGCTGAGATTGGTAATTAACTCCATAGTGGAATCTGTTGGATCAGCTGAGTAGCTGCTTTGGGTATGTGGTCTGCTTCCTTTATATAAGAAACAACTTAGGGAATCGTCTCTAGCTTATGGCATACTTGAACCCTGCATGTAGCCAAGTAGCTGTTCAGCAGCCTGCCATGATCTGCTGACCTTGGGACTTTCAGTGGACTTAAATGAATGGACTGTCATGTGGTTTGGTAACATCCGGACTGTCCCTTTTTACTTGTCAACCTTGGGTTTGTCAGTCTCAGCAGCCAGCAGCTGTCTGAGTGAAGAAAAGCCTCTAGCTCCAGTGGGCTGGGAGCAGGAGGCAGAGCTGAACCCCAAAGTTGAGGGGCCTTCACCCAGCCCCTAGAGCCTAGCACTTTGAACTAGGACTTAAAGCCTACAAGTTATAAGAATAAACTCCTGTTTGTTCAAGCCATCCCATTTGTGGTATATATGCTTGTCAGAATGGCACTAGATAACTGGAACAAATTCTAAACAAAAAAAAAAACCCAAGAAATAATTACATGTCAATATTATAATAAAGATATGTCCATGATGGAATGATATAATGTGGAAGAAATATGTATATTTTTCAAAGGCAATTGTACTTAATAAAATTTTGCAGGGCTGGCAAAGAAATTGTACGGTATTGCACATAAAATTCACATACAAACTGTGGGGCCTATTTTAGAGGATTGTCGTCATTATCTTCTTTCTTTGAGCTCTTGCATAAATTCTTGTTTCTACTACTTCATGCTGTATACCCCACATTGCCATGAATTTTTAGTAATTTTTTCATGTTCTTTTATGAGATTAGGAAGTTTCTTATGGTAAGAGCTGTGTCTTCTTTGTGTATCTCGTAATCAGTCTTTTCAGAGCACCATCACATTCATTCATTTATTCAACAAATGTTTACTGTGAAGTTGCCATATGCCAGGCATGATTTTTGGTACCAAAGCCAAGAATATACCAGTGAACCACAACAACAAAAAGGGCCATACATCAAAGAAATTATATTCCACTGAGGTAAGACAGACACTGAAGAAATAAACCAATAACCATATAGTCTGTTTGATAGTGATAAGAATTATGGAGAGAAGATGGTGAAGTAGGCACAAGAACTGCACAGACGCTCTTCAACAAAGAAAAGGGAAACCAATTAACACAGACACAGAAGATAATCTTGGACCCCTGAGCCTTGAAG